>NC_046222.1:67325830-67660213 GCF_009819885.2 Catharus ustulatus
TGAGAAACATGAAAAAGCAAACTTGGAAAAGAAAATCTTATTTTCCAAAGCAAAGGATTAGGTACCCAAAAAATGAAAAAAGACCATGTGAAGATCAATGAATATAGAGATATTCACTAAAGCTGCGAGAGAACTGTTTTTCATCATTCTTACCTGATTTGAAATATTGTTGAAAAGGTAAGTTTTCTATCTCATAAATTAAAAGGCTGATCAGGGATTAAAAAATATCCAGAAGTGTTTGGTTGGTTGATCATGCTGTTCCATTAAGGAGCTGAATGTCCTTTGAGTTTGGTACCAGTTGTATTCGTCTAGGCAAATTCCTTCAGGTGACTGAACCAATCTAAATTACCACAGACCTGTATTTTGTGGAAGCCATTTCCGCAAAGATTTTTCAGTAATCTGATGATTCATCATTTCAGAACACTGGATGTTAGAGTAAGCTGTAAGGATGTGGACTTCAACTAAATGTGCAGGAGTAAGATCATTATATAGGGATCACTTCCATTAATGACATAGATGCCTTTCTACTCATCTAATGGATGATTTAATTTAAGGCTGAAACTTGAAGTCAATATTTATTTTTGAAATTAGTTGTATAAACCTTTTTTTGTTGTATCAAAATTTATATGTAAATGAAAATACTTTTATAACTAATTTTACAGTTAATCTACTTTTATTTTTTGTAAAAGATTTAAATTCCATTCTGGACTGAAAACAGGTTTATAAACATCCCAATTTTGCAAAATACATTTCTGAGTTTCATTTGTGGTGATATCTTATGAATTTTGAGTCATAATGAAAGGCCTGGATTTCATGGTCAGGAGCACTAGTATAAAACGTGTTAGACAAATGTATACAATTAAAGCATTTAATCTTATTTACTTCAATCTTACCTTTCTGTATTAATTATTTTATTTGGGGTTTAATGATGCTTAAGTATAATGTCTTCTCAATCACATAGCATTTTATAACACATAATTGTCTGCTAATTTATTAACAAATGTTTAACTTGCACAGTTCAATAATGGGGACTAATTTATTTAATCATAAAATGTTTATTTTAAAAACTACATAAGTACACTCTGATTATACAGCTATCACTTTAATTTCGTAAATGCAATACACCTACTGATATGTATGTTATTCATTCAAATGCTGTATCTGAAGGTATGAGAGGTTTATGTGTGTGTGTGCATATATATATATTTATGTATATATATATAAAATTAGAATGTATATATATATATTTATATATAAAATTAGAATGTTTGCATACTTTTACCAACATAATGAAATCATACTTGAGTAGGAAAAAAGCTTTGGAAGGCAACAGTTTGTAGTGGCAGCTGTATAAAAAAATTTTGAAGCCTGATCATAGAGGGAACCTATAAAGATAATTTGGAAGGGTGGGATAATAATTTTTTAAAATGGACTTTTCTATTCCTTTTTAAACCTTATAAATCACTCCAGTCAGGACAAGTGAAACAATAAAAACATTCACATTAAATTCCATCTATATATGTAGGGGAGAGATTATGATTGCTGAGATTTATAGTAAAATGGAAATTGATTTTCAAATGGGAAGAGATATCAAGAAATGCATAGATTTCCACTTAGAGATTCTGTTACTGTCCCTAATCAGTGCTGAATTTTAATTTCACCATTTTCTTCATAACTGAATGTCTTATTCCAGAGAATATCTGCCATAGTTATTAGCATTCTTACTAAACAATCCTTCTCTCATTTGTATGCAAGCTTAAAAATTAATATATTTTTTAAAATAGTATTTTAGTTGTTTGTTGGGAGGGGGGGTTTGAGGAAAAAAATGGCAAAAAATTGTCCCTCAATCCCCCCAAAATATTACATGTAACTTCATACAGTTTGCTTTCTTTACTTACCTTCTATTGGATTTTTGAACAACCTTCCTTAGAACTGTCCACAAGAACCTTCTTAGGGTACAGTAAACTGTATATGAAATTGAAATATTTTATATTTCTGTATAAGAAAATATAAGGCAGGGGTGATTAGAATAAGTAACCCAATATGGTAATACATAAGTTATGAAATTCAAAATTGTTGTGAAAGGAGAAGCTGGCTCTACATGACAACTTTAATAGACCTATTAAAGCTGTCAGTTCCAGATCCTATTGCTGAAAAACTGTTTTCTAGACCATTTTTTGCTTTGAAAGTCAATAGGATCTACTGTAGAAATCCCATTTCTACTGTTCTAAATAGAAATGGGATTTCAGGAAAGATCTGATTTTTTTCAGGCTATGGATTGAAAGACGATGTCTTGGAAAGGAAGACAGCAATAGATATACCAAAGTGAGAAGCAGAAATACTCTACAGTACTTGTACAGCAAATTGTTTATTGCTGCCTTAGATTAGGAACAAAAGTGCAAAACTTCAGGCTATTTTCTTCCTGAAATGTTCAAAATAAATGTCATGGTCTTTATGGATGCCAGTGCAAGCATATTTGCAAATAAAAATCTCTCTATAGCCACAAAATATTGTTTTAAAGTATATAACAATTTAAATGATTGTTCTCTTGGCTCGCAGGAACAATTTTTAAGTTATACTCTCCCCTCCAAACATAAGGAGACCTTAAGGACTATAAGGGATCTATGGGTTAATTGCTTATTCCATTGTAAAGTAAGGCAACCTGCATAAATATATAAATATCCATAGTAAAAATTGTGTGGAATTTTTGTTCTTTCTGATTTTATCCATTTTAGACATCTTCACATTCTGCCTTACATGCATTTCAGTGTGCAGTCTAATTTCCATCTGTGTTTCTTCAAAGTGAATTTATACCCAAGTACAACTCTTGCTGTGTAATGAAATAGCCTGGAACACTAAACTAGACCCTTCTCTACTCATAAGATGTTAAACTCTTATTTATCACTTTTATGTATTACAGGCACTTCTCTCTGGCACTTACATTTTGTTCTAAATTAGTTTTATCCGTATGTTATTAGGATTGTGACTTGCCATACTTCTACAATTGCTGAAATTAGAAATTATGAGACAAGAGATAATATATATTATATCTTTTGAGGCACAAATTTCTGGCAATGCCCCTTAAAATTTAGACAAGGATTTTGTGACTAAGTTTAGAAAAGACCTCGCAAGATCTTCGAGGCCAATCTCTCCTGGAAGTGCTTCTTTTTCTATGATTTTGTGGTACAGCTTCTTACATTGTGCAAAAAAAATTCAGCAATCATGAGTTCATTATTTAACTCTGCTTCTACTCTTAATGCAGAGTGTCACAATGCAGTGCAAGAATCACATGCTAACCCAAATTATGTGTGTATTTATTTTTTCCCCAGCCTTGCAATGAAGATATATTATATTCGCTTAATAAAGGGAGGACAGCACAATTTTATAAGAAATTTTCTGTTATTTATTCCTTTATTAACACCATTCCTCTGCAGAGAAAGAGTCTTTCTTCAGTTCTTAAATATTTTTTCTTGTCAGATTGAATTGAGTGAAACATTACACAGTCAAATGCATACTTGCTGTCTTACTGTCTTGGTTAAGTCTCCTTTGTGTCCATCCCTCCCGGATGATTATTTCCGCACTCTTAATGCATGGATGAAGAACTCCTTCCCCTCCTGCCTTCACCGCCGCGGTTGCCGGTGGACTACGTCCCTGCCTGCCACCACGGGATAGCGCTGGGCCAGGGTGAGTGAGTCCGGTGGCAGCGGCGGCTGGCCCTGAGCGGCCCCACTGAGTGGCCCCACCGAGCTGGGCCACCTGGTCCCGTCAGCAGCCCCGAGCGAGCTGAGCCTGCACAGCCTGAGCCGAGCCAGTAAACCCCGCCCTGCTGTGATTCTGTTACTATTTGGCAACTTTGTTGCACACGGGTCCTCGCTGCGAACGACAGATAGGCTTATACTCAGGTGCGGCTTATTTATGGACAAAGAACGAAATGTTTGCCAACACCTGGAGATGCGGCTTATAGTCCGTGCGGCTTGTAATCGTGAAATTACTGTACTTGAAGGATTCTGCTACACTTATACTATAACAGTGGGGGGTTGTTTAATTTTTGATTTAGCATGGCAATATTTGTAGAGGTTTTTTGGGGATTTGATTTGGTTTGTTTTGGTTGGGTTTTGTTAGGTTTGTGCTAGTATGACAATATTTGTGGGCATTTTAAGTAAAACAAAAGAAAAGTTTCCTTGGAATCTTAAGCTTGTAATTATATGCTTTACTGCCACACAGTGAAAATAATAATTTCATAAAATAACCAGTTCAAATAATTCAGTTTGTGAACTCACAAAAGCTTCAATAGCCTTTAGAAACTGATATTATGTTATGCAATTTGACTTTTTCTATTTAATTTTGTCACTAGATGAGTATTTGCATTATTAGATTTTTCGTAAAATGACTAGCATTATTATAGATATACAGTGAAATCTAGTAAAAAAGTCTTTCTCATTATTTAACTACCTATAGAATATTTAATGCAGTAACTAATTAGTTTTTAACCTTAGCAGTTGTCTTATGTCAGAACATAAAGATTAATAAAACATAGAAGAAAATGCTTGTATTTTGTATTTACAAGCCATAAGACAAATAGACTAAAAAGTTGACAATTCTTGCAGCAGCGGTTTTTTGCAACACAGTTGAGAGAGGAGTCAAAAGAAAGTTACTCAGTACTATTTACTCACCCTAGAACTATTGCTAAGATTGATCAAAGTTTTTTCATTAATTAGGAGAATGTTAGAGAAGTATGTTTAGTGCGCAAATTGCATGATTGTAAAGTAAGAGCATTATGTAACTGTTAGTAATATTTAAAAGAAAATAAGATAAAATATTCACTGTAAATTAAAATGAGGGCTGAAAATTATTTACTAAAATAGCAGTTCTTGAGCACATTCTACCTCTTACCCATCATATTTTCTTTAAGTTACAGCACTACATTGAAGGGATTTTATACTGCTGTGATATTGAAACTGAAGGAGTCACAGTTCAAGAAAACACCTCTTCCTGTATAAACAAACTATATGGACTACATACTGCCAAGAAAACATATTTAGCTACAGAAAAATAACTTCTGACTTTAGTATGGGATCACTTTAAAATATAATACACAACTATAAAAAGGAATTTATAGAGGTCTACTGTAAAGGTAGAAAAGTATGATTTTATGTAAGTAATGGTTGCTCATTTTTTCAACAAATTGATTATTCTGATGAGCAGTCCACGGAGCAAGCACCTTAGAGTTAAAAACTGCACCAGAACCAGTTTAATTTGTGTCTGATTTCTTTTATTTGAATGAAGAACAAAAATACATCTTCCTTTTTAATGTTCTTTCATGTCAATGAATGATAATAAAATCAAACTTGCTAGTAAAGCAAACTGAGAACTAAATATTTTATGGTTTTATTATCAGTCTATTAAATTGGTAACTAAATACCAAAGCCAGAACTCTGTGAAATCTATCAAGTATCCATTAAAAATATATGATGTGATGGCAACATTCATACACATGGTTCTAAGAATTTTTTTTTGACAAACTTATCAGTGGTGTTCATCATTCTGAAATCAACTATGACATAGACCACTTTGCTTTTACAGGAAAAATAAGAGAAAACCTGCCCTTGGTACTAAATAATAGGTTTCCCTTTGTGACAATAATGAATACAAGTACAAATTTAAGATATCATGGAATTTCTTTTTCCTTTTATTAATAGTGTCCAAAAATATTGTCACTCTAGCAAAAACCACAACTCTCAGTATTCATTGTTCTTTCTCACAGCTCAACTGGTCTATTGCCTTGATGTTTCTTGCAATAAATACTTTTCTGTTCCCAAAGTTTCTCCAAATAATTCAATTCCAATGTCATATGAGGTCAATATACAGCTGCTTAGTCATTAGTGTTTGTGCATATGCAGCCAAAATCACAAAGTTCTTCAGCCAAAATAAAATATTTCTTTATCACAAAGGATCATGAGCTTCTGTTGTATTTATGCAATCAAAATATTCCTGAGAGATGTGGAAAGATTCTAGGATAACTGGCTCTTATGAAGAAAAATAAAATTAAAATAATACAAGTATAGTCCAGAAAGTACAGGAATTCCTGCAATCATGTTCAGACCTATTTGTATTCAGAATCAAATTTGTGTTAGCAAAAAACAATATTGTCCAGGGATGAAAATACTTACAGTAATTTCACGAATACAAGCCGCACCAATTTGACCAAAAGTTTGGTGGAAACCCAGAAGTGCGGCTAATATTCGAGGGCGGTTAATACATGAACAATATTCTAAAAGCTGCCAACATGGAAGTGAGAGCCCACGGCAGCCCCAAGCCAAGCTGGAGCCCAGCCGGCCCCGGCTGAGGTGGGAAAGCCTGGCAGAGGCGGGGCCTGCAGTGTGGGGGGCAGGCGGCTGAGCCTGGGCCAGCAGGGCGGGGAAGCCCGGGAGAACTGGGGCTAGCAGTGCAGGGGAGCATGGCAGAAGCAGGAAGCCCGGCGGGTGGGGCTGCCTGGCAGCGGGGGAAGCCCAGCAGAATCAGGGCCAGCAGCGTGGGGGAGCCCGGCAGTGCGGGGGCCTGCAGTGCCGGTCAGGGCAAGGAAACGCGGCGGCGGTGCAGACGGGAGGGGGCGACCGGCGTGCCTGGCAGCAGCAGCGGCGGCTGGCCCGCTGGCAGGGCGAGTAAATGCAGCAGCGGGGCAACCGGTGTGCCTGGCAGCGGCGGCGGCGGCAGCTGGCCTGCCGGCAGGGCGAGCAAATGCGGCAGCGGGGTGGTGCTGACGGGAGAGGGGGGCCAGCGAACCCGGCAGCGGTGGCAGCCCTGCCGGCCGGGCGAGCAAACATGGCGCGGGGCGGCCGGCGTGCCTGACAGTGGCAGCGGTGGCTGGCCCGCCGGCAGGGCGAGTAAACGCAGCAGCGGGGTGGCCGGCGTGCCTGACAGCGGCGGCGGCGGCTTGCCCGCCGGCAGGGCGAGCAAACGCGGCAGCGGGGCGGTGCTGACCGGAGAGGGGGGCCAGTGAGCCCGGTGGCGGCTGCAGCACCACCCGGCTGGCCCCGTCGGCAACCATGAGCGGGCCGAGCCTTCCTGGCCCCGCCCCGAGCCAGTAAACCCCGCTATGCCGCGATCCTGTTACTAATTGGCCAATTTGTGGAAGCTGCGCACGGATTCTCGCTACGAACGAAAGTGCGGCTAATATTCGGGGTGCGGCTTATCTATTGACAAAGACAGCAACATTGTGGAGGCACCGGAAGTGCGGCTTATACTCCGTGCGGCTTGTATTCGTGAAACTACTGTAAGCTGAAGAATGAAGAAAGGCAATTAATAGCAATTTGAATTTTGACATATGAATTATTTTGTTCATAGAGCTTTTGCTGGTGTGTTATCTTCTCTTATGGTTTTTTTTTTTTTTAATCTGTTTAAATTTAAAACCTTTGCCTTACCAGTATATTATCAATTCAGTTGATTGTTACAGCATGATAGCTAACATGAGATTTTTTTCTTTGCTGCAGATATATATTGCAAGTGTAATATCTATAAACATATGATTCTTTCTGGAACAAATAGATCTCAACAGACTGATGAAACTTCTTCCTCCCCTCTCTTAAACGAAAGAAAAAAAGAAAAAGGACAACAATTAGAGAAAATGTAGATTTAAGAGACCACACCTCAGTCACAGTCCATCTTTTTTCTTCATTCGTGGTTACCAGTTTGACAGCTAGGAGCAGGAGAAAATGGAAGGTTTTCTGCTTTTTGGAAGCATAGGCACAATGGAATGACATTATTTGTTTATTTAGTCATGCAGTTATGAGTATTTGCCCAAATATTTCACCTTTTTCAAATACATTTTGAATTTGTATTTTGGTGGTTGTGAGAAGCATGGAAAGAGTAGGGTTCTTTTTATCTTGATTAGTGGATTAATCTTGTTTTCCATACAACATGATTTTTACATTTCCATTTCTATAATACAGTTTTTTCAATTCTTTTTCCATTGTATCAAAACACTCAGATTTTTAATGACTCATAACCACTGGTCCATAATACTAGTAAATTTTACACGAGAAGATGAGCTTTGTTCCAGTAGTACAACACTTAAGAACAAGTTGCATTAACAGCACTGAAAAAAAAAAAAAAACAAACAGGTCCCAAGATCCAGGTGTAAAAAAATTTTTCTGAAGGTTTTTTCTCTGCAACTCAGAGTTAAGCTTTACTTTTGAACTGTTAGCTGTGATAAATTATTGTTTCTCTCTATTGAAAAACCATGTTTCAATGATGCACATTCTTGTTTTTAAAAGAGAAAACAAGGAAAATAAAACCCACAACATTTGTGATGTTTGGGGCAATCAACTAGAAGGTATATTCTCTTTAAAACTGATGAGGCCATTCAATTTTGTGACCTTGATATAAATTCTGGTCTCTCTACAAATGCCTTAGCTTCAAAGACAAGCAGCTTTGAACAATTGTTTTGTTGTCTTCTGCAAAGCTTAGTCCACCATGTACATTGAGAGAATGTTTATCAAACAATTCACGTACTAAGGTGAGTTATCATGGCTTAGCTATTGTAAGTAACATCACAGATTATAGATGCGTATTTTAACACCAGCTGCTCATGAATAAAATGTTGCTCAAAAGCTTCAAGTCTGAGAAGGCTCAGCTTCCAGAGTTTTAAGGGTACAAGTTATCCTAGATTATGACAAGAAATAAATCTCCATTAGAACAACTATGACAGTAGGGGAAGGGTGTGTGTCAGTCTGCTGTGGGGCACTGTATTGCCTGCAGTGTACATGTGCACTGTGTTAATACTGTTTAAGAAATCAGGACCAGTGTCTGGATACGGGTACATATCGGTGTGTGACCTGGTGTCCACCCTGGATCACACACATTACTTCTGAATATGACCTCAGTCAAGGTATTGTCACACACATTTTGCACTCAAATGAATATTATATGAGTTCACGTTTACATAGATTTTATTTTTCACTGAAACCAACCCTTCCTGTACACTAAATGTAGCAGACACATATGGAGATCCTTGTCCTCCATCAAGGAAGAAATTGGGCAAAAATTCCAGGAGGTCAGCATGAATGGGTAAAGACCTACTGAGCCAACTCAGAGTAAAAATGTAGCTTTAGTAGCTTTCAGGAGGTAGAAACAATGGAGGGCAGATGGTGTATACATATTTATTTATTTATTTATTTATTTATTTATTTATTTATTTGTGTGTGTGTATGTATATATATGTATAAACATATATTTTATATGTTCTATATTATATTTGAATGTGTAAAACGAATATACTTCCCTTAATCACTGTCAAATGGATAAACAATTGACTCTGGAATAATAGCTCAGAGAGTGTTATTCTCTGCCACTGGGAATGACTTTCTAAAAGAGAATAAACACACTGTTTCTTTTCTTGTTTCTTTGTAGCTTTTTTTTCCAAATATCAGAGCAGACAATAACAATATCTATGAATCTTTCAATATGGGTTTTATTAGTTTACAGTTTGTGGCAATATAATCCATATTTGATTCAAAAATTTACAGGTTGCACATGTGTTATTACCAAAGACTTGCTATTGCTTACTTGAAAATATTTCCACAATTATGGTGCAATTGGGTTAAAAAGGAGAAATAGAAAAAATTCCTTTCAAGACAAGTTTTTTAATATTTAATATTTTTAATATTCATATAGGATTTTATAGGTGAGCACAATTCACTGGCAAAAATGTGATAAATTACATTCTACTTAGTAAAGCACCAGAAAAAAAAAAACCCAAAAACAAACAAACAAACAAAAAAAACTCCAGTATATTTTGTGATGTATTGAAGCAGCCTGTCTTTTTAGCAGTTTTTTGGAGGGCTAAAGAAAGGAGCCATTTTACATACTTGAACAGGTAAAAGGAAAATTGAAAGTATTAGTATCTTTCTGAAGAGGAGAGTGTGTCAATAATCTTAAAAAGATAGGTCTAAACCAATGAAGGGTAAAAACTGACAATTAAATTTGCCCTAAGGAATTATCTTTGCTAAAGTCAATTAGAGCAATATTAAAGCAGAGAAAAATATGAGACCAAGGAGAAATTAAGTAATGGTGAAGTGAGATGATTAAGGCTATTATTTAAGTTTGGGGAAGCCAAAGTAAATGCAAAAACAGTATTTGAGGTAAAAAAATTATTAACAGTGGAATGTTGGGAAGTGATGAAGAAAGGAATGGACGTAAAGCAGGTGTGATCCAAAGGAGATATAAAGAGATAGAGTGTGAGTTTTAAAATAAGTCTCAGTGTAGATTTATAACTCTATTACTGTGGATTGTAATGATAAACAAAGGCAAGAAGGATTGAAGGAGAAATTAAAAGTTGTAGGGAAAAAATGTGAAATTGTTTGCAATATAAGAAATAGGGTTTTACTGTTTGGCTATTAACTGTTGTTTTCTTTCTTTTGTGGGTGTTTTTTGTTTGGTTTTATTATGGTTTTGTGGGTGTTTTTTTGTTTGATATTTGAGTATTTGTTTTGTTTTGGAATTTTTCTAGTGTTTTGTTTTTTCTTCCCAAGAGTATTCGTGTTCTTCTGCTACTTTTCTAATAATAAAGTTTTTGATAATAAAGTTTTTGAACCTGGGGACTAGTTTCTCATTCAGAGAGTTTCTTGTTTTTTCCTCTTTAGTAACAATGATTTTTTTGTTTCTCCTATTCTTCCTTTTTTTTTTTTTAAATTCTCCTCACTCTTTAGGGCATAAGCCAACACAATTTTCCCTTATTCTCTGCCAGTCTCATTAATGATGCAGTTATATGCTATGAACACGGCTCCAAAACAAGTTTTTTAGGAAAACTTGCCAGATAGAGAACATAAACGATGCAGCTCAACAGCAATTGGGGACAAATGCAATAGATCCATACATAAATTACGACTATTGTTTGTTTGCATCTCACTTTCTTGGCAACAACATATTTTTTAACACACAGTGACTAGCAAGAGATTATAAAAAATTTAAGGAACAAAACATAGCCTGTTTCTTTATCTCAGACCCCATTTAAACTATCTTTTAGTTTAAACATGGTTTTAATAAAGTAAAACAACTTGTAAGATTTAATAGTTAGCAGTTTCCAAGTATTAGTTCTAACTTAGTGGTGAAGAAAAAAAAAAAAACCCTTTTGCGTAACATTGTAAAGTTATTCTTTCAATTGAACAACCTACTAGAAAGAAATGGGGTGTTTTGTTTGCCTTTTTTCCTCTCAGGTATCTACTGTTGTTCCTGAATATAATCTTTTCAATGAATGAAGAAAATTGTATGTACAACTTATTTTCAGCTAGTACTGAAATATAATTTTAATGTTCTTCCCAGTATATAGCTGTGTACCCATATGATTTACATTTTAAAATAATCTGGTTTGTATATTTCATTCACCTGTTGGTGTATTAAATGTTTGCAGACTACATCCACAATAGAATTTAAATGTAATAATGTTCTGCAAAGAAGGGAATGAAATTAAGTTTTTATCCTTTTCAGACTGCAGAAGTAATAGAAAAAGGAAGAAAGAAAATAATGTGAACATTCTATATGTATTTAGAGACAGAGAATATGCATTCACTTCTGAAAATATAAAACTCACTGAAACTTCTATTGGTAACTTTCTAAAAGAAAAGATAGCATGGAAAAGACAGGTATTGATATTCAAAATTTTAAAAAAGGAAAGTGAAGTATGGTGGTCTTTCAATCAGATAGTCTGGGTCTACTTTCAGCAAAAGTCTGTGACTAGGAAAAAGGAACTGTTAGGTTCCTGAGCCTTGTTCTGCTAGGGAACTGGGACATGACAGGTGTGTATAACATACTCTAGGAACCTAGAAATTTTCTAAGATTGATTAATACATATAAAAAAGTGGAGATACTCCAAATCAGTTGACTATAAAAAATTATAGATAGAACAGAAGCCTGAAATTCTCTGAATAATTACTTGACAGCACATTTTTTATTTGAGCATTGAGTTGTTTAACTTAGCCTAAGGTCCAGAATCTCAAGATTTTTCTGTCTGTATTCATAAGGACATAGATTATCCCATTTACCTTTGGGTAGCTCAGTGATCCTTAAGTTTGAAGCCTAATTTTTTCTTTTTTTAATTGTCTTAGGAATTTCCTTTACAAGTCATGAGGAGCACTAAGCCTTTTTCACTTAAAGAGGGAATTTTGCTCTGATAGATTCTGGAATGGACTCACTAAAACTGGCCTCAATCATGCTTGTAAATGCATGCCAACATTTGTCTGAAGGTTTCCGCGACTCGAAAGGGCCATGAAGAATTAATCAATTTTGCTTGAAAAGTAGTACCCAAAAATAACATGAAGAAGTGACCAGTAGTGCCAGATGAAAGAGATAATGATTGATTAAATCATCAACAGTCAAATACTTATTTCAATAGTCAGGCCTAAGCAACACCCAGGTAAGGTAAAGAGAGTGGTTGCATAAACGCAACGAAATAAATGTTGGGAGAGATGTGCTTTGGTATCAGAATAACCAGTAAAACAGCCTACGGCCTTGTAGAAGCAAAGAAGAATCAAGGCAGGGACTGCTCTTTTCAGTGAAACGGAGACAACATATTGTGATTTGGACCAGTTCTCATCAATGACCTGAGAAAACCTGAGTGCTCTCCCTGAGCTCATGTTGAGGTGTGTCCACAGGAGCAAGATTTCCCTGCTGTAGTTGTGATGCAGTCTTTAGAGTACTCATAAGGTACCTTTTCTCTCACTCAGGATGGATATCAGAAATACTAATGTCATCTGAACCACACCCCGAATTGGCTAACACCATGGAGAATACCACCTCATAGAAGCAAACTTTTGACTTTCAGTTTTACATGATATTTAAAGAAACCATAGTAAATATGTAGTAGTATTTAGCAGGATAGAGGTGTCCTCTACTCTCCAAGTAAGGCGTTAACCCAAGGTAATAATGATGCCAACTAGCTTCATGGCTCTTGTAATCATCTGTTACCAAGAATAGAGCACCTGGCATATCAGGTCACCTGTCATTTCTTGTGAATTTGTCCTTAATATTTGGTGGATTACTTAATTTCCTTCTCTTCTGAGATGTGTAATTGTTTTGGTAATGAATTCTTCACTATCCATGATAGAAATGCAGAAAATTTATCACCAAACTTGAATAGAGTAAGGAAAATAAGGAGTTACTGAAAATTAATAAAAAATAAAAATATTGATGAATAATCAAATGTAGTATTCTTTTAGAAACAGTCTTTGATATTTTAGAACATTTCAATATAGGCTAATCCTTGAGTGTTTTCTTTCTCAGGCATTTAAAAAGCACAGAAATAAAATTACTCTTAGTTTTTGTGGCTCTATTGTAGCGGCTTGTATTTTTGTAATTTTTTCTGTTTGGATTGGTTTTCTAATATTAATTAACAATCATTTCAATTTATCTGTAAGGAACAGATTATTTTATTACAGCTTCCAATCCCATTTAGTATCAGTCAAAGGCATGGATACTTTGGTTTTTTATTCCAATTTTAGACATATGTGCCAAATCAATTGCTAAAATTAAGGAGAGTTAAATGCGAGTTGAAGAAGGAGATGCTGAACATGAATTTAATGAAATGGTTTGAAGTTGGTGCTCCAATGAGCATTTATTATTTATACAAGAAAGAACATTTTTGCTAAGGGAAATTGAGAAATGTGTGCCAGCTCCAAATAGCTAATAGAGAATATGATTTCCAATAACTTTTAAATTGCTATATCTATCTTTTTCTATGTGTGATTTTCAGTTTTCTTCTGCTAGTGGATTTTCTATCTCATCTTCCTAATTACACCTGAATTCATTTCTTTGCCCATCACATTGGGCTACAAATCTGCAGCAGTAACTAAGCTCTCTTAAATTACTACCTCCTTTAACTTTGACTTTCCGGTAAGTTACTCCCTAAGGTCACAAGTTAGAAGTATTGGAACATTTATTCCTAGGGAAGAGGAGAGAAATTAAATGGAGTTTGCCAGTCAGGAGACAGTTTGTATTGTATCTCAAGTCCCCAGAGGTCAGCTACAATTTTGGCCATTCCAGATCGCAAATTGTTGTGCAGTGTTCAATATGTTGAGTTTATTTCAGAGGAAAGATTGAAGAGAACATACCTACCAAGAGAATTCCTTCTGATTACATTACAGATGTCCAAGTTCCTGTTATACATTTTTAAAAGACATTAATTTAAAGATTAATATTTATGAATAGGTAATATATATGATAGCTTTCATTAGGAATAAAATCTTACAGAAGAAAAAATATACAATATTAATATTATATTCTGAGATTTTTTTCCAGTCTTAGTGGATTAGAGGCAATGACCAGCACCTTGAAAGACATCCCAGGGGGAAAGATAACTCTGGTATTCATTTAGAAAACACTAGTTTGCTATCACGATAGTCAAAGAACAGTTTGACACAACCGTGTATAATGCTTTCAAAATTATTATTTTTAGAATCATATTTCAGAAAAAAATTATATCAGCATTAGAAAATGATGATTAGCTTAGTCCATCCACATACAAATTCATTTCATCTAATGTTGTTTTCAAAGCAGTATAAAATTTAAAATTAATAGATAAATAAAAAACTTTTAAAGTTTACCTTTGTTGGTCATAGGTATGTTTGGAAATACTAAGGTACAGTAGTTTCACGAATACAAGCCGCACGGATTATAAGCCGCACCCCCGGTGCCTCGACAATGTTGCTGTCTTTGTCAATAGATAAGCCGTACCCCGAATATTAGCTGCACTTTCGTTCGTCGCGAGAATCCGTGCGCAGCTTTCACAAATTGGCCAATTAGTAACAGGATCGCGGCATAGCGGGGTTTACTGGCTCGGGGCGGGGCCAGGCAGGCTCGACCCGCTCATGGTTGCCGACGGGGCCGGGCGGCCCAGCTCAGCGCCACGGCTCGGCGGGGCTGGCCGGGTGGTGATGCCGCTGCCGCCGGGCTCGCTGGCCCCCCTCTCCCGTCAGCACCGCCCCGCGCCGCGTTCGCTCGCCCTGCCGGCAGGGCTGCCGCCGCTGCCGGGCTCGCTGGCCCCCCTCTCCCGTCAGCACCGCCCCGCTGCCGCGTTCGCTCGCCCGGCTGGCAGGGCTGCCACCGTCGCCGCCGGGCTCGCCGCCCGCCCCGTGCCGTGTTCGCTCGCCCGGCCGGCGGGCTGCCGCCACCGGGCTCGCCGCTCGCCCCGCGCTGCGTTCGCTCGCCCCGCGCTGCGTTCGCTCGCCCGGCCGGCAGGGCTGCCGCCGCCGCCAGGCTCGCCGGCCGCCCCCTCCCATCTACACCGCCGCCGCGTTTCCTTGCCCTGGCCGGCACTGCAGGCCCCCGCACCGCTGGGCTCCCCCACGCTGCTGGCCCTGATTCTGCTGGGCTTCCCCTGCTGCCAGGCAGCCCCACCCGTCGGCCTTCCTGCTTCTGCCATGCTCCCCTGCACTGCTAGCCCCAGTTCTCCCGGGCTCCCCAGCCCTGCTGGCCCGGGCTCTGCCGCCCCCCTGCCCCGTCCTGCTGGCTCAGGCTCTGCCGCCCGCCTCCCACACTGCTGGCCCCGCCTCTGCCAGGCTTTCCCACCTCTGCCGGGGCCGGCTGGGCTCCAGCTTGGCTTGGGGCTGCCGCGGGCTCTCACTTCCGTGTTGGCAGCTTTTAGAATTTTGTTAATGTATTAGCCGCCCCGGAATATTGGCCGCACTTCCAGGTTTCCACCAAAATTTTGGTCAAATTGGTGCGGCTTGTATTCGTGAAATTACTGTAATTTCTGGTATAGCTTTTGATACAATATCTTTCCTCCTCTTCCTGTGCAGCTTTGTGAAAGAGTTAAATATTCATTTAGATTCCCATGTTAACCAGTAATCCAGAATCCAACTCCTCAGCAAAAAGGCACTGGTACTTTCCACTCAGTATGTCTAAATTTTGTTTTACTTTTCTGTGAATGCAACTATAGTTATTCCTTCTGTGTTTTACTTAAATGACAATGTATTTTCTGAAAAGCAGGCAAAATAATTACCTATCTGTGATTTTCTTTTCCTGAGTACCAGATTTCTTGTTTTTTTAATCCCATACATATTTGGAACTTGATTTCTTTTACACTATCTTTTGGAACAAAAATAGATGAAAGTCTTTAACTTTATATGTACGTTATTTGATTTCAGCCCTACCACAGCTTAGTAGTAAGTAAAATGGTTCCTGATTGGTTCTTCAACAACTTCCATGAAATTAATTTAACTTGCAAAATACTTAAAATAATTGAAATTTTAACTACTTTTTTCCTTTTTTTCCTAGGAGTTGAATTTAAAGCTGCATTTGATTTCTTCTTGTACCCTGGTTAACAGGCTCAGAATCTAAAGAAGTTGCAGGGCAAAATCCTGACTTACTTCAGAAGCTTCCTTTTCAAGTCAGTTGACAAGAAATTTGGAAGTTTATTTTGAAAAGTCTGCTACTTTATGGAAAGGTGAATGGATTTGTTCAAAGGTTCTTCTTTTGAATCTTGAAATTTATTTAAAGACTTTTATGAGCAGGGTTTTAGAGGTATCTGTATCTAATAATTGAATTGCATAAGCAAAAAACCAAGAATTCTTTGCATTGTTAAATCTCTAATTTTCACTTAAATTAATGGCTTGTACTATTTTTATGTCTTCAGCAAAATTATCACCTTCTTATAAAGACAAGACTATTTAAAAACCAGTCATCTATAACTGCAGTTGAAAGAGTGGAGACAAATCAATGGGAATTAGTGGGCTAGCACAAAATAAAAAACATAATTTTCTGCAAGGGGACTTGCCTAGTAAAGAGATCTATACTAGGTATTTCTGACAAAAGGTCTCTCTATTGTTGCCGGCTGGTCTGATCCATAAGCTTTTACAGTAATACGTTTGGCTACAAATATGCATCTAAAGTTTTTGCAACAACTTAAAATATAATTCCCCTTTCTTTAGTGAATTCTCTGTTTCAGAAATATATTTTTTCCTTACAATCAACATAGTCATCAAGAATAGAAACTAAGAGCTGATAATGCCTCAGTTAATATTGTCATTTCATCTTTTTGATGAGTCACATAAAACAAGTGGAAAAACCTCAACCATACTTTACACTTTTTGCAGCAGACTACTTAAAAATATACAAAATATTTAAACCATGAAAGATACTTATTTTATAAGGCTGCAATCTGAAGTTTAGTGTGACCATTCAGAGTGGACATAGAACTTGCTGAAACGTCATCCTCCTGCCTCCTAAAACTGTGTTTTAAACCGTAATGGTAAACTTTGATATTTTTTCACCTTGTGCCAGACCATTGCTTAGCCTGGATAAAAGGAGGTTCAGGGGGGACCCTATCACTCTCAACAACTAAAGAAGTAGTAGTGAGGTGGTGGTAGGTCACTTCTCCCAAGTAACAAGAAATAGAACAAGAGAAAAGGGTCTCAAGTTGCACTAGAGAAGGCTTAGATTGAACATTAGGAAACCTTTCTTCACTGAAAGAGTCATTGACACAGGCTGACCAGGGAAGTGGTGGAGACCATTTCTGAAAATATTTAAAAGATGTGTGGATACGGCACATGGACATGGTTTAGGGGTGAACTCGTCAGTGTTAGGTTAATGGCTTGATTTGATGATCATAACGATTTTTTCCAACCTCAGTATTTTATAATAAATCTGTCCAAACACAGTGTCGGGGAATGGAGGACAATAACCAGCACAAAGCCCGTTAGTTATCTAGTAAAATGGGAAAAAACCCTGGCAACATCTCTCTTACCTACCATGCTGAAGAACTGAGATTCAAAGAAATCCTTTTCATTACCCACACAGTCACATTATACAAACATTCATTTAGTGGTTCTGAAGAGCCATCCCATAAAATATACCTAATCCTACATCTGAGAAGACTCTTGTTGCCTGAGTAAGCGTGTCTCAAGTTCCCAAGAAAATTCTGGAGGATAAAATTTTGATGTGTGAAACCTTTTTTTTTCTTAGGTGGAAAATATTCCTTAGAAATTCAGGTTATTTTGGTGGGTTAAGTACTTTAGTGCCCCAGTGGTTTTACTGCCACCTCCAAACCCAGTAGCCTTGACACAGTATCAGTTACCCTGGGAGACATGTTAGAATCACTCAGCTAAAGTATTCTTGGAGATGGGTATTTTCTGCCACACCACTCGCCCCTTAACATTCCTATTTGGCCCATAAAAAGCCAAGTGGTTACTGATGCATGATGGTGGATTACTAGCTAATAAATAAAGCAGCTTCTCCCCTGGCTACACTTGTCCCAGATTGTATTAACAATGTTCAATGAGAGAGAAGCTGCAACATGGCATGCTGTGACTGATACGGCTCTTGTTTTCTTTAGCATATTAAGTACTGTAGAATCCCAGGAACAATTTGATTTTTCTTGAGAAGGACTACAATATACTTTTACTGTCCTGACTCAGGGGCTTTTACATAGCCCTACCTGTCTGCCAAGGGCTCGTTGCATGACATCTGGAGAATAATAACATCTCTCCAGACTGTAAATTTTTCCATTACATGGATCATACTATCATTACTGGGCTTACAGAGAAACTCATAGATTATATTTTAGACATAATGAAAAACATAGATGGATGATCAATCTCAGAATATTATTAGATATTATCTCAAAAAATAATGCAAAGGCCCACTAGAAAATTATGTCAGAAACCCTTACACATTACCTGAAGTGGCTAAACAAACTATCCCACTTACGTCTGAATACAAAAAAGAAAAACAAAGAAACCTTTGTTGGAATTCTGGATTATGAGACACAATTTCTCCCCATACCACACAGATCTTGTGGTTATAGTATCATATATGTGGGAAAAAAAACCTAACTAAAATTATGGGAAAAGAAAAATTCAACTTTTGTACAAGTCAGACAGGCTGCCTTTCATGCTGTGTCTTTGGAGCCCATATTTGCCACTAAAACTTTTGAATTTTGAGGTCTGTGTATTTGATGATACTGGGCCTAGTAGAGCTTTTGGCAATGAGGGAAGGGACTGCAATCTTCCATGGGCTGTAGTCCCAAATCCTCTGTATGCTGACTCAAAATCAGAACCCTTTTTAAATACTACTTTTAGGTGAATATTGAATACCGACAGAAGTTGAAGAGATGACAAGGCATTGTTTTAACTGTCAGGTTGCCTGTCCTGCCAGGGTGTCCAATGACACCAACTGTAAGGATGGGAAAATACAGGTGGTATGAAATGGAAATTATGTACCTCCACACATGCTAAGCCAAATGTACTGGTTTGGTTGGGACATATAGGTGATTGTCTTCATAGTAACCTGTATGGTGCTATGTTTTGGGTTTGTCCTGAAAAGAGCATTGATAAGCAAGGATATTTTGTTTGAGGCTGAACAGTGCTTACAGAGTCACAGTCTTCTTTGCTTTTCACTCTGCTCTGCTAGCAAGTGGTTGAGAAAAAGAAGTTGGGAGGGGATGAAGCCATGTCAGTTGAGACAATAGCATCTTGGGGACAACATTGGAGAAAAGGCAAAGTGATGCACAGGCACTGGGTAGTGATTGGAAAGTGGTGGAGGACCCGCCACTTTAAAAAGTATCAGGAGAAACCAAGCTTAGAGAAGAAGAAGGAGGTGATCCAGATACAAGAGCCAGGATTCTCCTGGAGACCCCTGCAGGAAACCATGTTGGGGCAGTTATTTCACTGCAGCCTGTGGAGAGAACCACTCTGGAACAGATGTCTACTATGCAGCCTGTGGAAAGGACCATGGTAAAGCAAGTGGAAATGCCCCAAAGGAACTGTCCAGGACCCCACCCAGGAGCAGTTTATTCCTGAAGGTCTTAAGCCCATGATGAAGATCTACACTAGAAGAGGGGAAAAGGAAGAGAAAAAGGAAGCAGAGAGGAACTGCTGTGGTCTGATAGCACCATTTGTTATTCCCCTTGCAAAGTTCAGGTGGAAGTAGCACGTGGAAATGAAGGAATAAAGTTGAGCTTGAACAAAGGAGTAGTAGGATGGTGGTTTAGGTTTTGACTTTGTTTCTAAGTATTCAAATCTATTTTAATTGGTAATAGATTAAATTAACCATCACCAAGTTGAGTCTGTGCTGCCTATGGTAGTGATTGCCAAGTTATCTCCTTGTCTTTGTCTCTATCCAAAAACTTTTTTATTTCATTTTCTTCCCTTGTCCTATTGAGAGGCAGGAGTGAGACTGGCTGGGTGAGCAGCTGGAAGCTGCCAAGGTCAACACATCGCAGACATGTATACAGTCACAACTATAGGCATAGTGTTTTGTCTTCTCCACCTAAAAAGCTATATACACCCATTTTGGAACTATGCCTTTATAAAGAAAAAGGTTTGAGAATGCATTCTCCAAGGCACTATTAAAAGCTGAGCCCACAAGGTTAAGTAAACTTAACGCCAATCAGTGACTGAGAATCTGAAAATCCAGACCACTACGTCAGTGCCTTGAGAAGACTCCTGAAAGATAAGAAAGTGAATTAAAGACATTTTAAAAGCAATAAAACCAAGGATATACTTATTAAGTAAGGTCACAAACCTATTAAAATAGGTGTTAAATCAAATAATTATGAACATTCACGAAATATTTTTACTTACAATATTGATTTCCTATCAATTGTGTTCTAATAAATACTTTGATACCTTTTCTCAAAAAAAAAAAAACCTAAAAAAAATCAGGAAAATCTAAATTTCATCTTGTCTTTTATGTTATTTCTTCTTGTGGTTCCATATTTCAAAAAAGTTTCATAACTTCTTCATTATTACATAAATGTATTATTAATTCTATTTTTATATTATCTGTTTTCATGCTGCTGGAAACCTTGTGTCACACAAATGAAGAAAAACAAAACTATATCTTTAAAATTCCTTCAAACAGATACTTAAATTTTTTAATGAAAAGGAGTATAGTTTAAAAAAACCTTAATAACAACTAAAGTAGGATGTGATGTGTTCTATTCAAGAAGGGATGCCAGAAATTCTCCAGGAAATTATAATGCTTCAGTCACATAAATTTGCATTATTTTGAATATAGATTTGAGCTGTAATATTCCAGCTCAAATTCCACCAAAATCTGAATCACACATCACAGATTGAATTGTCATACTTCATTTCAAAACTTCATCTCTCAAAATCCTTCTCATCTGACTTTCAGAAATTTAGTTAGAGCAGTTTTCAGCATGACATGTAATTCAAGTGCAGGCAATAGTAAGAATTATCCTTGAATTATATCCTTGAGTGATAGATATTTTGAGTTATTTCATTTGTGCAAAAATCCCTGTGAAGCCTACTGCAGTTGTCCCACTGTCTCCGTTTTGGGGGAATAAAGAAAATCCCCTAGTTCTGTTGTTTTTCCATTGGTGCAAGCAATATGACATTTTGAGTTCCATGCAAAAGAAATTCTAAATGCTTGAAAGTGAGTTGCATTGTCATCAACGTTCACATCAGATTTCTTTTTATATGATGGACGATTTCCCAATTTTCCATTTTAGTTTGGGGCTATGTTTTAGAAATAACTTTGAGATTTCAAGTGAAAGATTTTAGAGAACCTAAGTTCACTTTTCTGCATTCCTGTGTTGCTTATTCATGTTCGCTGAGATGTACTGTAATAGGTGAATTATTGCTCAAGCACTTGGCATCCTAAATTTCACAGTTTATCTGAGTTCATACAGAACTCATACATCTCTTACCTGATATCACTTTCTTCCTTTCATGCCATATATTTAAACACAATAAATAGCACTACCATCACATTTTTATCTATTTATTATTTTTTTTTTTGTTTTGCCCTCTAATTTTGCTCTGGTTTTAATTATCTTTTGTTAATTAAGGATATAAAAGAAGAAATTTCTGGTATATTGAGAATTGGAAAGTGAAAGTAAAAAATACTGTTGAGGAGAGTTAATTTCTATATTTGCATGTAGGTAGATATCAGAATGGGTTCCTTCCTTCCTTCCTTCCTTCCTTCCTTCCTTCCTTCCTTCCTTCCTTCCTTCCTTCCTTCCTTCCTTCCTTCCTTCCTTCCTTCCTTCCTTCCTTCCTTCCTTCCTTCCTTCCTTCCTTCCTTCCTTCCTTCCTTCCTTCCTTCCTTCCTTCCTTCCTTCCTTCCTTCCTTCCTTCCTTCCTTCCTTCCTTCCTTCCTTCCTCCCTTCCTCCCTTCCTCCCTTCCTCCCTTCCTCCCTTCCCTCCCCACCACCCTCTTTTTTTTTTTTTTTCTTCTTCTTCCTTGATGAGCTGACCAAGCTGAATTGCAAACCGATTTTACCACTCCTTGGATGTTTGATAAATGGAGCCTGTGTACATAAATAATTCTGGTAAATATATGGAATTACAAAAGTATTAAATGCGAGACTAATAATCTGATAAATTGAAAGATATTGCTTGTGTAATGAAAAATTATGGTTTAACCTATAAATAAAAGTAGTTTGTTTGTCTCAGCTGTTTTCATTTTGGAAACAGGCCTTTATGATGGTGGTACACTACATAAATCTTATGTATTTTAGCACAACTGTCTCCTATACACTGAGTTATTTTCTGAGGAAATGTTGACCTGTCTAGGTAATTTTAAAAGTGGATTAACTGAACAGTTCCTGAAATTCCATATTTCTTGCTATTCAGGAGCTTGTCTATGGACTACAAGATATTCTGGTACTATAAACTGCATTGCCATTTAAAATACTTAATTGCATAGAAAGCAATTTAAAATAAAAGGAAATTATTAAAAAAATGGAATTTATTAAAAGTTTTTAACTTAGTCCAACTTACAATCCATCTTGTGTCTTTTTTATCTTGTTAATATTTCAACACAAGAATTCTTAAAAGACTTAATATGAACTAAAATATAGGTGTATCTGCAATAGAGAATGTGAAAAACCTATCAAAATAATCTCAGAGATTTAAAAGCAGTGGTTCACATTTTAGCAACATACCTATGTGCTTAATTCATTGGAGAATATTAAGATTTAAGACACTAACAATTGTTTTTGAAACAAATAACTTGAATTATGAGATAGGCCACAAAGACTGAAATTAAAAAATAGAATCAATATATAATCATGTGCCTTAGACATGGTGAATGTATTCGTATATGATGCCTTTTTTAATACAGGTGTTCATATCTGTATATTAGAATTTAGCCCAGTATAATCCCATTTCTTACATTTTTTCTTTGTTATTTTCTAAAGCAACAATACAGTGATGTTGAGAAAAGGCCATGTTTGCTGAGATATTCTTACACTTCTGCATGTGTTGTCCTAGTGAAAGAAAAACAACTACTATTACTGATAAAGGAAGATGGAGCAAGCTGTCATTTACTGAACATTCAGAGTACACTGTCTTATTCTCCAACAGAACAGTATACAGTTATTCACTTCCTTCATCTCTTCCACAAGATTTCTGTACAACTTTCACTGGTTCTTTCAATTTTCAGAGCTCTCTAACAGTGTTTAATAGAATCATACTTTGTCTTTAGCATCAGCACCCACTTACACTGCTCACTATCTAGCTTCCTTCTGATAAAGTTTAAATTATAATTTCCTGCTATTGTTTGCTTGTTTTTATCTTTTGCCTTCATGTATGACTTGTAGCAATAGAAAAAGAGAAGACATGAGAAAGTAGAAATGAGAATAACATGCGATACTAAGTGTGTTCCAAAAGGAATTTTATGAAGTTCGACAAGAAGAAATGCAAAGTTGTGCACATAAAAACAATGCCATGTACCAATGTATTCTAGAGGTCATCCAGTTGGAAAGCAGTTGACAGAAAGGGACATGGTGATCCTAGTGGGCACAAAGTTCCACCTGAGCCAGCACTATGCCCTTGCCAGAAGGAAGGCTAAATAGTACCCTTGGTTTCTTTGAAAAGCACTGACTTCTGCTGGAGGTTGTGTGTTCCTTCTTTATCTTTTATTTAGCACTGGTGAGGCCACACCTGGAGTATTGTGTCCTCTTCTGGACACTCACACAAAAGAAGCATGCACATACTGGAAAGAGCCCAACAAAGGACGGCAATGATGATTAAAGGACTGAACCACCTCAAATATGAGATAAGTCTGAGAGAGCATGGACTGTTCAGCCTAGAGAAGTGAACACTCTTAGGATATCTTATGAATGTGTATAAATACCTGAAGGAAGAATCCAGAGATGTGTCCAGGCTCTTTTTAGTGGTCCCCAGTGACATGATCAGAGACAATGGCCACAGAGGTCCATCTGAACATCAAAAAACATTTTCTTAATTTTGAATATGACTGAATGTTGACACAGGTTGCCCAGAGAAACTGCGAAAACATGGACACATTCAAAACCGATACTGGGCAACAGACTCTAGATTACCCTACTTGAGTGGGATGGGTAATAGTCTATTCGCTGCTCAGTGAAGTTTTGAAATCCAAAAGGTAGTTAGCACATGACTACTTACTACAAACAGAAGCTGAAGTAAACTCTGTGCTGAGAGTTATTGTGGTCTAAATACCCTGACTTATGAAGGTGGTGAGAACCTTGCTCTTGACTTCTTTAATACAAATTGTCGGTAAAGAGCAGGATCAAGTTGCAGCATTCACAAAGACTAATATAAATACAGGCTATACTTTACTCCTGGTTCTGTATTGTTCTTAATCTCAAGAGATCCACTATACTCTTACAGAAATACTTGAGCCAAAAAACAACAAATTGCAGTAAAATCCAGTTTGCAGTCCAGTCCTTAAAAATAGCTAAGATAAACAACTTGATTAATCAAAATCATGTGCTACCAAATAGCTGATTATTTTCCAGATCCTAACTATACAGAAATGTCATGCTTAATGTAAAAAAAGAAATAAAGAAAATAAATAAACCTACACTTTTATTGTTTTTGTTAAAAAAAATATCTATCTCTAAAAAAGCATAGGTGATAGAAAAACAAGTGAACCTCATAGTGTCTTGAGTGTGAGGTACCATATGTTGTACTATGCACTTCACAGATAATTCGCATGTAAAAGAATTACTTGTTTAGCTCCACGTCATTGTGTTTCACAGCACTTTTTAAAGGTCTTAAAAATTAATTGAGGAGAAAAATTAAAATGACGAGCTAGAAACAAGTAATCTCATTAGTATGGAAAAGAGACTAGAAATGATTCTTTGTATATTCCAAACTGATACTGGGCACACATATGCATGCACCAGTTTTGCAAAAAAATAATATATATATATATGTTAAAAATAAATATGAAATATTGTTCAAGATATATTAATTGACACAGTTTTATTTTTTTTCACATTATAATAATGAAGAAGGATGGTGAGCACAAAAAATATTAGTTGTTTAATCCTAAAGTACTTAATAGTGTTTTTCTTATTGACTAGCAGAATATATAATTCCCATACAGTCTTTAGATGCATATGCTTTTGTTATTATTTTCTTAAATTCCTTGGGTCAAGGAGTCTCTCCATCTTACATAATCAAATAGAACATATATGCAGGCACAACAGCATATTGTTGACATTTTTAGAAAAAAAAATACCTTTAAACTAAATAGGTATTATTTAACAGAATAAAGAAAATATGTACGTTGTCAATAACACACTGAGATTAATTTAGAGCAGTATAATAAAAATTATGCATAGGAATTCGTAATGATTATCCTTTCATGGAGACAAATATCAGAAAAGGGGAAGGATTTATTAGGTCACCCAGTAAGTTTCTTCACTAAATTATCACACAAGTATCTTGTCCATTCTCACTTTAACTGACTGATTCAAGTGCTGCAAAATTCCTCCACTTCTAGAGAATTTATTCTGTTATTTAATAGACTAATAGAACACAGTTGTCTTGAAGTCTTTACCTAAATATTAACTTTTTTTTCACTGTTCATTTTTAAACTATTTTCTTAATTATGCCTCTAGGATCTACTAGATCATTTTCTAAATGCATGCACTGCAAATATTTGCAGACAGCTTCATGTCCTTATCCCTCACTATGACCTCTTCATTCTCCTTATTCCAGTGAAGTTTGTAATGCATTTATTTAAAATCAAGTATTCAAACACATCCACAAAAGGAAAAAAAAAATAATGAAAGGGTGCTCATAGGAAGGTCATAGTGAGGGTAATGAAAGCAAATTACTTGCTGAAAGTACTTTTCATTTCTAAAAATAAAAACCTAGCCAAATGGTCCAGAAATGCTGAATATTTTAATTGTGAGAGCTGGTTGTATAGGAGAATTCACTATTTTTTTTGGTATATGAAAACAATTTGCAAGGTTTAAATTCTAGTTGTCAATTCAACTTCCTAGCTGTAGAATACTTATATGTAGAATACCATTTGAGATGACCTTTCTTTTCTGTTATTCTTAATGTGCTCAAGGCCTCTGTGAGTTCTTTTTATCAACCAGTCATGGATGAAGATACTTAGAGTTTCTCATGGTTTTAGGTACTTATGTGTTTGATGACAGGACTGAGTTTAGAGTCCATAGACACAATTTGAAAATACTGAAATTAATCCAATTTCAGAATATCAAATACTGTTTAAAGTCACTGTTTCTGTAGATGTTTCTGTAGATGTTTAAATAGAGGTATAACACAATGCTAATATTAAATTCTAAAAAAGAGTCTTTACTACTATGACTTTTTTATTATTTTAATGATGCTTTGATCAGTCTTCCATTTCATTTTCCCATCACTGTAGAACTGCAACTTTTTCCAGAGTTACTGTTGAAATGTTACTTTTGAATTATAATTTTGTAAACTATAATTGATTTAATATATTATTTTGCCCTAGAGTACTTTATCATTCATGTTTCTTAACAGCACAGCAACTGTCTTTAAGCCAAAGGAAAACAATTATTTGTTTGAATTTTTAAATTCAAGGGCTTAATAAGTGGCCATATAATTTTGTTTATCTACTTGTTTGTGTCTGATAACAAAGCAGATACACTTAATCAGAATTTCTGAGTATTTAAGGCATACAAGAAAATAATTATTTATTGTCAGGAATGTTTTACACAGGAGGTGTTGTTTAATGCCTTGAGTGCATTAAGTTTGAATAATTATAGATGCAGCTGTCAGCCAAACAATGCAGTAAAAATAAAAATTTAGGGCATGGAAGAGAGAATTCTGTTCAAATGAATGTCTTGGCAAACATGAATAAAACCATTTAAAAATCCTCCCTCAGAATAAAGCAAATAGGAATCTGAAGACAAAACATTGCCAAAAACAAACCAAAAAACAAACAACAAAAAAACCCAAAACTACCCATAGACAATAAAGCTACCTCAGTTTATTGCTCCCTTGTCCTTCTGGTAAAACAGATGATTTTTTCCTGCAACTCTTATTACTGCATTAAAAATTAGTTCCCTCATTTGTTCTCAAGACTTAACCTGGCATCTCTTGTAACTACTGCATCTCTGTGATGTCACATAAATAATAATAATTACATGCACCTTCTTTAAAAAAATCATCTCTATTTTCCTTTGCAACGTAGCTTGACAACTATTCCACTCAAAGTTAATTTTCTCAGATTCACAGCCAAGTCTTTTAGTATGAATATACCAAATAGAATTTGCAATTTTATTTTACCACTCCATAGACTTAACAAACATTTTAGAAGACTGGGATGAATGTGTGACTTCACTTTCACATCTGTTTTACTGAACTATTGACTCTGTTGGTTTTATCATCCCTAAATTCCCTTTATCCATTGTCCACCTTGAGTTTTGATCCTGTAAGTAATTTAGGATTCAACCTTTAATTTCTAACACATTTTAAATTGATTCTGCTCCATTTGCCTGGTTGATAACTACACTTAATTGATATGAATCTTTCCTATTTTTGAATAGTCATAGACATTAAAAAAAACAAATATTGCATTGTGAATCCAGTTCTATACTGATGTTCTCAGATTTATATTTTGCTCCTAAGATTGATATCAATTCTGGTGTCACAGAAGTGGGCCTTATTTACTGGACGCAAACCTATGAACAAAGCAATATATTTCTATGTAAATAAAGATTTTTGTGAATTGGTACTATTGGCTCTTCAACAGCTTAAAAGTATTGTCTACTCTATATTTTTTTTTTTCTTGAAATCCATTAAATCCATGATAAAAAGGCTTGACAGAGAAAAGAAGCCATTTCACCTTCATTCATAATTTGGCTATTACAATTCAAAGGGGTTTTTTCCCTCCAGTTTGTATAATAATTAATAGATTATTCCAATGTTTTCCTCAACATTTAGCATCCATCAGAATTTGCTTGGGTTTTGCTTGCCTTGAGAACTCAGCTACTGAAATATTCTGTTGGCTGATTTTCTTGACAAATCCTTTTGGTTGAAATTTAGTATGCATACGAAACAGCTGCTCAATTACTGACACTTACTAAAAGAGAACCTGAGTAATCCACAAATCACTATACTATTTGCCTTTAGCCCTTTGCTGACAATGGTACTTGACTAAGCAGTGAAAACCTTTCTTCCTAAGATGATGTATCTCGTAAAGGAGCATATAAACAAAGACCATGCATCCACTTGAAACATATGAGAGGACATAAAAGATTATAGCAATATTATTTATACAACATTCAACCACAGGTTACTAAATAATTTCCCCATTATCTGCTTTGAATGTTCGAACTATTCACATACATTTTCAACATGCGTATAAAATAAAACACGACAAATAATAGTCTCTTGTTCACAAGATACATTTGCATATGCATGCTGAAAATTAAGCCACAATATTCTTCAATGCATATCCTTTGTGCAAAATCTTGAAATCATTACTCTAATATTATTGAGACTCAAAAAAAAACTCATGTAAAACACCCTGTACTGTCTTAAAAGTAAAAAGAACAGAATCCAAATAGTTTTTTTCATATTGACACAGTTTCATGACAATGTTTTTCTTACTTATTAATGTTACTATATTTATACATGAAATAAGCAAAAATTATGTTATATTTCTTATATATATATATATATATATTTATATATATGTATATATATCTTTCCAATTTCTTCTGGTAAGATGAGCAGAGAAATGTATATATGCACACCTCCTACAAGTAATACCAATACGTATAAGACTACTGGAAAAATATTTTTGTGTTTTTCACCTAACCATAATCTGAAATTATTAATCTTTGCCCACCCGAAGAAATCCTAAAATATCCCCAAAGAAAAAGGCTTTTCTTTTTCCTAAGTGAATTGATTTTTCCTCCTACCTTGTCCCTCATTACATTTTTATTCTTCTTGTCTTCAGCTGGGACTTCTGAGATGACCTTTCCATGCAAAAAACACTCCCCAAAGAAAAAGCCCTACAACTGCTGCTGCCTCCAATATAAATATTACAGTTTGTTTGTCAAAACAGAGGTGTATTTACCAAAAGATATGACATCTGAGCAGCTAATGCTATCTTTATTGAAATAATTAGCCTATTGATCAGCAGCTCTCTAGATCAGATCACCAATTTGTCCTTGTTATTCAGATAACATAATTCCTTCCTTTTAAATTTCTTCTTATTATGTGGTTTTGCACATACAAAGATGCCCTTTGCTAGTATATTACTCTGCTTTCAGGGGTTTTTTTCATGCATGACTAGCAATCTGCACAATAGAAAAAAAAAATAAAATTAGTATTCTAACCAACCAAACCCCTTCCCCATTTACTTAAGTGAAATTTTTCTATGTAGTTATTTTTCATGAAGTTTTCTGCTATTGTGATGGGTATTTATGTCAATACAATCAAAGTTGAAGCCTGGATCCTATTTACATTGATTAAAAGTGCTGGCAGTGTCTTCCAACTTTTAGTTTCTAATGCCATACACTGTAAAGTGTGACCATATCATAAAGGACCTCTGCATGCCACAATTTAAAGGAACCTCAGACCACTTCCACAGCAGTTTCAGTACTTTAATTTTTATTTGCTGTTGATGAAGGACTGCTGTCAAGACATACATGCCTCCCAAAGAAATAGTCAAGCTACTTCTGAACAATCAGCTTCAGAAGAGAAAAGAAAAAAAATTCTCTCCTCCTCAGTCATACTTTGGAGTAAAATCCAGAAAGCTACTAGTGATTTATTTTACCATTGATTATTTCTTAATTTTTCCTTTCTCCCTAATCTTTCAGTGTTTCAAGCTACCTCTGTTTCAAACTCTCCCCTGTCCAAGAAGATTTTTGCTCTTGCTCTGCTTCCACTTTGTCTTGCTTTCTTTCCTCCTCTCATCTCTTTTCAACATGAATAGTCTTTTCTTTCAAAAAATTTCTACTTAAGCTCTGGACTGTTACCTTAAACTTAATGCTTCGATTTCAGACATGAAGAAGTAAAAAGATACAGCCTGTAATGGCAGGGTTAGAGGTAGGTAGGAAGGAGCTGCATCTGACAGCAATCCCAGAGCCTGGGGAGGCTGAGCTGCTACCCCTGCCTTCCACATGGCATACATATATATGATGATGTATGCATAGACTGTGGCATCCTACTGTAGCATGCATGCTGCCATCTTTTCCAGAAAAGAAAGGCAAGCATTTATGTAAGGGACAGGACAGGACAGGACAGGACAGGACAGGACAGGAGGCATTGGTTACCACCTCAATGTACAAATGCAGACCTCAGTTTAAGCACATACGATGCCAAATTCACATCATTAATGTGCTCTTGATAAAAGGAGGTGTCACTGACAATAAAGTATCAGTTGTTATTGCCTCAGTTTAATAAATAAGGGACATAAATTTACTTGCCCTATCATTATCTAAAAATGAAGTAGGTAATAGAAGTATCTCATTCGTACAAATTGAAAGGAATGGTTTAAGTATTTTAATTAGCAATTGACTAGATAACTACCACTATGCTAAAATAAATTCCAATTAACATGTTAATTCTTTTCTGGCAATTATTGATACCAAATCAACCCACTTCAACTATTTTTTTAAACAACAGTCAAATCCTAAAAGTCTTTACAAGTTTAATTTATCAATTAGAGAGCAAAGGCACTCATTTGTTGCTGGCATGGTTGGGTTATTTGTGAGGAAAATAGATTAAGTTGGTATTACTTTTAAACTTTATTAATTTAAAAGGTTATGTATAATGTGTATGGTAAACATTTAATCTAAATTAAATAGTTGAATTTAATTAATTTTTTAAAGTTTCAAACAACTTAATGTAATGCTATAGTAGAAATAGTATCTCAGCCCTGAGAACTAAACTGTATGCTCCTCTCTCATAACTATTTTATTTGAAGATAATATCAATATGAGAAAATTACTTATTTCTCAACCACGTTCATCCTTTATTGTCTATTATTAGTTTCTTATGATATTACCATTATACTCTTAATGTTCAGAAAAAACTCTTTCACAGACAGATACTTTCATGTTACGGAGTATTTATGTGCAAAAACATTTGTTTTGTGTAATAAGTTTTTCTGAGAGTTTTATACACATAAGAATATGAAAAGAATATGCCCATAATAAGAAAGTAGATTAAAATATAATGATTAATAAAGACAGTAATTTAAGGCAAAGTGACTAGATATTTGCTTCAAATATTTCATTTAATTACTATTGCAAACAAAGTGACTGGGAGATAAAGAAATAAAAATATCCATCGAATTAAAACAAATGCAGACCTGTTAATACAGCTAATAATTGCTTTTGCAATCATATGTCTTGACATTGGAAGTTCCATTATGCTTTTTGCTTTGTTTCTTTATTCCTAGGAAACAATAAGTATTTAACCTGTATTATTAAAATTATTCTTGGGGGGTGGTTGATATTATTAGTAGTAGTGGCAGTAGTAGTAGTATACTTAATGAATTTCTCATGTTTCATCTTATAACAGGAATCAATAAGAACCTAATTCATCATTTCAACAGTCCATGTTTATGAAGATATATTTCTCTTGTGGTGAATTTGCCTAATTTCTGTTTGAATTGCTATAAAAACATAACTAAAAAGAAACCCTATTTTTTCATAGTATTTGCACTTCTGGTTAGATTTCAATTCATTGCACAGAATCAGATACGGAGTTTTTTCAATAGATTAGTGTGTTAACAGCAGAATTATAGTAGAATTGTATTGAAAATGCTTGGTTATTGCTTCAAAGAATTTATAAAACTTATTAATCTATGCAACTATTTATTTGAGAAGCTTACAGTAATAGTTTAAAGGGACAGGCTGTTTGTATAGCAGGGTGTATGAATCAAGACCATAACCATGCCTTCACAGTTCTTCTAGTTCTAGGAGTTTTGTCAGCTTGCAGAAGCTTGCGCTAGATGTCTTTAAATACTGAGACAATCTTAGTATAAATACTTTATTCTTTTTAGAGCTAAAAAACTTTAAAAATATAATTTATTGCTATTAAAAAAAAAATGAGACGTAACAAATGCAGCCAGTTAGAGTTGATTAAATCGGACATTGCCATAACTCGGTATTCACTCATTTGCAGGCAAATTTCCATACATTTTATTTTCCTTCTAATAAATAATAAGAATTATGCATTACATTAAATGAAGCAGGATATACGTTAAATTGTGCTTAAGCAGGTAAATAAAGATTTCATAAATAAATTTAATTTTCAATCTGTTTCTTTTCCTTTTCAAATATATGATAAATGCATTACTGGTCCCAGTATACATTTTTAAATTGTCGGTTTAAACTAAGGAATTACCCATGAGTGGTAATTGAATTTTCTCTTTCTTACACATAATAAATAATGTCTGAAAAAATTTTGGGTATTGTCTGGAGATATGAGTTGCCTCTTTTCTTCCTTCTCCCACAGCACCTAATGAGAAATTTTTCCTTGAGAAAAGATGCTACATGTTAATTCCCAGGCAGCACACTTCTTCATGAGCACAAGGCCTCCTGACACTTCAGCTTCTCACTGCCATAAATACGAACCAGATGATGGATGAATTTTTTATCTAATTAAAAATATTACTCCAAAGATATACATTCTTTAGGTTAGTTGGACTGAAATTCAGTGGTTTTAGGGTGAAAATACCAAAATAATAGATTGAGTTTTATTTAAAAATTTCTTATTAAGGAAATTAATAAGAAAAATGCAATAATAATTGTTCTACATGAACTCTTAACAGCATCAACCTTTCTCACCTTCCCAGAAGCCTTTTTTCTATCTCCAAGTCATGCTGATGTGAAGGAAAGATTTTCCTAGAGGATCTAGGAAAATCAACAATATTTTGACTGGAATTCCTGGTGAGATCAACTCTCATTACAACCATCCATGGGATATCTAGGGGCCCTTTGATTTGTTTCCAATGCAAATGGAGTATTTTGGTATTTGTAAAGGAACCTGCAAGACATTTCCTCTCAACAACAGCTTTAGGAACATTGCTGCATAGCATCATTAAATGGACTCCAGAATTTGGGGGAGCAGAAGTGGTGAAATCATAGGTTTCTTTGGGGTTGCATTTTATGACAACTTCTAGCTGGATGTTGATATTCCATTACATTATTATTTTCTTTTCAAAATGTCAGTCATGGCCTTGAGTGCAACAGTTCCATTTGCAGCCTCCTCTCCCACAGGGATTTAGCTACCCGTGCTCAAGGTTACGTATAAAATGACACTTCTATGTAACCATGGATCACATTTGTGTTTAAAAAGTGAGAATGAGCTGCGAGAAGCCTTGTGTGGATCTAGTCCCACTCCTTCCTACACTCTGGAGTTGTACTTGAGCTTGAATGCTGATCCTGACTTGTCGACATGACCACCTGTCTTGACCTTGGGCAATCAGAGAGCTGTTGGTTGGACCCAGCTGACAGCGCCAGACCCACTTGGTTGCTGTTCAATGCTGTGGGTCTATTTGCTGTTGCTGAGGGCACTGCCCTTCTTGCCTTGCTGTCACTCTTGACTCCTGGTGCCCAGCAACTCACTCCTGCTGCTCCCTGGGAATGTCAAGTGAACGAAAAGAATAAAAATTTCTTTTTTTTCCTAACAGTATGAATACAAAGAATGTTCTTGTAGCTTAGGACAGAAGTTGGTATCTCTTACTAATTCAGATAATATGATGTAAATGTCTAAAGAAACTCAATTGGTATTTTGGTTGTGACCCTAGCAGATAGCCCTGGTGTTGGGGTGTGCAAAATAGGGTCTAGGGGCTTTATTGTTTGGTTTGTTTGTTTGTTTGTTTGTTTGTGTGTTTGTTTAAATTGTGGTGTTTAGGGTGGAGATTTTTTTTTTTTTTTTTTTTTTTGTGTGTGTGGTGTGTTGTGCTGGTTATGTTTGACATTAAGAGTTCAAAGTGAAGTTCAAAACAAAGAAATAAATTGGAATGTGACTTCTAAATACTATTCAGTGAAAATGTGGACCGCATTAATTCTAAAGAAGGAGCCAATTCTGGAGTAGACTTCAGCTACTGTGGGATAGCTTCATTAATCCACTCCTTCAGCAGATTCGCTCAGGTAGAAAATTTAAATGTGGTGAAACTGACAGCACTTTATGTTCCTAAGAACACAATGAAAAAAATGCTAAAAATATGAGTCTTACTACTGGGTTCACTCAGAAGTCATATACAATCAGAACAATGATCTTTAAAACATGAAAATAAAATGAAATATGATTTTAACAGTAAGTATTACAGTAATCATATGTGAGTGAGTAGAGAGAAAATATGCTTAAAATGCTGTCACAGTTTAATCACGTATTAATTCTATTTGACTGTATCCACACGATCTAATTTTATTCTCATTTATGAAAATATTTTGATGGTATGAATCTTGGTAGAAAATTAGTTTCACGTCCTCAAACCTATTTTATGATGCAACAAAATATGTCTGTGACAAAATTAATTTCATTTTAAGGGTGTTTGGTGACAGTCTTTGAACACTATATTATGCTATGAAGCAGCAGATAAAAAGTCTTATTCAATGAATCAGTTATATCATATATTTGCTTTGATCAATTTGTTAGATCTAGCCAAAAGGCTCAAATATCTTAAAAAAATAATTTGATCTAAATCAGCAATGTAAAAACATAATTTATATTCTCAAGAAATTAAAGGAAAAAAAGCCAAATCACAAAAACCTGATGGAATTACTTTAAACTGTAAACTTAAAAATCTGAACTGTGTTCCTTTCAAAGTTTTAATATTTTTTTCAAATATAACAAAAATTTGCAAAAATCACAATTTCATTATGGACAATTGGTAAACTGTAATTGAAAAATCAATTAATTATCCATGATGTGTTGATGTCCATTTCCCTCTTCTTGCAAATCCTGGACCATATATGGTGTTAGAAAAGCATGTGTTTGTCAGTGAGAGATCAAAAACAGCTGTCTGACAGAGGTTAAGTTGCTGCAACTCCAGGTGCATAGGTCCAAATTGTAGTAAGGCTGAGCATACATACACACTATATGCAGATATTCAGTGTATGTGCACAATGCCACACATCTGCCACATTGGCAAACACAGACAGGCACACTCAACTAATACCAACAAAAAGTACACCAGTGACTGCATCCTCGTCCCATTTCTGGCTGAATTTGATGAAGGTCTGGAAGTGGGAAACATATATATATATACAAACGTACATATACATTTTTGTATGTATATACGCACATAAATGAGCAGATCTCCTTTACATATTTATGTATATATGCATTATATATGTATATATGATATGTATTTATAAACATGTACATAAATACACTTTGAACACTGTGTGTATTTTTAATCTCCATCATATAAAAAAGACATTAAGCTGTTAGAGACCATCCAAAGGAGAGTAAGGAGGATGGAGAAGGGCCTTGAGGAGAAGCTGTATGAGGAGCAACTGAGATCGCTTGGTCTGTCCAGCCTAGAGGAGACTGAGGGGAGCCCTCATTGTTGTTACAACTTCCTCATGAGAGGAAGAGGAGAGGCAGACACTGATCTCTTCTCTATGGTGACCAGTTACAAGACCCAAGGGAATGACCTGAAGTTGTGCCAGAGGAGATTTAGGCTGGATTCAGGAAGATGTTCTTCATCCAGAAGATAGGTGGGCACTAGAACAGGCTCCCCAGGGAAGTGGTCTCAGCATCAAGCCTGGTAGAGCTCAAGAAGACTTTGGACAATACTCTCAAGATCAAGCATAGTGTTGTGCAAGATCAGGAGTTGGACTTGATGATCTTTGAGAGGACGTTCAACTCAGCATATTCTGTGAGATAAGTGCACATACACATATGTATGTATGCATAAATATGAATGCGTATGATGTACAGCCCTTCAGCATCTTGGCTCAGAAACCCAGTTGAAATGGTATTTTCTTTTATCCCAGTCACTCCATTTGCAATGTCCTGTAGGTAGTAGCCCCCAGAATAGCTTGCCTTGGGCGAGCAGTCCATTGAGAACCCCATCCCAGATCCTTGTCCTTCTGAATTATTTCATATCTGGACACACACACACACACACACACACACACACGGGTGCATGCAATTACAACAATTTCACAACTATAAGGTGCACCCTTTTGACTAAAATTTTGGTCCAAATCTGAAAGTGTGCCTTATAGTCCAGTGTACCTTACATAATGTACAAAGTTGTGAAATTTGCCAACCCCGAAGTGCAAGCTGCGAACCGAACCAGGACCCACGGGAGCTGAAGCTGCGTGGGGGAAACCGGGACCCGGCGTGGCCGCTGGGTCGGCGAACGCCAGGACCCGGTGCTGCCACCAGGCAGGGGAAAGCGGCACGGCTGCAGACTGGGGGAAAGTGGGGCGAAGCAACGCCCCCGGCCGGGGAGAAGCGGGGAGGAGCAGCGCAGCCGCCAGCCAGGGGTTAAAGTTATTTATGAATAAAAATTCTCATCCCAATTTAAATTACATACTTGCATGCATTGTAGCCATAAGCCAACATTAATCTAGTCTTTTTTGAACTGTTAAAAAGAAAAGGTATAGAGGTTTGTTTTGCTTTTTTTTAAAATTACTTTTATTTTATGCAGTTCTTCCTAGAAATAACATTATCTTAGTTTCCATACCTAAAGTTGCTGTTGAGCTACATATCAGAAAAATATCTATATGTTTACATTAATTTAAAAATGACAATTAAATGCATTTAGCATATATTGCTTTAAAATGTACTCATATATCTACTCTCCTTTAAAACATATAACATCATATTTTTTCTCTTTCTTGACAAAAAAGGTATTTTTTCCTACTCATACAAGGCTAGATCCCCAGTCATTCAATGTTCATTATAATTTCTTCATGTACATTTTTTTTCAGAATGGTCAAATCATTCCATTAAACAGGATAAGAGTAAGAATCTTTCCCAATCCAGAATTTCAAAAGAATTTGAAAAGTACAGTAATTTCATTATTACAAGCCGCACCATTTTGACTAAAATTTTGCTCCCACACTGGAAATGTGGCTTACACCCAGGGGCGGCTAATATGTGAATAATTTTCTGACATTTCCAACCCCGAAAATGCAAACTGAGGTGCTGAGCTGAGCACCGGCCAGTAAAACCCGGGTTTACGCGATTGTTACAAGTTGGTTAGTCTGTTGCACAGTGGGTGGCAGCACAGGAGGGGGAGGGAGGCAGGGGAGCTCCCTCCTTCCCTCCTCTCCCGCTGCCCAGGGGAGGCTCTGTGCTGCCAGCCCCGCAGCTCGGGAGGCAGGCAGGGGATTCCCTCCTGCCTGCTGCCGCGGGAGCAGGGGTACTCCTTCTCCTCCTGCTGCTGCTGCCGTGGGAGCAGAGGGGTTCATTCCCCTCCTGCTGCTGCCGTCATGGGTGCCGGAGGGCTCCGTGCCCCCCTGCCACTGCGGGGCAGCACCAGAGCAGGGTGAATGAGCCCAGAGGCAGCAGCCAACCCCAAGCGGCTCCGCCGAGCAGCAGCGCTGAACTGGGCCACCCCAAGCGGGCCGAGCCCTCACAGCCCGAGCCGAGCCAGTAAACCCCCTGCCAGATCCTGTGATTCTATTACTATTTGGCAACTTTGTTGCACATGAGTCCTCGCTGTGAATGACAGAGTGGCTAATAATTGAGTGCGGCTAATTTATGGACAAAGAATGAAATGTTTGCCAACACCTGGCGATGCGGCTTATAGTCAGTGCGGCTTGTAATCATGAAATTACTGTAGTTTCATCTACCCTGTGATGTCTAACACTTCTTCCTCCTTTTTCATTAAGCAAGAATAACATCTTGTCTTTTTCAGGGAAATGTTTTCATATAACACACATTTTCCTTCTCATGGTTTCACAGATTAAAATTGAAACCAGTAAAACTGTTTCCAAAACTTAGTCAACAGAAAGGGCTGTTGTTTGCTGTTAAATGTTTATTTCAGTTTGTCAGGGCTTCAATGTAGATGGCATTTGCAGATTTTAATTTAAAACAAATAGACAACAGTGACCTCATGCCTAAGGAATGACTAAAATAAGCTAAAATCAACAAAAGACAAGCAAATGCAGAAAAGAATTTTCTCTATTACGTTAGTACAAATCTCATGACTTTTCACTAAAACACTGTTGTTAGTCTACAATCAAAAGAGGCTGAATCTGTAAATTTAGATCTTGGAATTAATTCCCAGCATCTCTTGCTTAAAGTAAAACTATACAGTGAGCACAGTCATCAATTCTTCTGAAATGTTATCTGCTTTATATTATATCTTGACTCCAAACACCTGTGGAGAAGGTAACATGCCAGAAAGGAACCTAGTTGTATGTGATTTCTGCACAAGCCGGTGTCACCTGCTTCTGGGGCCAGGGAGAAATCCCTAGTGCACCTTTGTTTATCAGTGAAGGTAAAGTAGTCTGTGCTGTTTTCCTGAACCTTATATCATCCTATTTCCTGTCACACTGAAAACATGTTGTAATTAAAAATTTGGGGATTTTTTACGTGGTTTGAGGATTGCTCTAATCTGGTTCTTATGGTAGTGATTATTTTAAAATATCTCTGTGTGTTTTGCATTTTGTTTATAGATTGAGAAAACATCCTTACTCCAGCAAGTGCTGAGGCATTTTACAGGATCTCAGCCAAGTGAGACATCAGGGGCAAGGTTTGATATTCATTATATAGTAATGAGTCTAGGATTTTCTTTGTTTTGATTTCTTTTTTGCTTTGGATATTGCTTTGGATATTGCTCTTTTCTTTATCCTATGGATTGGTTACCTGTTGGCAGCTGGAGTTTATGCAGTAAGCTGCTGTACAACACCTTCATTTTAGTTTAATTGAATACAAATCCATGTCATGTCCTCTGACACTGCTCATTGTTGTATACTGAAGTGCACTAAAAGTACATGACCACAATGTTTTATATTTGAAGCAGCAATGCATTTTTGAAACTGTTCTTCCAGTTGTCCATTTATTGAGCTTTGATTTTCATCAACTCTCAGAAAGTACAGTCTGGTTCTGGTATTGAAAGGGCACTACTAACAAACTTTCAGTTCACAGGCAAGACTAGATCTAATTTTAAAACCTCCATGACCTTCAGCAACCTTCAAGTTAAAATTTCCAAAATATTTGTAGTATTTGCATTAGATTCTCAGCTGCAACTACTCTGCTTTGAGTACTCGTTCCTGGGTATCTCACGCTATTTGCTGATTCAGGTATTCCATACAGAGGGAGTTCTCAAAAAATACACTCCTTATCTGAACCAAAACACTATTCAGGTATGTACTTCATGTCCTGCTCAAAATAGTCTTAGAAGTATATTTACAATCGTAGCACTGTATCTTATTTTTATAGTAGATCTGCAAAGAAGGAATAGGAGTTTTGAGAGGACTTTGGCTCATACTCATAGTAGTGTTTGGCCTTTAGTTACCACCTTTCTGCACTTCTGCTTTCTTCAACAGATCCTTAGTTACTTGATTTTTGCTTCACTGAACTATATAATTGGCTCTAGAAAGGTGAAACGTGATATAATTCTATTCCATTTCACATTCCTTGTTTTTCCATTCAACTTTTCCACTCATAAGCACCACCTTTCCAAGAAAATGCTTGTTTATTGTTCTGAATTACATTGCATGGGGAGTCATCACACTGAAATAATATGCAGCCTTAATGATGATAGTTCTAACATGTTGACAATTTATGTAGCAGTTTCCAGACAATGACACAGTGCGTGTGATTTGTTAGAAAAGTGCCTGCTAATATTTTGCTTCATACTCTACAAGAAAACATGCACACCCTGCAAATTCAGAAAGGTAGATATGAAGAATGTAGCTTAATTAAACTGCAGCTTAATTACCCAATGTCCTGTGGGAAATACCAGTAAAGGTTCATATAGTCCAGCTCACCATTCATTCTCTATTTGTCTCTACCTATGTGGGTAAGAAAATCGTTTTATTGTTGTGCCAGATGTAGAATACCCTAACATTTTTAGACTACCTTCCTCTGTGTATTATCAAGGAATTGAGCCTCTGTAAATGAATGATAGAAGAACCTGACAAGTGCCAAAAAAGGGCATAGTCTAGTAATTGGTTGTCCTTCCTTCTCAACCACAGCTGGTACTTTGACAGCTCACCTCTCCTGTCAATGAAAAATCCCTCTTCTCCTTTTTCAAAATCCATCTGCTTTCTACTATCAGTCCTCAATACCCAGTGCAAGACGTTTTTTGATAGGTAATCTTCCAACCTTCTTATTTACATTAAAATACTGCTACCTACTCTTTTCATACTTCTTTCTCTGATGTACTCTAATCTCTGACGGAATCCTACAGTTTCTGTCTATGTCCTTCATAGGTGTTATCCAAGCAAATGTCCCATGTATGTTTTAAAATAAATACCAATAAAGAAACTGTTTAAAAGATAAATTCCCTGCAAAATCTTCAAATTCTAATCAATACTATTTAGTCTAGAAGCTGCCTTGTGATTGACTTACATAAGAAGCATAAGCAGTGACAAAACCAAATTTTTCCTGTTCTGTTATTAGAGAGCTTGGACCTTGTTGGTCAGAGAAAACTACAATTTGGCTTTCACAGTGCATCCCGCTAAAAGCTGAAAAACCTCTACAGTTTTTGTTCTCAGTGATTCAGTAATTCAACTGCAGGATACCACTTCTATACTCACATCTTCTAAAACTTCTAATAGTGTTCAGAAGCAAATGGAACCTGCTTTTCATCTATCTATTCATCCACAAACCCATATAAAGTCTTTACTTTTTTTTCGTTTATTTCTATTACTTTATCGTGAATTTTATAATAATGGTCAATGCAGATTAGGCAAAAGCTGATGAGTGTAAAGTGGTAATCTATAAAGAGCTGAGTCACAAAAATGGCAGGGAAAAGCAACCTAGATTGTGTATATCTTTTTAGAAAATAACTTTATTAGGCAGGAGAAATCATACTAATGAATTTTCTTCTGTCTATTTTATAGCATTTTAAACTCTAATATTTGTTTTGCTCTGTGCCTTAAACATCATTCCAGCACTTATAAGAATTACTTTTATTCACATTGCACCTTTGTTTAGCTGATATTTTTCCTATAATTGATGTGAAGTTACTAATCTGCAGTTCTAGGATCTCCTTGGAGATTTCTAAAAGCACTTGCCATTGGCTATGTAAGTTCATTGGCTAATTCCTTTAGCACTCTCTGATGGATTTAATCTGACCCTACAGATTCAAAACATTAATTTGGTCCAGGTATTTTCTCATTTGCTCTTTAACAGTGTTGATGTCTGTTCTCTTATGTTGTTCATCTACTCCCAGCATAATTAATCATTTTACACTAGAGTCCTTTTGAGTGAACTGAAGCAGAGCAAGTACTTACAAATTCTAGTTTTTATCCCCTCCAGTGTATTTCCTTTCTGATAATTAGAGCCTTTACCTTTCCTTTTATCTTCCCTTTTTCTCTGAAGTATCTAAATAATTGTTGTTTTTTTTTCTTATCTATCACAAAAGTATATTACTACTGAAGTTTGCTTATCCACAATATTTTTTATAACTTCTTATCCTGACTTTGCTTGTCCTTGTAATACAATGTTGCAGTTGCAAAAAATTCCCATCTCTGCATGTTGTAGAACTTCTACCTCCAGACAAGCTAAATTTTTATTTTTCATTTGTTTAATTCGTGGAATATTTATGTGAACAAAGTGACACATAGGTAAATTTCAAGTATTACAGAATACTGAATGTCCATAAGCCACTTGCTACTAATGGCTAAATATTGTTTCAAGGAATTTCATGAAGCTGGGGGAAAAAGGCAGTGAACTGAGTGTAACATGAGTACTGACTTTGGCATGGATTTGGAACAATTGTGATAAAAATCTGAATAAGAAGATGTGAAGGTTCCAGTATGATTGAATTATTCAGTCTGCTACAAAGGTTTAGGAGAGGTAAAAGCTTCATGGCTATGTCATAAAAGAGATGGCTAAGACACAGTTCAAAATGGCTAAGCAGCAGTAGAACAAGGTAAAAATAGTAAAGCTTCACATTTTAAAATATCTGAGCGTATATAACAATAGTCCCTGGACTTTCCAAGCTAATAAAAACAAGAATAAGAATAGAGGGCAAAATTGAACAAGAAGTATGAACAGATAAAACAGTGTCAATGAGCAAAACAGTTTTAAAAAATCAATTTATGGGGCTCTTTCTAATAAGTAGTACTGCTAAATATGACCTTTGATCTGTTTGTGAATTGAATCTTTGCATGTTGTAGAAAAAAGAGATCCTGAGTCTTTGTGAAATGAATATCTATTGTTTCCAGCTCTCTGATTAACTAGAACACAGGTTATGCAGGTTTTGGTTTTTTTTCTGCCTCTTAAGATTATTCAAGAACATAAATATTTTAATAGGTTACATATGACATACAGTTGCAAAAGCATGGAAATGCAGAATACAGAAAAATCACTAAATTTATTCATTAGCATCTCACTTCCCCATAGCTGTAATGGCTCTGGTCCATGGTGATTCTTAGTTGCGCAGATCCAGGTGATGAGGTTTGAAAGCTCTATGACACAAGAAGCGGGAATTGAAACAAGCTTGCCATGTTTCTCTTTTTGAATGGTGCTTGGTTTTTTAATGTTCTTGTCCCTTTCCTAAAAGAAAGATTCTCCTTTGGTCCTGGTACTCTTTACTTTGGGTAACTAGACAGAACTAGTCATGTTCTGCCTACTGACATTGCCCTGCACTTGTCATTTTTCTGGAAACTTACTGTTTCTCTATCACTTGCTGATACCTGCTATGTACAGATGCACATACTCTTTTATGTCTCACTTCCTCTGCAAAATGCATTTTATTGTTTTTGCCTATGCCATTGAAGTTGACTGCTATAGTACACTTCCATTTGGGTGCAGGGGCAATTGATATTCATTACATTCTGGTTAGTTAATTTAGGATTTGTAGGTTTTGTAGCCTCTAATCAGACTGAAATAATTTGCTTGGTGGTATTTTTGCAGTTTGAGTATCTTGTTTATTTTGTTGGGTTTTTTCATTTTTTTATTTTCCCTCTGTTCTAGTTGTAAAATATACAGATGTATTTATTTTCTGCTGCAATGACATTCTTTAAGTTAACTTGTTAACTGTGATTCAGCCATTTATGACTCTACAGTGGCCACCATCGAAACAAGTGGGCAGAGGTGTCTGAGATGCTACTTTTGGTTTTATTTTTCTATTTCACTTTAGAGCTCCATTTGGTTAATTTAGATTTTCTTACTTGCTGGTAAATTCTGTTGTTCGATAAAATGATGTCAAAAACAAAGATCACCTTGTTTATTCCTCTTCTTCTTTGTATTTAGATCAAAATCTGAATTTAATTCTAGAAAATCTTTGTTTGAATCTCATGTGGCACACATATTGTTTAATGGAAAACACAGCTATCAGACTATTTTTATTGTCTTTACAAAAACCAATTTTTCTTTGATAAACATATCTCTCTCCCCAGTAAAAGTAAAGAAAAAAACCCCAGAAATATAAAATGGGAATGCTGTACACATTCAGAACAAAAATGATATGTGGAATGTAAACGTTTAAGAATATGGCTTAGGAATACCATAGAATTTGCAACAGACTCAACTGATAAATTGTACTGGCTGTGACAGAAATCACTAATTCTGGATTTGAATTACTATACTCACCTAGTGCTATCCTTGTGAAATACATCTCATAAATTAGAGTTTTAGTAAAGAATATCATGGGGACATGATATTGATATAAAACAGATATAGATTATATAGATATCCATTAAAATATGCAAGAGAAAAACAACATTGGGCATTTCAATGTCACTTCTAAATTTCAGAAATATTAATGAGAAAAAAACAACCCTTTACTGGTAGTGACAGAATCTGAGTAAGTTACATGAATTTTCCAAGGTTGCCATAAGCCAAATATAAAAAAACAACAACTAATTACAAACCTGAATACTTAAGAGGGGAAATATGCACAGTAAACAATACGGAGCATAGCGATATTAAATACAATTTGGGAAATTGAAAGAGCAAAATTAAAAACCGCTGAGGCATAAAAAAGAAATTTCACATAGCTCCATGAATCAGAAAGACAGTAATAATATATAGGTTGGCTTTTTACCCCCAGTATTTAGTTTAAAGACTGTGGCCTCTCTATCAGACTTGGAAGAGCTAGTAGTCTGGAAAGCCTGGTTGTTGGAAACTATGTTGGGTAGACTAATGAAAGATATGACCTTTCCTTTCCAACTTTGCCTTGCTACATTTACAATTCATTCAAAGATAAAATGTTTCTTTGCAGTATGCAATTAAGATGCTTCCAACTCATCCCTTCTCCCTTTTTTCTTGCCCTTGCCTGACACCCAATAAAGGATATTTATCTTACAATAAGTAAGGTAATTTACAGGGTAATTTACAGTAAGTAACACGATTTACAGAATAAATTATAGAGACTCTCTACTTTTGCAAGACTGAAAATATGGAGCAACTGTATCCATCTGAAAGTTTTCTTCCAGGTAAGCAGAAAGAGTCAAAGCAGGTGTTAAGGTTTAAAAAGGTAACAGGACAATCTAAAGTGCCTGTGGACATTTATGGGAAACTAAATTGAACAAATTTATATGTTGTAAAAACATGTTTTTCTGTAGGTGTTACCTCTCTTGTTACTTTTTCATCATTAGTGACAAATTAACTTTATGGAGAATATAGGTTTTTTCAAGTATGACTATATATACATATATATACTCTGCTTTTTTAGCTATAAGCTAAAGCTATAGCTATAAGCTATAGCTAATGCTATATCTTGTTTCTGCTGTAGTCAAGTGTAATATTTTGTCTAGTTTCAGTCAGTACTAGTGCAAATGTGATGTATTGCAAAGAGGATGAACACAAAACATTTTTAAAAGCCAGTATCTTTGAGTAGCAGTTTGAGGATGTGCTTTTCATGCACACATATGTTTGCATCTTGTATTTTAAGGGTAGGGGTGAATTCTGTTACACTGTGAAAATAGAGACTGTTCCTCTGTGGGAATTGATTTGCACCAATACAGGAAGTAGTGTTATAGATCCATGCTGCCCTCAGGATTATACATTGCAAAGCTTCAGTGATTGCCTTTCTTGGATTCTGTCTACTTGCAAGATGGATCAGATTTGCTAAATACTTTAACCTAGTTTGGTCCTGCCCCCCCTGAGCAACACCAGCCCATTATAGACAAATTCTCCTGACTATAAAACTTCAGCTTTACCCTGACAAATATCTGAGAATAGATGATAATGAAAAAGGTAAAGATAGATTTGGCAATTACCATAATTTTATCACAGATTACTTCTATTCCAAACTGAATGGAAATTCATGGCACTAAAGACAGTCAATCAAGCAGTTGCTCTGCTTTAGCTCTGTCATTTTTCCTTCTCAGTCTTTCATCTCTTGAACATGCTTCTTTAATATTAATTTTAAATTACAAAGTAAGTTCTTTAAGATAGTTATCATAATTTATTCTGTATTTTTTAAAAAAAATTAAGTGTCTAGGACAACAGTGTCACACTTTTTTTTAGAAAGTACCATAATTTTACATTAAATAATTACTAAAACATTTTCTATTCTTAGTCTGTATCACATTCTAAAATTTAGGATAGAATTTGATTTTCTTTGAATGCTATGGTGACATTATGGTGACCCCATAATTGGGTTGTGCTTTAGGGTATTACCATTTTTAATTAAGTTACTACATATTTAAGTTACTTGCTGTGTATTTAATTTCAGTTTTAAATTCAACACACTTTCTAACTTAAATAGTTAAATTTCTAAGGTACTGCTGCATTAAAAATATGAGTTATACTTTGACAATTCTTGTTATTTATTTTATTTTAAAAAGATTTTATACTCTTATCCATAAACACTTACAGTGTGTGGAAGTACATCAAGTCAGTACTTCTGGTGTAAATAATGACACATTGTCACAGTAACTCATAAGATCTAAGCTACTAAGATTGTATTGGCTTGTAAATTACCTACCTAATAAATTACAATTATGTCACACAAAACTATAGATAGTAGTTTCCATATAATTCATCATAAAAAACTACTATTTCATCCATTTCCAGATGATAAAAATGAAATTGAGTATCTGGAAAATCATGAATAGATCAATTCACAGGTCACATCATACTCATGTTCAATTTTCCTTCTTAGTACTGAGTTCTTTTAGAACCTCTAAGCCCATCTTCTTTAGTGATGAGTGTCTAGAGAAATGTATTGGTCTTTTTTAGTTAATATGTAGGACTGATAGATAAGAACGAGTCTAACTGAAGCCAATAACGATACTCTTCCTTCTCCAATTTTATAGTACCCTCTTGTCTTTACAGTGATTAGATGTATTCTGCTCCATGAAAGCGAATAAATGGTACCATATTTTTTTTTTTAAACTTGACTATAATTGTATTCTCAAAATTAGAACTGATTATAGAATACTGTATTATTCTACAGTTTCCATTTCAGTTTTCTGACTAATTTCTGAACCTGTTAGACCCATAGCAAATCAATTCATCTGTGTTGGTTCAAGAAATCCTAATATTGCATATGATGTCCATTCCAGAGATTAAAAGGGGCTCTCAATGACATTGGAGATGTCCGTCAAAATAGGCAGTTGAGCATGACATCCTAGCAAAGCTCCTAGTAACAGCAACATGTGAGAAATTACTAGCAAGGCAATTGTGTCCCTGTGGAGAATGTTATCAGAAGTTTGTGGATAAGAAAGGAGTGAGGAATAGTTATCAGAGCAGTGAAACGTGGCTGGTAACAATGTCTAGTAATGGGGAAGCAACTTGCCCCACAAAACCAGCAGTAGCTTTCCTTCAGCTTTGAACAACCTGCCATTCCCAGACTGTGAATGACATTTTGTGCAGGAGGGGAAGGGTGTGGCTGACCTAGCCGTTGCTTGACAATATGAGACTATAATTTGCTTTCATTGCAGAAAGTATTACTTGAGCTCTGATGCGGTCACAGCACCAAACCTGACAGAGTTCAAGCATTTGGACAATACTCTCTGACACATGGTGTTATTCTTGAGGTGACCTTTGCAGGGCCAGAAGTTGGACTCAATCCTTACAGGTCTCTTCCAACTCAGGAGATGTATTCTGTGACCCTGTGATTCTATGATAACATAGCAGAGACCAGTGCATATTAACTACAGGAAGAAGAAAGAGTCCAGTAGAAATTTGATTGCTATTTCTAATTTTTTTTTTTTTAAGGAAAAGTATTATTTTTACTTTTCTGTAAAGATACAGGAGACAGGCAAAGTATATTTTTACTAAAAGCTTATTGCATAATATCATTGATCTTTATCATTTGGTAAGAGCAGTTTATCAAAACTACAATATATGAAAAAACTATTAAAAGCAGCTATGTTCTCTCTATAACATTCAGATCTTTAACATTGTTTTTAAATATGATTACATTTTATTTTGACAAAAAGCTCTAGGAAACTATGTATTATTCTGAAATGGGAGGAACCAATGAAAACATGCTGGAACCAAAATACCTAGTGCAAAACCTAGTGTCATGCGTCATTTAAATATTGCATTGTGGAACACATATGAACATATTGAAAAGGTTCTCTCACTTATTCTTACAGAATGAAGGAACTAAGGCTGATATAACTGTTTTAAAATTTCTTCTATTTGTTTGATGTCTTTTATTTTAATGGGATCACAGCCTCAGTGATCATTCAGCAGCTGTTTTCTTTCAAGGGATTTTACTTAAAATACATTTTTTTTAAATATTATAATTTTACTGCTCAATGAACCTTGCAATAACAACATTTTAGCATCTATCCACCATGGCAGATGGCAAACTAATGAGGCCTGCTGTAGCTGCATACTGATATGTTCTATTCACAACACTTCTGCACTCCAAAGGGAGGTCAAAGAGTAACTTTTATTTATATTCTTTGTTGTAGTTGCTAGTTGACAATCATAAGACAGATTATTAGAAAAAACACTTTTTGCACCTTTTAATTAGATTTGCTAATTTTTACTGCATATGTTCAATATATAGAGCTCAAAAATTCTACAGTCCATCTTTCAGTGTTCTTTAACTCATGTTTTTAAAAATGTCATAGTGCTACTCATTTTTTTTCTCTTCTATTTAAAATTCACTTTAAAATAAAAACTAGAGATGTTTTTGCTATGTTTGCATTTGTCATCTAGGAAATCTAATACCTTAGTATTTTTAGCTTACAAATTTTAAATAAAAATACTTAGTTAATATACGACTTGATTTTTTTTTTGTCTCAATGCACTTTGTTGCAAACCTTCACCTGCCAGGATACTGTATTTTTTTAATGAAGATAACAGATAATGTTCACTAAATCGAGTGGACACAATTTAGTACAACTTCATGTTTTAGTGGCTTCAGGAAAAACAAGGTGATGAAAAATCATGAGTCTAATAACAAGTGTAATTGACTTGACTACAGTCAAGGTATGCAATATAAGCAGTTGATCTGCATTCCTTGATAGAAAGAGGAGAGCAGTGGAAATGTCAGACAGAGGAACTGACTCTTCTAGAAGATTATCTATCCTACCAAGTTTAGAAGAATACCTGAATCATTCTTTGGAGTTGTTTTTCTCCCAGAAGAAAAACCTATGTGAATAACCAATATCATACCTATAAAACTAGGTTGTACTGCTGTTTTTTACATCAATTTTAGTAAATTTTCCCCTCAGAGGTATGTCCCAAACCACTTGAACCAAGAGCAGAATATCTAGTTCTAGATAAATAAAAGTTTGCCTTTACTGTTTCTCAGTCTTTTCCAAATCAGTTCCACAATCCCGTTAATGATTGAAAGCTATCCATGAGAACTTGAGTAATCTCATTAAAATACGGTCAAAGGTTAAAATACTGAAAAGTAAATTACTTTCAGATATATAGCCTGGAAAAACATTGTAAGTAATGAAGTAAAGGTGACAACAACTTTACTTCCAAAGTGCTGCTCCTCACCAATTGACAGTGCTGTGCTGTGTGTTTCTGTGTCAATAGCATATTACTAAGACCCACCTATTTCACAGAAAGGGGACTCTTGAAGCAATAAATTTTAAAACATTGGTAATCTGCATCTGACCTTCATATACAATTCTATTACCACTTTTCAGCTCTTCTGACAAATTTGTTTTATTATCATTGACTTACGGGAGATAGTTGTAGTCTTAGAGAAATACTATTATTAACTATTATCAGTATTTTTACAATATATTGAATAATTTTAATAGTTTTATTATAATTCAAATTTCAGTATAGATTTTCTCCCTGTAAATACTCTAGAGTCTAATGCTGCTTCTAGAGTACTGCTCATTTTTCAGTCATATAATATCACTAATTTAATTGCATTAATTACATTTCCTTTTGTTTGTATACCAGTATAAAAAGACTTGGGGACTATTGTAATATGATATTAAAAATAAATTCATTTTGCATTTTCTTTTTTATTTAACACAGTTTGAAACATCTTGTCACAGCAGTAGGGTTTCAAACATCACCTTAGCCTAAAAGTAAAATTTGATAATTGAATATATAACATTGTGGGGGTTTTATGTTTTTATAAGATGCTTTAGCTTTCTTTCATTTGAAGGGGTTGTTCTGAAATGTCCTGACTGAAGTAATTTATAACACAAGAAAATTTGCAGTTAAAGGGATGAAAAGTAATAGACTTTTTGTCTTCATTCTTTCACAATCATTACGTCTTGAAAAACTCTTTTCTCATCTTTAGCATTTGCTTCAATCCACTAATCTTATTAAAAAGATAAAGCAAATAGACTTCTTCAAGAACCAAAATTACTGTTATTGTATAGTAGATTTAGACATGTTTTATAAAGATGCAAGTGATTAATTCCTCCACTGAACAAAATTAGATGGCTGAATGTTGTTTGTAGCGCAAGTTGGCTAGCCTTCAGCCACATCATCTTTTTTTCTCTGTGCCTGGCTGCTTATTCATAGATCTTAGAGCAGAGTTTAAGTGATTGCCTTCTTAAGTGGAACAACACTACATTATAATTATTGCCAGTCTGATTTTCTGTGTTTATCCCACATATTATTTAAGAGATATTTAATATTTCTCCTCAGCATGAGGGGCTTCTAAGAATGTCATTAAATACTGCATAATCTACTCATTATCTTAGTAATTTGCTGTAGAACACAAATTATAGTCAGAAGCTGCTCAGTCAGTGTATTTCTGGAAAAGTCATGCAGGGAATCCACCTTAGAGAAGTGTTTGCATTTTTTAGGAAGGTGTGATTTTCTTTCAGCTTGTCATCTGAAAATGTGGTATGAGAAATAGTTATAAATTGTGAAGTAATTTTGTATGCTGTTTGTCTGATAGTGATTCATCTAGAAAATTTGCTTTTATATCTCTAGATGGTGCTATGTGTACCTCTATTAGTTAAAAAAGCATAAAAAATTTAATACAAAATTATACAAATTGTAAGTATGAAAAAAACACCTAGGACCATAACAATTATTGTGATAAGGGTTTTACTGCACTTACTGTAGGCCATGAGGCAAGATTTGCCAGTGATTCTGCTCATGGGAAAGTTAATCCTGAGCTGTATCAAATAGGAATCACAAACAAGTGCCATAGAAAGACAGCCTACAGTTTTGTAGAAAATATTGGGCTATTTTTTTCTCAGAAGTAAACTGGAAAAGCTCTCTTTTTATTTAACACTAATATAAGCAATATTTGTTGTTCTCCCCATAAATTAATACATATGTATTCCTTTTCCTCTATATTTGTTTTTAAATGAAAAAATATTGAAAAAACATTCATTTGTGCTGAACTACTGTGTCACTGAGCCTGTTAAGAGATAGGCAATACATTTACATGCTTATTATTTAAAAAACACAGTATATGTTTATAATTTTAAAAGTCTGGAAAATATTTTGGGTTATAAGGAGCACTTTTCCAGTGGAATTAGAGTGCCATGTAGATCAACAATTTTTAGAATATGCTATAGGTATTTTATGTCCCCTATAAGAAGCTTCAGACATACCATTGTATATTTCTGTGGGCATTATTTAGCCTTAATCCAAAGAAAATTTATAGATTTATAGGTATATCAATTTGATTAAAGAAATTAATCAAGAAACATGTTCGCGATTAGGACTATTAACAGAATACTCTTTACTATCATACTAAATTTTAAAAGGAAATAAGATAAAGAGGTGCTTATATGAATGTATTTTGCATTTCTATACCTGAATCCATATTGTTTTTTATCTTTTGTCCAAATGGTAAGTGCAACACCACAAGGATGACTTGATTGCCCTCTACTTTTAGGCACGACAGATGGAAGCTATCTGGTCATAGTTCATCCACTGCAGATTGTCTTTGTTGCCAGGTGATTTCAGTTGTGTGGCTGATCTCAGTTCTTCCAGTCTTTCAATAAGCATATTTGTAACATCCTGTCATGGGAAAATAAATAGAGTTTAAATACTGTAAACTGCTCATATAAGCTTCTGAAAGAGTAGTAGACAAGAGCAAATTAAGTGCACATTTCAATCATGATTTTAAGAAAAGATTTTGAGCTTAAAATACGAACCTAAAACATCCTGTCCAAGAGTGAAATGAGAAATAATTCAAGAATTAAATGAGAAACCTATTGTCTTCACCAGATGTGGAGGATTCCGGTCCTTTTTCAGTCACAAGAAAGAACAAATTTATTTCTAAGTTTTCTTTCAGACTCATCTCTCACTGAACTCCCCTTCTTTATCTTGCAGTGGAATTACCAAGAGAAAAAGAAGAAGTAACTACAGACAAGCCTTATGTGATAACTTCAATATTTAACTAATGGGCACAAAAAATTAAACTCACATTTTTTCCACGACTGGAACAAATCTTCCCAGAGGTGTCACAGGAATAGCACATCTGGAAAGAATCGTACCTTAACATCTGCATGTCTTTGTAGCAATGCATACTAACTTTTTAAAAGATAGCTTTAGCATAAATTTGGTAGAAAAAGAATATTTTTTTTTAATGCTCATGAAAGTAAACATTATACTATGAACATATATAGATGTTCTTTGTCAAAAAAAAAAACAAAACAAAGGACAAATCTTATGGTGACAGCTGCATCCTATTCTTGGGATCTCTCCAGACTTTGTAAGATATTTTGGGTGTTAGTGCAAAGCAAAATCAATATGTGCTCTTTGGCTAAATCCCAGTGAGACTGAGAAAAATGTCTCTACAATTTAGTCTTTACCTTAACAATTCAGGATGGGACAGAGGAACAAGGAATTATTTTGTGAATGCCAGACATCTCCAGATTTTTAATATATTTTTTTAACTGCTCTTTAATTCATGCTTAGAATGTTTAAACCAGAAGATTTCAGCTAATAGTCTGAGCTTATAGCTCAAGCATTTCTCAACCAGAGATTTTAAGAGCGTGCTATCATGTGCCTTTAGGATGGACAAATGAGGAAAATGAGTGTGACCTTTTCCAAGTAAGGATGCATATTCATGCAATTAACCATACACATTTTTAGGTCTCTTTTGGCACTTCACTTGCATATTTTAGCAAAATAGAAGAAGAGTAAGGTAAAACATAATCTTCCTTAGCTTGTTATATTGTTCCATAGCATTAGATGTTAACCTGTCCTAATACTCCTAATACCTCTTGTAGCTTCTCCTTGCTGGTAACATCTATTAATATAAATCGTGCCAGTGAACAGACTTCAGAGTTCCTAGCTTGTTCTGCCCTGTGACTTTTTTTATGGTAAGTAGAACAATACATTGTGAAAAAGTAGGGAATGTAAGGTGTAAGGTCTGATCCAAATAGCTGCTTTTTTTTTTTTTTTTTTTGAGCTCAGTGTGCTTTGAAATCAGCTTCTCTAGAGAATCTCTTGCAAAGCGATCTCTATGAATGCTCATCTGAATTTTTAAAGAAGTGCACTTAGCATAAATCCAGACTGTTTTGTTTCTTTTTTTGCAATGCACATCAAAAATGATCTCAGAAATTTTTGCAGTGAAAACAGCTATAATCATGTGTTGGAAAATATTCATTCTTTCTATTTGCATGAATAATTAAGTTTTGACTAGGCAAAGGAACATAATGGAGAGAGGAAAAGCAAAAGAATGGTTCTACCCTAATTGTTTGGTTGTGCATTCATAGATAAGAAGTCTAACTTTTGCCAGAACAATATGATAATAATACAAAAAAAACCCAGAAAAATAGAGAGTATAAACATCTTCACATCCTTCAAAGCTTCTCCAAAGCTGACCTTATCTTTGTGACTAGTAAATTTCTTATTGTGGAGGAAATAAAGCTTGAGTATGTCTATGATAGAATCAGGTCACAAATAAAATCTGTCTATATACAATTTTGTGCTCTAAACATCTGAATGAGAGGGGAATATTTTGCTTCTCTAGCTGTATCTTCTGGGATAAATGTGTGTCTAGTTTTTCTGTAGAAGTTGATACCAGCTTTTGTAATACCTGTTCAGAACCCTTAGGTCACTAATGGGCTTTCAGAGAGTTCCTTTGATTTGCCTACATCAGCATGTAAACCACTGTACGTTCAGCTAAAATATGTGGCAAGTACTGGCTTACCAGAGTGAGGAGTCCAACCTGATGAGACTGCACAGCGGCAAATCAGAGTATGGATAGGTACCTTTTTATAAAGTCTGTCACCAAATTTTCATTCCTATTTTAAAAACACCTTCAGTTTTCCCATAGTTTTCTAAAAACTAGGATAGTTTCTGGAGTTTACTGGTTTCATTTTATGCTGACCTCAGATATCCAAATCTTTCCAACTCCACTTGAGCTCATGAATTCTAATGGGAACAAGGCAGAAAATTATTAACATATACTGTGTTTGGGACAAAGGTTCATCTCTTTTGCTACTAAGTTAATGACTGATTAATGGCCTAGGAGAATCTGTTGAAATACATATTCCATGTCCAAGATATATGGTGCTAGCTTGCTTTAAAATATCACTGTCTGTCTTTAATTGACTGAATTATGCATGTTTGTGGAAACTTAACTGTTTAATATATTGTTTTATTGTATTATGTATTGTTTCTTTGGGTTTTATTTAGACTTAAATACAAGCATGTGTATGCAATTATGAATGCAGAGGATTATTGCTATAAATTATGTACCAATTTTCTGACGTAATTTTCAAAACCTGGAATTTAAATAAAAGTTTATTCTAAGGTAGAGGTTTCAAATAAGTCATATACGCCCTAAAAGCTTTTTTGCCGTCTCTTAGTTGACTGTGAAGAGACTTAAGATAATATCCCAGGTAGAAGCATCTTTCTTTCACATATATCAGAGCATCAATGGTCAAATCCAACTGCTAATAGACTAGCATAATTGAATGCTTAGGAAAAACCAGAATTTCAGAAAATATTTAACAAACAGAAATTGTGAGGCGCTTATTTGTTATATCATCTTCATCAACATTTTCACTCCAATAGAAGTACTAAAAGTTAATAGTGTTGTTTTTATTTTCAGTATTTATGTGTGATAGCAGGTTAATACTTATAGTTTATTCCTAAAAATAGGATTTATTTTTCGTTTTGCTTGGTGCTCACCCAGCTGTCACCAACATGAAAGAGATCTAGGAAGTCACTCTGAATGCTGCTGTACATTTCCTTCAACAATGGTGAGCCTCAATTTTTATCCTAATTTGTACACTGCTATGAGATCATCTGAATGCATGTAGGAATTTCCCAAGAAAAAGCAAAATATTCATTGCCAGTGGAGATTTTGCTTTCCTTTTAAGAAAAAAAAAATTACAAATATGCTGTATTACATTAATAAAATTGCATAAATTACCCATTTGTGGGGGAATAGATGTGGTGCTGGATTTAATTTCAGCTTTCACAAATAGTTTTATTTAGTCTGTAAAGATGCTTAGCCTTACACGAATTCCTGTGTGATTTTTATCTAGGTCAATTTTCATAAAATTATGTGGAAATGCATAATATGTAATATTCATATAATTACTGTTGGAGATAACAGCTGTAGCCTTCTCTATGGCAGTTTGGCAGCAAAACTGTTATGATGATGTTTGGATGTTGCAGTAAAAATGATAACTTTTTTTTCATAATAACCTGAAACTTAACTTTTCCCAGAATAATGTTCATAAGAAATGAGATATCCCAGTGTGTTCTGTAGTGTTTTGTATTTCTAGTGCTTCTTATTGTGCTAAAGGTAGACCTGCAGGTGTAAAATAATGATATGGAAACCAATTTTTGCATCATTTTATTATCATGGACAATTCAGATTATAGCTCTTATCAGCAAAGTCTCTCTGTTTCTAAGAGAAATTTCATATATTCTTTATTGGACTGCCTTGCCAAGGTTTTGGTAGGGGGTGGGCTGCAGAGGTTTTTTCTAGAAGAAGATGCCAGAAGCTGCCTCCTATGGAGGGCAGAGAAGTCCCAGGCAGCTTCAAGGTCCCACCACTGACCAAAGCTGAGCCCATCAATGACATTAACAACATGTCTGTGACAACTTATCTAAGAAAAAGTTAAAAAACACTACACAGAAACTGTTGCAGAAAAGTGAGAAAATAAGAGAGAAACAACCTTGCAGACACCCTGGTGAGTGAAAACCAGCAAGTGGAGGTGCTCTAGGCACTTTAGCTGAGATTTCCTTAAAACCTATGATGCAGACCACAGAGACACAAGTTGTCTTCCTGTGGCCCGTGGAAAGTCACAGCAGGTGGACTCACCTAAAGTCACATAAACAAAATAATTGTAGCCCATGCCACTTAAAAATTTGCAGATTTTCTCCCTTTAAAGTGAACACCATTCCACAGAGCCAAGAAAGGAGCCATGATTTTACATCTTCTTTGTCTTCCGTTTTTTTCAGATGGTGATATAAATTGGGGCTGAACAAGACCCCATGTGCACAACTAACATAGTTTTAGTTATAAACCCTGGTATCACAAGTTCATTTCCCTTTTCCTGTATATTCACACAATAGCCAGGTAAAATTAATACTTTTAGATATATGAGCAGAATGTAAGAATTATCAGACTCCTGTGCAATGTATTTTAAGGTCATTATTTTGCCTAATTATTACTCTATCATATTATGCACTGGTAGGGGAGACTGTAAACACAGTCTTTCTGATCCAAATGTTGTTAGATCAAATTAATTTCTTATTTGGGTGGCAATGTCCTAACTGTAAGCAAAATTCACCTCACTATAATTTCCTGAGAGAGAACTGCTACTGAACAGCCAGTTGCCTCTTTTCATACTGCTACTTCTCAATTAGAGGTGTTGTTTAGGTGAGCTTGCTATTTCTTTTCTCAGCATCTGGACCTATGCCAGAAGTTCATAGGCATATAATTAAGGTCTTCACACGCGAAAGAGTGAATGAAAAACTCATGAAACATTACCAAGTAGTGTTTAGGGGCTAAGTTCTAAAGAAAGTCCTGCCAGGAATTGAGGAAATGATGCAAAGTCGGGAAGTGATAAATACCTTTGGGATATTTTAAGAGAACCAGGCAGATGCTCAGGAAACTGAAAAATACCAGCATAGTAATTAGTTCTTATTCCTAAAGAGAAGTTGAATTTGGGACCAATTCAAAATGAAGGGCAAAGGAGCATAGAGTATATCTTATTCTTCAAAATATACTTGCAAGAAAGATTACTTGTCATACCACATTAAATATGTGTTTATGATGTGCAGAAAACTTAAAGTACTAATCCATTACATATACTAACAACTTCTGCTGTACACTTTACAAGAACAGACCATCAGAATGCACACAGATAACATGTGGGGTTTTATACACACTATATTCCACTATTTTCCCTATACAATTTTTTTTTCAATATTCCATGAATGTAGCATTACATTTAACCATTTAGATTATGGCATAACACTTGAAAAAAAAAATGTATTAAAAGCATAGTTTTGGTGGGCGAGACATGCAGACATTTTTTTTTTTTCACATTAAAAAATCTTTACACTCTGAGTTTTCCTGTTCATTTATTAGACTTCTTCAGTTACTACAATATGATTAAAAGGTGATGTTGCACTCCGTAAAGAATTAGAGAACTTCATGAGGAATGCAGTCTAGTAATTGAGGCAGGTAATCTGGGTTAGATTTCAGTGTTGGAAAGAACAGTATGGAGAAGCAAACCATCTGCAAAATTTAACTTTGTGGAAAATAAATATTGGAAGGTCATCCTGTTCCTTATAAATATTTGCCCACCTGTAAAAAGAGTTGAGCAGAATTACGGAAACTAGATAGAGAGGTTGTTAAATGCATATCTAAGGTAAAATCTAATGTCAGAATATTATATTTTCACAGAATCACAGAATCTTTGATGTTGGAAGACACCTATGGAGATCACCTAGTCAAACATCTTTCCTTGAAGCAGGCTTAGCAAGAATAGATGGTCTACATCTGTGTCCAGTTGGACTGTCCACATCTCCAGGAATGTAGACTCCACTATTTCATTGAGCAAGCTGTTACAGTATGTAATTATATTTTCAGAAATATTTAGTTTAATAGAAATGGAATTTGCTGAATTTCCATTTATCCATATTGCCTTTGTGTTCTCAATAAGTATGACTCAAGTGAGTTTGATTTCCCCATATTTATTCTTAATCATCAGCTATCTATAAAATCTGATAAGATATCCCTAAACTACATCTTCCCAAGGCTGAATAGATCCAGTTTTCTCATCCTTTCCTTGTATGTCACACGCTCAAAATTAATCACATTTGGGGTTCATCATTAACTTATTTTGTAAATCCATGGCTCTTTTGTACTGGGAAGCCCAGAACTGCAACCAGCAATCCAGATGTGTCTCACTGTTGAGCAGAGGAGGGACCACCTAGGTGCTAGCAACATTTCTGCTGATGCAACTGTTTGTCTTCTGTGATACAAGAGCGAACAGGTGACTCATGAATAACCGAGTGTCAAACAGAGAACATGTGCATGGCAGCATTTCTGGTCAGGTACATAATGTTGCATGTCACAAAGTCATAAAATGGCCCAGAATCTTGAAAGATCATCTGGTCCCATCTTTTGTGGGAATGACAACATTGATGACATTATTTACCTGCCTGTCTAACGGCATTTGACGACCTCCAGTGATTTCCCTTTGTTGAACTTGATGATATTATTCTCTGGCAATTTCTTCATTTTGTCAAGATTCCTCTAAATGGCAGAACAATCACCTGATTAGTCATTAACTCCTTCTAGTGCTGTGTGGGATTTCCCTGCTGCAGGTGTAGGAGATTTCACTTGGCCTTATTGAACTTCATGAAGGTCCCATAGATCTACCTCTCAAGCCTGTCAAGGTCCCCGTAGATGGAATCACTTCTCTCCAGCACTTAACTGCAGCGTACACCAAGTCAGTAAACTTGCTGAGGGTACACTTTATCCCACTGCTCATGTCACTGACAATAGTATAAAACACAAATAGTTCCAATAAAACCTCCGAAAAATGCCTCACTGGTCTCCACTTGGGCATCTGGCCACTGACCATAAGTCTTTGAGTGTGCCAATTTTTCTCCACTGAGAGGTCCACCTGTACACGAAAGAGAGGAAATTTCCTTGATCCTTACTGTTTGATTTGTCTGTCCTTACCCCAGGAAAGAAAAGACCCTTGTGTCCGGTCAGGTTGGGAACCCTTCACTGATCAGCCCTGCTGGATCAGAAGGCAGCTTGACTGAGTTACTCAGAACAGCAACACAGCCTAAGCAAGACCCTTAAGCAAATTTCCATGCTTTATGGAAGTATGTCACCCACTGACAGTGACTTAGGCCTCTTTATTAATTGTGCACCTTGAGTTTCCTTAGATATTCATCAACTTGGACTACACCTAAAGGGATAATTCTTTATTTTTCCAGTCCTTGTCTTTTCAGGAACATATATTCTATACTTCTAATGAAGGGCTGTACTCCAAGCACACCTCATATAAAATCCAAGTAGAAACCAACAGGAAAATAGACATCAAGGTGTCTGGACACCATAGACTGTACAACACCTTTAACCTGAAAGCTTTCCCCAGTTAAATATTTTTTTTCTCCCTCTTGAATAACCTCATTCTCTTTTTCTGCCAACTGGTTCTACAAATATAATCAGGGTTGTTAGTCTCTGCCTACCTGAAATAATTGCAGGATAACTATCCTAACCATACCGAACATGAGGTGCCTGGATCAAAGAAAACATTGTCTAAGATTAGACAGACAAAAGACAAAAGCACAAAAGCATAAGCAAAAGCCTTCTTGTTCGGAAGAAGTAAATGACTTTGGACTAAACCTACTAGAAGATGAGAGGCCCCACATGCTGAGATTGCAAACGTGTAATTTTTTAATGCTTACCCCTCTAAATGGATCATAGAGCCCCTGATAGGTGTATGGGTTTCCTATATTGTGTCTGTCAAGAAGTAAACACAACAGCTCTGAGATTCCAGCAAGTGATATGGCGAACAGGAACTCACTCACAGCAGCAAAGGAAGAAGTGTCACTTTCTATATTGACACATCCTGAGGTGGTAACTCCGGTCAACTGGCCTTAACAGCTTCAAGTGCTATCTTAAATGCAGTCTTCATGTTCCTTTTAAGATAAGAATGATGGGTTCTAGTGTTTGGTTCATTCACCCTGGATATAAGGTTACTATCTGAAAAGTTTAAAATTCCATTTTCAACCTCACAATAACATGTCTTAACAACTGCATTGCAGGTTATGTTGGTTTCCATTTAAGGCTGTTCTTTATCTCTCTTCTTGAAGCCTTGCCATGGGGACAAATAAAATGAAACAAGATTCATCCAGGATTGGAAAAAGGAGAAAGTTATTCATCTGAAGGGCAGAGACTTCAATCTAAGTCCACGCATTCTGCATTACAGAGTCACTGAATAAAATACAAATACACTTCAGGTTTCAAGGCTGAAACTGAATATTTATCTGTCTTATTCATGAGAGTCTGCAATTAAGATTTTTTCTTCTGGGAACAATAAAACCTGAATTGTTCTTTCTTGTCGATACACAGCTTTAGCAGATATGATTTTTGAATATATCTGATCTATCCTAACTAAAGCACTGTGGGGAGGGGTAGATACAAAGTTCTTGAAGAACAAAAATGAGAGAAAAAGGTTTGTCAAGATAAGATACAAATTAGGGTCACACTGTGTTTCAATAAAATATTCCTGAGAGGTTGGGAAGACTGTTTCTAAAAGAGTAATATCTTTTCTTTTCTTTCTGAGTAGTAGCATTTCTGTTTCAAAAACTAGTTTTCATTTGAGACTACATCCTGAATCTGAAATTTGAGCAATGAAATGTTGAAGATTACAATGAAGACTTGTCCTTAATGTTTTATTTTGAATGATTATAGATCTTTATTACCATTTTTTGATCCTCTTTTTGAAACATCTTGATGTTCCTAGAAGTACTAAACGTACACTGCTGTACAAGGTTTTTATGAAGAGTACTGAGTTATCAACACTTCTTTTATGCACAGTTATGCTGAAATCTAAGCCATCTGTATCAAACTTCTTTATCTACACTATCTCATAACATCTGTGATTTAACTTTTTTGACTTTAAATTATAGTAGAGTAGAACAAGACCTCAAACAGAAAGATAAAGGTCTCAGAAGATAAGCAAAATCCAGATAATAGACAGATTCTTCAGTTCGTGAGGATTGGAATATAAACTGTATATGGTTGACAGAGAACACTTCCTCTCTTATCCTGCCCAAGATAAGCTGGTGAAAGAAACGTCCAAGTCAAAAAGTCCAAGTGCTCAGCTTGGACTTGAATTATCTTTAGATTCACCCACCAAAATAACCAAAAGAGTTATCTGAGCTAGATTTTAGTCAATATGCATTCCAGTGTAAATGAGATTTTCACATAAAAGTCCCCAGTGACTGGAAAAAAGGGACTAATAATATTAATCTTTAAGAAAGGTAACAAGGAGGGTCCTGGGAAGTACCATCCAGTCAGACGCACCTCAGTGCTGGGTAAGATAATAGAGTATGTCAAGGGAAGACAGGGAAGTGATCAGAGATAGCCAACATGGTTTTATCAGGAGTAAATTTTGCCTAATAAATTTAGTGGCCTTCTACAATAGAATAACTGCATAAATGGACAAAGAAATAGCTAGAGATATCATTTATTAGGACTGATAAGGACTCTGATAAAGTCTCCCGCAAGAAACCTGCCTCTAAATCAGAGGTATAATAGATTAATATGGAATTGGCTGGATATGTGCATCCGATAAGCTACAATCAATGGCTCAACGTCCAAGTGGAAACCAGCAATGAGAGGTATCTTATAAGTCTACACCAGTACAAATATATTTAACATATTCATCAGTGACACAGAGTGTCTTGCACCTCAGCAAGTATGCTGACAACACCAAGCTGTGTGATGCAGTCACCTTACTGGAGGAAAGTGATGCCATCCACAGGGACCCTGACTGGCTTGAGAAGTTGGCCTGTGCAAACCTCATGAGGTTCAACAAGGCCAAATTAAAAGTTCTGCAGTGAAATTGTCAATACCAATCCAGACTGAGACATGAATGGGTTGAAAACACTCCTGACGAGAAGCACTTGGGCATTCTGGTGGATGAAGAGTTGGACATGTGTGCCTGCGGCCCAGAAAGCCACCTCTGTCTTGGGTTGCATTAGGAGCAGCATTGATGGAAGGCTGAGGGAGGTGATTTTCTCCCTCTAGAGAAGGGCCATAAAGATGATCAGAGGACTGAAGCTCCTCTCATATGAAAACAAGATGGGAGTGGTGGGGTTGTTCAATCTGGAGAAGAGGCTCCAGAAAAGTTTATAGCAGATTTCCAGTTCCTAAACAAGCCTGTAGGAAAATTGTATAGGGAGTTTTTTCCAGGGCCTGTAGTAACAGAACAAGAGGCATGGGTTTAAAAATGAAAAAGAGTAGATTTGGATGGCACCTAAAAAGAAATGAATTACAATAAGGGCATGGAGACACTGGGACAGATTACCCAGAGAAGCTGCTGATTCTACCAACACTGCAAGTGCTTGACATCACACTGGGTTTTTGAGGTACATTATATAGTGAAAAATACCCCTGCCCATGGCAAAAGGGTTGAATGAGATGATTTATGAATGTCCTTTCCAGCCAAAACTATTCTCTATTCTATAGCATTTTTGTGAAATGGATCTTTTTGATAATTTTGGTCCTTATCATGTTCAGTTTCATGACAGATCTTAAGCAGTTTGATGCCTATCAATGCTAAACCCTACTATGGACATGTGAAAAAGTTTAATTCCATCAAGGGTAACAAAAAGGAATGTAAGTACTCCTAGTATTAGGTAGTGAGTGACACAGGGATTTTAGATCACAATATTGGACCTAGAAAAAAAAAAAGCTTAAATCCCTTACTGGATTTGGCTATTTATATCTTTGTAAATTACAGGGACATGCAAAATGCTCAGACAGCTTTGGTGAAAGCAGTATGAAGCCCCTGCCAATTTGTTTCTATGCCAGAATTCCAAACTCTGAGTCCAATCCTCTGATATTTCTTCCAGTAAAATTTCTGAACTGTGTACTTAATAATACTGGGTTTAAAATATCTTGTAGCAATAACTATTTCTATTACAGTCCAAATACCGAAGGACTTTTTGTGATTATGGTCACACAGCAATAAAGCTTTCACCATTGCTGTCATAGAGCTCTTAAAAAATAAAAGCCAGCTACTTATCATTCTGTTCTTTGACTGGAAAACCATTAAACAACAAAAAAGAAACATGAGCAGGAGCAAGGAGCTATTCCAAATGCTCTTGAATGATCTGCCTTGGAGGGGAATGACTCTTTGGCATTTGTGTACTTGGTCTGCTAATTCTTTGCAGCTTTCATTTCTATACAATAAATAATGTTCCACTCTCTTATGTGGAAATGGAAAATAATATAAAAAGCCAATTTTTAATAGATATAAAATGAAAAATTTTAGAATTTATAAAATTAGGATCTGGTTAGGATTCTGCTGAAATTACTGATTTATAACACAATATTTCTCTCCAGGTGTTGTGCATTTCTGAAAACTCAGAAAGGGAGATAATGTGAGATGATTACAACATATGAAAATATAATCAGACATTGATTTCCTATGTATTCTAAATGCAAATGCCTGGAAGGCTCACATTTGTGTGGCAGCAGAAACCTTCACAAGTATAATATCTTGGATTAACTCTCCACTTCTTTCCACTTCTTTTTTGAAAATATATATTACCCCTACTAACCATTCACTAAAAAAAAAAAAAAAAAAAAAAAAAAAAAAGCAAGGAAAAAACTAATATGTGTCACTAAGTGTATGAACCAATGCTATCACACTGCTAGCATAATGTTCAGAAAATCCTACTGGCAAATACAGGTTGAATCCATCAGGAAATTCTAATTATATCATGTTCTCCTCTCCCTAACTTCTTTTCAGTTTCCATCTCATCCTGCCTCACTTCCTTCTTTCCTTTCCCTTTTACTTTCTCTTCGTCCTTCTCTGCATTCTTATTTGGAAGTTTTAAAGGGAAAGAAGGAAATAAAGAAAGTAACAAACCTGCCAATCATGTCCTGGCAGCATCAAAAGAGGGGTGGATGGGAAGTTAAGGAAGATGTTTCTGCCCCTCTGCTCTGCCCTCGTGAGACACCAGCTGGAGTTTGCATTCAGCTTTGGGACCCTTAGCCCCAAAAGGACATAGACCTGCTGGAGTGGGTACAGAGAAGGACCATGAAGATGATCAGAAAGCTGAAGTACCTCTCCAGTGAAGATAGACCCAGAAAGCTGGGGTTATTCAGCCTGGATGATCGAAGGCTTAGGAGAGACCTTATAGGAACCTTCCAGTATAAAAAAAGCCCAGAGTAACTGCTTGTAACTTTTCATGGTTTTAGACAGAGATGGGGCAAGGGGGGAACGATTTTAAACTACGGAAAAGGAAGCAAGGTTCTCAGAGAAGTTGTGGATACACCAACCCCAGAGGTGTTCAAGGTCAGGTTCAGTGGGGTCCTGAGCAACCTGGTCTAGAAGTTGACATTCCTGCCACCTGAGAATTGTTTTCTTGAGGAATTCAAGTGACAATTACTTTACACCTTTTTCTTATTTTACTAGTGCAATTAAACAAGATATGGTTAGTGTCTCAAGTTTTCTTTATATTTCAGCAAAGTAAGAGTGCTCTTTCACAGGGGAAAAAAAATATTCCTACAACCTGAGGGGTTTAATCTTCTATAATACTCATAACCTTTTGCAAACATAAGAAATTTTATATTTTCTTGGAAAAAGAGAAGGAGAGAGACACAAAAACCCTTTTTAAAGACTGCACATAAAGCAAGGTAAATATGGGGACTGTTGCATCCCTTCTGCAAAAATGAACTCATTAGAAAAAACAGTTTTATTAGCTATAGAAATAATTATATTTGCTCTATTCATTTAAAACTCTCTTTGTAAAGTCATTAATTTTATTGTATATCGTTGAGTTTTTCCTCTCCAGAATGTCAGGGAAGGGTCAAGCTGTGAAAATACAGTTTCATTTATTTCTGTAAATATTTCTGTGTTCTGTGCAATGCATAAAAGGTGTAAGAATACTGGCATAAACTACCAGTAAAGGAGGATGCATTAGTATCAGAATAGGAGACAAATATCCTTTCTTTAATCCATATAGAATCTGATTTTTTTTCTCCTAAAGAAAAACAAAAACTTTGTTTTTCAAAGAATTTACCTACTCCCATTAGTGTAATTTCATAAATGATCCTTCTGTGCTACTCAGTATCTGCCAGGTGTAGCATATACACCCAGGTTACAGGACTCCTTCATTCTAAACTCTTTACTCTAAAAGAATTCAAACTCACATAATTTATCTGCCTAAAAAATTATTTTAATACTAGATTATACACTTTCTCTGCTTATCAGTGCTATGGTAAATTAACACCCATGTGATCAATATTTTGCTAAGATTACACAAGTTTCTAATTTCAACAGGTGAAACTCAAATATCTCTGTGCTGAATACTTTATAGTTCATTAAGGCAGCATAGTTCTTCATAACAAAAAATTTAAAAGACTTTGCTGGTTGAGTTTTCCAAGTTCTGTAATGCTTGCTTCAATTGATGCTATACAACAGGTGAAGTGAAACTGAAGGAACAAACTATAAATAGTTAAATTTTATTAGGAAAAAATAACTGCAGCACTAGATTACAATTTTATCTAGTCAGGATATATAAGAAGTAAGAAGAAAATAATCAAACTTCCAAAATGCTAAAGTATTAAAGTCTAGAGACAGTTGACTGCTTCTGAGGTACTGGTAGAATGAAGTCCTGGGAATGGTATAAATAGAAGTACAAATGAAAAGGTGGGGTTTGTAATTTTTTGTTTGTTTGTTTGTTTGTTTGTTTTGGAGGGGGTTTTTTATTTGGTTTTTTTTTTTAAGTGAATGAACAGATATTTTAGTCTTACCATTCACAATTGCTAAAATACTCATACCAGTTACGACTGCAGTGAATTTTATGTTGGCATGAATTTTCTGAAACCTTTATTTCAGAGTACTGTGGTGGGAAAATGACCTGATTCCTTCCTTATGTGAAAGAAACTACCCTTCAGTCTCCTCTTTGTCTTTACTTTGGTACACTAGAAATGCATCAAATCTGTGACTGATAAATGCATACTAAAATTTTGTTCTAAGTATACAGATGAGACTGACAGTGAAGGTGCTTATTAGTGCAACTAAAAATATCCTCCAACAGAACTGGAAAATTAGTTTTATACTTCCTCTTCTGTTACTGTCAGAGTACTCAGTACCTATTTGCGTGAGTGTTTTCAAGAAACATTTTATTTTTTTAACAGAAAGTTGAACCTATGTATTCATAATTTCAGTAATTTTTAAATTTGACCACAAGTTTTAGAAAGTGAGTATCTATAGAAAAGGAACTATTTGTACCAACAAAATGTGGGATTTCTAACTTTTCTTAGTGGTCTGGCCTAAAAAATAGGCCTACAGTGAAGTCATTCTTGTCACACTTGGGAGCAAAAAATGTCTTTACAGGAATCACTGACATATTCTAGCAGATTGTTATATAACAGTGTACATCCATGTAGCACAAGTCCAATACAGCCAAAGTATTCATATGAAAATAATAATACTAAGTGTAAATAAAGCATAATAAAGGTCATCCTTAATACAGAAGATCTATTCCCTTGTCTCTAAAATCCATACCAGAGGATATAGATCAATGCTATATCTGTTTAATAATCATAAAACCCATACTACCTCCCAGAACCACCTGGAAGTCACAGCGAATAGTCTTAGAACGGTTTTATTTACTTTTAGTAGATTCTTTCTACCTTTTTAAACTCCTAAAATGAGCAAACTGCAATGACAGTATGTCTTGTCCTTGTACTTTGGCTGACTGTATTTTCCATGGAAAGTGGAGGCTTTTGTGATATGAAAAGTTGTCAGTTAAACAGGGATGACCATTCTATTTATCTGAAGAAAAGTGAGGAAACAGATGTTTCGTCTTTAACAAATATAATTTATATTCAAAAGTTAAAGGATTTTTTTCCCTTAAGATACCCTAAAACTTCCATTCATTTTTTTGGATACTTAGGCACAATGTAACAAAAAATTCTTTATTTATTTATTTTTAATTAAATTTTTGCCAATAAATAACTAAAAAAATTGAAAAAGAAAAGAAAATATTATTCAACTACTTCAGAAAAAGGAATAATGATGACCATATACAGTGGCTAAAGACAAAAATCAGAAATTTTCAGATCCCTAGTGGAAAAATTATTTGTCATTCTTTTGCCACACTGGAAATATTCCACAAGAAGAAGCATATTTTTTAGAGATTATTTTGCTTCTGCTAAACAAAACTTTTTATGTAATTATTTTCTCTTTAATTTATGTGTTTAAGTTAAGGTGTACAGTAGATTTTCTACCAATTCCATCAGTAAGAATGAACAGGATGTATGAATTTCTGTCCAATTCTGTACCCCTCTTACCTTTGTTTTTTGGTCGGTTTCTCTGAGAATTATATACATCACATACATCCTCTCATGCTTGCCTTACTTTTATGTACCTCACTCTTTAGGAGTAGTCTGTGTTATGCTGGAGACTTAGAAATGAATATTAATAAATCTATTCATAGAATATCTCAAAGTAATATTAAAAATATATATATGAACATATATTTGTTTTTACTGATTCTGTTTTGGATTTTTTCTTCCACTCTTCTGATCGAAGTCACATCGTAGAAAAAAAATCCAAAGTACAGTTCCTCTTAGCTTAGCTAATTTTGCTGTTATATTTCTCTGAATTTAGGCTATGCTTTGTGGGCTATTTTGGTTATAAATCTTATAGGATCCTTTAATATACAATAGGTATCTAACTGATCATATGCTGTGATATTTTCTAAAGCCTTGGAGAAACTGGAGAAATTAAGGAAGCATCTGTAAGTATGAATGGTTTTTTTTTTTTTTTTTTTTTAATTGGCTTGTTTCATTCTGCAATGACTCTTTAGGTTAATGGAGAAGAACATTTATGAGAAGTATTCCAGTAGTGAAATCCATTAATCACTGGGAAAAAATACTGAATGTATGATCTTTTTCTCTTCTTTCATGATCAGAGAAATACCAACAGCATATTTGAAATTGTGAGAAAGTCTAATATCCTAGATCTTTGAAAGCAGAATGGAGAGAAGACTTTATCAGATTACCTGATACTCTTTAATTGTCCTATGTACTTATTTAATTATCTAGTACTTTCTTAAAATTAAGAAATAATTTATGAAGGGACTGGTTTTTGCAGATTATGACAAATGAATCACTTCTAAGGCCAGAAGGGAATATTAAATCATTTATTCTGGCTGCCTATGTAGTGTAGGTCACAGAAGCACTCTAATATTTATCTTCATGTTTTGCATTTGAGCTAAGAATCCCTTTCAAGAATGCACTCAGTCTTGACTTGAAGATTTCAATACCGGATTTCCCTTTGGTAAGTGGTAAAAAATTCATTTGTTACTTAAAGTAAAAAAAAAAAAAATTAATCTACTCCTCTGATTTCTATTATCTCATATTTATTTTGAGTGTTAACTTTTTTTCATATCACTAATGTGGACAACAATATGACTTACATGTTTCGGCTTTGATTGATTAACTTATCTATTCTATAAGGGAATTTTGACTTCTTTCAGGCAGAATTATCTTGCTTACAGGTTTGTTTTGTTTTAAAAATACTATCTCTCCAAAACCCTGAATAGTTAATATATTATATTTTCTCAATATGTCAGTTTTTATCCATTTGATCGTAGCATCAGGGACTTGAGTTTGGCACTCTACTGTGAGTTTTGAGGGACTGCTAAACCAAGAAAGCAAAAAGAACAAGATTCTCTGGTGCAGTGAAAAGAAAATGTGTCCTCCCTACCACAAACTGGGCCAAATAATGACCCTTGTTATGAATTGCAAGCAGTGAGAAGAGAGTAGTCTCATGGGGAAGCAGCAAGGGCAGCCTGTTATGTGAACGGAGGTGAGATGGGAGTCAAAAATGAAAACAGATAGGTAAAGCAGTGATCTCACTGATAAGGAAACAACAAAGTGCACTGGAAAAAACGTTCTTCAATTACAGTCAAACAAATACACAGAAGCTTAATTTCACCAGTGTCATAGAAGCAATCCAGAATGCTGAGCTCTAACCCTGCCTTGGTTTGTGATGTCTTAACTCATTGAGTTAAACTCCATAAATTAAGACTACTGTTTATGTGAACATAATATCCTTAAAATCTGTCCAAAGATCTCTCTTGCAGAGAAATGTCGAAAGTTTTCTATTTCATGACACCTTGCTCCATTTTGGAATAAACCAATTGCATAATTTCAGCAACAAGAAATTTTAAGTCATGACCTTGAAGAAATGGGGTGGAGTAGTTTCATTCACAGGCCTAAAGCTATTTCACTGCAAATTATGTAGCTCAGAGAAATTTGCAGTTGTCAGAAATACAGCCAGTGTGTGAGTGTACAAGTACACTGTAGAAGATCAAGTGATCTTTTGAGGTCTGTCTTTTCTAATTTAGCAAAGTACATGTACAGTTGAAAAATCAGTTTGATCTACTGATGACTACACTTCTGGTCAGTGTAAATGTGTACAATGTAACTATGTCTGGCAGGAAAAGATGAACTAAAGAGAAAGATGAGTGTTTAATAGGAAACAACTGAGAACATCCTGTTCCAGAGAGAGCTGTAAATTTTCTAGTCTTGGTTTTGTTTCCTGACAGTAGTATGGCTTAACCATGTTTTATATATACCAATATGTCTTCATATAGAGATACTCGTACCATTTTTATGAAATATACCCAGCGTGGTCAGCAACTATTGATTCTACTATCTTTTCTCCACCACAACTCAACTCTGGAACCAGAACTGCTTAGTCTTGAATTAAAGTCAGTTCAAGAAGATTTCTAAAATAGTGCTTTGGCTAATAATAATAATAAAAGATGAACTCTCATTTAGAACCAGTACTGCAGGAAAGTACTGCATGCTCCCTACCCATCTCCACATTAAAGAGATTATACCGATATCAATGCTTTGCATTCATATAGATTTCAAGATTTTGCTCCCTCTTTCAGGTTCATAAAAAGATTAGAGATTGTTTTGGCAGCATTTCTCTCATGTGTTTTGTGAAATAATCTAAGATCAGTTGGGATTCCAAGGTAAGCACAGATAATTGCTCTGGGGCAGAATTTCTCTCAAGCAAGCCTTGTAATGTTTAATTTCCTTGTCCTGTAGGCATGTAAGAACCAAGTCTCGGTTCCTGTTTCATGAGTTATCAAATTAATTTTTCATGATCTTTTACCAGTATAAGATTCTAATTATTGAGGCTTCAGCTAACTGTATGGGTTTTAAACCTATTTGTTTTGTTTGTTTTGTTGTTGCTTTGTTGTTGTTTTGTTTGTTTTTGTTTGTTTTGGGGTTTTTTGCTTGGTTTTTTGTTTTCTGTTTTTTGTCTTTTCTTCTAGGTTGTAATAGTACATAGCTTCCTTTCACTGCTATAATGCCTAAGAAAATATTATTCTCTGCTAATCATAACAGCTGACAGGTACTGATATGAGTTCATATCAGGTTTTGAACCAAACAAAGAGGAGACTATTTTCATGTCTTTCTTGTAAATGTTGTAACTGGTAATGAATAGCACCCTTTATAAAAAGAATAATAGCTGTTTGTGTCTTTAATGATAACTCACTGCAACTATTTTTAAATTACTTGGATTTTGTCTGCCACAGTTAAAACCAGAAAAAAAGTAAGTTTATCTTTTTATTTCAGGAAGGTCTAGGTGCCCTTATTTGCAATATATCCTTTTCAGCATGCACCAAACACATTGCGTAACTGGCATACGTTCCCCTCTGTAGGCAGCACAGTAAGGAGAAAGGCATGAAATAAGGCAAGGAATAAGGCATGAAATACTGCTTTTTGAAATGAACAATATACCATGAACAGTACAAAAATGTTTAATTTCTCTGGTTACACATTCCACTCTGTTAAAGTAAGGACAATAAGAGTGTGTACTTTATGTTCTTTGTACCAAGTCAATAAGACCACAATGAAATTAAACTGGTACAGAATACATTTTCAATATAGATTATGATAAAAAAAAAAAAAAAGACAGAGGTTGTTAGAAAAGAAGAAAATCAATTCAGTATATTTCCCTTGAAAGATATATTTGAAAAATTTACTTCTCAGAAAAGCATTCTTCCAGAACACTCTATGATGTAACGTTATTTTAACACATTCTGAAGATTCTTCTATCAGATTTTTCTATATCTTTTTCTATTTTTCAGCCTATCAAGCTCAAGTTATGGTTCAAGATTATTTAATTTTATGAGCTATTTCTATCACATTTCGTTACTAGGTAAAATATTTTATCTAATCGTTTCTTGGGAAAAACTATCTAAAGAAGTAAACTGCTTAATGTTAGAAGGAAAAATACATTTTAGAGTATAAGGTTGTATCTAAAGTGATGTCTTAAGTTGTATGACAATATTGTGCGTAACATTCAATTTAAAGAAATATAATAGCAAACTTATAAATAATTTAGTGGAATTGTTCCTGTTTTGAAATATCAGTAGAATTTTATTATTGAAAATCAGTGTATTTTGAAAGAATAACTGGAAGAATGCCTGTAGTGTGAGATTTTATTTTTCTGTAATTCTAATGGAATAAATGTTCAATTGTACAGTAATTTCAAGATTATAAGCCACACCTGATTATAAACCGCACGTCTGGGTGTTGGCAACTGTCTTAGGTTACAATATCGAGTGTGATAAAAGGTATCTATTCTATCACCATCTGTTGAGTGTGGGGGCAGTGATCCTCATCTCTGCGGGAGATATGCTAATGGACCATCCATTGAAACCAGGTGGGGCATTGTTCTTTATCTTTTCACAACCCACCCTTCCTCCAGTGAGTCATTTTCTGCTAATGGCCCATTGAGTCCCACTGTGGGACTGATAAAATTACTGCATCCGATTGGAAGTTACTCCAGCCAGGGGGAAGAACCCAACATTTCTTACCAAAATAAAAACAGAGGCTTTGGGACACTAAGGTAACCCCTTTCTCCACTGGACTCCAGAGGAAAACCGGATTTCTCCACATCACCACTAGACCTCCGGAGGGAAACTGCACCTTCTACAGGAGCACTGCTTCAACTGAATCACATCTGTCACTGCAGGATGACTGCAACCACCATTTAATGGGACTGCTACCAACACCCTGCCTGACAGGGTGTCAGGTTGTACTCTGACTTTGTCAGGATTTGGAGTTTGTTTCTTTGTAGTACTGTATTTCTATTTTAATTTCCCTAGTAAAAAACTGTTATTCCTAATTCCCATATTTTTGCCTGAGAGTCGCTTGATTTCAAAATTACAATAGTTTGAAAGGAGGGGATTTACATTCTCCATTTCAAAGAGAAGCTCCTGCCTTTCTCAGCAGAGACCTGTCCTCCAAACTAGGACAATATATAAGTGGCACCTGATTGTAAGCCGCACTTCCGGGTTTGGACCAAAATTTTAGTCAAGATGGTGCAGCTTATAATTGTGAAATTACTGTACTTGTCATTTTATGTGGATCTTAGAACAAATGAAGATTAATTTTATGTCTCTTTTTCCTATCTTAAATTTCTCAAATTTAAATTTCTTTAAATTTATGTCAGTGTCAGAGGCACTGAACTACCTAAATAATGCTTTGCTGTTAATTTTACTTAATTTGCCAAATCAGTTTAATTACAGTTTCTACAAATAATCTATGCAAAATACTTACCTGGACAGAATGCACTTTTCCTTCTGTATGTGGTACATTTTAATACTTAAAAGCTTTAGAACAGATGTTAGGTGCCTCCTAAACTTGTTTTCGGTTTTCTTTTATTTATATGTTAATGAGAATTTAATTACTTCATGAATACTTAAACAACCTGAGGGTGCCTGATATCATTAGCTTGAACATGACAAGCACCTCAAATGACCACATGGGAAGAATAAAATTGCTTTTAGTTCACTTGAAGACAGAAAGATGAATTCATTTCACCCCCTGCTATGTTCTACCTGCCACAGAAAACTGAGTAAGCTGTGGGCACTGATTCAGTCTCACCTCAGTGTGACCAAAAGTATCCGAGGAAGGAATATGCACCAAAGTACATAAATTGTTCCTTTTCAATTTGCTTCATTGTCCTTCAATAAACAATCAGGGAATGCTTTTTCACTGTGTCTTATTTCTTCTTAATAGTTTTTTTCAGTCAAAATTATATTCTGTCATGTAAATTTCTGTGTTCCATTCTTGTAAAATTATGCACAACATGCCCTACAGTGATCAAATTATCCAGGATGAAAAACAGTATGGAAAATATTTAACTGTGCATCAGGAAAATTGTTGCAATAAAAAGTATTATTTCTGGGTACTACAAAGTAATAGAAAAGCCTGATTCACCTGTGGAAACAATAAAGTCGGGAAAATTAATTATTAATTTGAAATTTATTTCCATTAATTTAATGGAATTGGATTCAGCAGCTTTATTTTCTGTATGCTCACTATATAAACTATAGGAACAAAAAATATTTCTTACACTTTTCTTACTTTATTAATATGGTTCTCCTTATGATACACACAAGAAAATAGAATGATAATAATATAAGCACTAAAAGGTAAAACAACAACAACAAAAAATCCCCTTTCTTTTCAAAGGGTGTAGGGACATATGCCCAATCTTAATTAATGTTTGAAGGGGTTTATTTAATTTTGATTTAGATTTTGCAGATATTGTCTCTTCTATAAATTGTACTTCCATAAATGCATAATGGAAAAGCATGTCTTAAGTAATGCAGATACTTCCAACATGCATTATTATATGATAAAGTTTAATGCTTCCCAGGAAGAAACATTTCATTTGTTCACTGCTGTATCATATATCCATTTACATTCAGTCTTAATGATGCTGAAACAGTAACTCAGTTAGGCATATCAACAAAGTTGGGAATTAAAAAAAAATATATTCAAGGTCCTACACTGAAAGCTTTGTCTAATCTGTTTTTCTCATGGTTGGGCAGGAAATGGGGATTATCACAGCAGCTTAGAAAAAGAAATCAGCCAACAGTGAGATGAAAGGGATGGACCACAAACACACTGTAAAAAGAATGATGATTTTACTAATAAAAGAGTGCAAGTATTTTCCAAAAGTTAAACCCTGCCCTGAGGAGGTCATATTTTTCAGTGAAGAATTGAAGCATCAAGTCTGTCTCTGACCTTTCAAGCTTTATAAGAATAATATTCTCTTTTAATTCAAGTGCCTAAAAAAAAAAAAAAAGGCAGAAAAAGTCAGTATGCTAGATACAGAGATGCTTTCTTTAATCATCAGACATGTCCAAGATGTTTAGCTTTTGTTTCCATTTCTTTTTTTTTTCATTATATTTGATGTCTGTTACACAGGCATTGGTATCATGTGTCCACATACCAAAGAAAATTTCTGTTAGATAAATCCATTAGATGAAAATCAGTGTGCTTCTGTATGCATACAGAGAAACCAAAAAAGAACAGGCAAAAAAACTGATGTGTTGAGAGATAACTTCTGAAAGTCTCCCAGGAACTGAATAGAAAGTGTCAGTCCTTTTAAAGTTACAAGAACTGACAAAGTCTGAGTGGCAGAAGCACTGAGAGTGTTCAAGGCCACTCACATCTGCTTCAGTAAAATCCACATCCAAGAGGCAATATCTCTACATGTTGCCTCTGTAGACAAAGATTACAGGTTCCCATATATATGTCTGGTAAAATATAGGATTCATAGACTTATTTTCCAACCACTTAGTAAGAAACTAGTGACACATCTTTGTGACCCTTGGCACCTGAGTAAACTGTTGGGATAGGGTTCTCAGACGATGATCCATACACATTTCTACCAGTGAGAGGGGTTGAGCTGTGAAGCAGTCAGAGTTAGCGTGCAAAATTATTTCAATAAATAACAGCAGTCATGCCTTTGTTTTGACAGGGAAGTAGAAGTGATAAAAATCAATGATAAAATGTATCTTTCAGAATTAGGGAGAAAATTTGGTCTTATTAACCAAACAACTTTACACCTTTAAATGAAAATTCAGAATGAAGGAGAAAAATTTTGCAAATATAAGCATTATTTTCTTATACTTCCAAACCTACAAAGACTTCATCACAACTGAAAAAAAATGTCTATAAATCTCTCTCCTCAACTTACTGTGCAACACGCAGTGCTCCACAAGGTATTGTTCCTATTCCCACTCTGGCTGGGTATTTAGAAGAGATCTGAAACTTCAAAGTCTTGTCCTTCTGAAGCGCAAAAACATAACACTATAGGAAAATTTATGCTAGTAGGATTTGTTTGATCAAAAGTAGTGCTAATCAACCAGAATTCCCTAACAATCAATGAGGAGAAATAAGGACTAGAGGGACAAAATAGCTGCCAAAACAGAGGTTACTGGAGACACTTAGAGATCCCAGTATTTCCTACATATTTTCAAGCTTTATTTCTGAAGCACACAGGAGATCCTCAGAGAAGAGGGTGTATGAGAAGCAGTAAAACCTGTTTTAATGCTGCCAGAAATCATCCTGTGACACTTCAACTGCTTTCCAGGCTGGGCACAGCAGACTTCCTCAAAGTTGCAGTGAGCAGCTGCTCTTCAGCGAGTAGGGTGTTGCTTGGGGACCCACATTTCAGGTGTATGTGTCTGGCACCATGGGATTCTGCCACACTGACAAATACAGTAATTTCATGATTACAAGCTGCACTGATTATAAGCTGCATCTCTGGTTGTTGGCAACATATCATTCTTTGTCCATACGTAAACCCCACCTGATTATAAGCCCCTCTGTCGTTCGCAGCGAGGACCCGCATGCAACAAAATTGCCAAGTAATAACAGAATTGTGGGATTGTGGGGTTTACTGGCTCGGCTTGGGCCATGCAGGCTTGACCCGCTTGGGGCTGCAGACGGGGCCAGTTGGCCCAGCTCGGCGCTGCTGCTCGGAGGGACCGCTCGGGGCCGGCCGCTGCCAGGCTCACTCGCCCTGGCCCGGCGCTGCCCCGCGGTGGCAGGCAGGGACAGAGCCCTCCGGCACCCACGGCGGTGGCGGCAGGCGGGGAAGGAGCCTGCCTGCTCCTGTGGCGGCAGGAGGGGACAGGAGCTCCCCGCCTCTCCCCAAGGCTGCGCTGCCTGAAGGAGGGAGCTCCCTGCCTCCCCCTCCCCACCGTCCTACCGGCAAGGAGCCTGTCTCCACCCACCGCACAACAGAGTAACCAATTTATAACAATCGCCCAATCCCAGGTTTTGCTGGTAGGTGCTCGGCACTTCCGGGGTTGGAAATTTTTGAACTTTTTAATATATTAGCCACTCCTGAGTGTAAGCTGCATTTCTGGGATGGGAGCAAAATTTTAGTCAAAATGGTGGGGCTTATAATTGTGAAATTACTGTACTTTGGTAGAGGGGCAGAGATCATCAGGGATACACAAAAAACAGCACTCACGTCTACCCCAGGGACAATTGGGTTTGTTGTGTGATTCTGTGTTGGGGATTAGAAATTCTACAATCAGTTCTAGAAAGTTTTTCAGGATATTGATCCTGAATGTGTAGTTCAATGACTGCTGTTTAATTGCATTTTGCTAATAAATCAATAGACCACTTCTATCCTGATTTCTTTCAAGCCAAATGAATGGAGCTTTCTTTTCCCCTGCAACTTGGAAGCTAAATTATTAAAGATTTTCTTAATTAATAATGTAGGTACCTGATATCCACAACAAAATTAGAATTATTTCAACTGCAAAAAAGAGTTTGAGAGATAAAATGGGGCCATTCAAAAACAGAAGCAAGCAGAAACCAAGAAATTAAAGTTATGTGATGTTATAAAAGATATGTGAATCTATAAAATATGACTGCTTTAATTTTTGTGTTCTATGTCATTAGGAACAAAGGGAAGGCAAATAGAAAAACTGTTTAATAATAAAATACTAACTATCCAGATGTTTAGCTACTCACAGGTGCTACACTTGTCAGCATTTTTCTCACGTCATTAACAACTTCCAAATATTTATTTAAAAAAGAAAAAAAAAAAAATCTTCCCAGGGCCTTGAAATTTCACAGGAGTGACCTTGGACTTTCTCTTGCAATGTTTTTACTGCATATATAAAACCGTAGGAGAGGGTGATATTCCAAAGCCTGTGCAGATTTAGTCAGTTTTCTGGTGAATTTTCTGATCCAGATAAAATGGGTGAAATAGCAGCAATACTTTATCCACTGTATTTTAAGTGTGCTAACATGACATGGTATTTTATATATATAATCACACTATTAATATTTCTTAGTAATATTTCTTTGCTTGCGGCTATGACAGTTCGCAGTCTTTGAAGTTCCAAGAAGATATCCTAATTTGTTTGAACTCAGCTGAAAAACTATTGATTTTGCAAGATTCGATATGACCCATGAAGTTAGCTGAAGTAATGTCTTGCCCAAATCCAAATTGCCATGATTTCAAAGAATTTGCCTCTCAGTTTTAAATTTCCTGTATATGACCAAGCATTACAAAACAGTTCCTTTTGTTGCAGCACTGTTCTTGTAGGTAGGGGGACTGAAGGGTGAAAGGGCAGGGTGTGTGGGATTGTGGGGACAGAACAATAAAAATTATAATTCTTACACTCTCTAACTGCAAAATTTAAGAATTTGATTTGGTTGCTCTCTGCCAAAATTAAAATAAACAAGAAGTTTTATAGTGTGGAGGAGATGGATACCCCAGCAAAGACCTCAGTGAGGCCCCCTTGGTATTCGATTTGAGATAAGAAAAACTACTTAGAATTACTAATGCTAGAAAAATGTTAGACCCTTGCTTATCTTCCTAGAAGATAATTGATTAGAATTGAATCTTTTCTGTAATTGGTTATTTTACACTTAGAACTTTTATGTAGTTGCATAGCTTTTAAATCCTGTACCCTATTGGTCATATTGTCAAGCCACCTTAAGCCTCTAAAAAAACCTGCAGTACCCCATGTATTCGGACTGCTGTCTGACTCACTTCACAGAAGAAATAAAGGCCCTGTGGAATCGTCTGTGCTGCTTCCTCATCTCCTTCTGTTGGCTGAGGAGTCTGCAAGTGAAGATGACCTAACAAAAAGAGTTGACTGCTTAGACTTACGCATTGCTTGCAGACCTTGTGGCTGAAGCCTGACAGAGGCAGATAGCTGCATTATAGGTATGAAACTTTTCTCTGTAAGTTTATCACCACTAAAAGAAGAAAAAAAACTCTTTTTCAAATCTAGTCTGTTTCTGTGAATGTTATTAAGTCCCCATTTTTGATCATCTGTATAATAGGTGAAATGTGCTGTTTCTTCTTTTCTCTCATCCTCCCTGTTGTCTGGAGTTTAGGGAGCTTTCTTGGGAACTGGAAATTACCTTCTGATCTTTTTGAATAGATCATGGAGAACTTCTCTAAGCTAAATGGTAGAGCAAAAAAAGCGGGTTTTTTACACTCATTTTCATTCCTAAAACATAATTTATTTCATGTCATAATTAACAATACATTCTTCCACCTTTTAAAAGAAAAAATCCCAAACAGAAAAAAACATACCAGTAGATCTTGAAATTATATTTCATCTATGATGGTTGAGAATATTCTATTCTATTCTATTTTCAAAAGGAAAACTTGACTTCTGCTTATGTGGAGTTTATTAAAATTTTAGGAATTTTAATGGCTCTCAAAGTGGTACATGTGCACACCCTTGAAATATTAACAGAATGTGGTTAACCAGGAACACTAAGAAATATCTTTGTCACAACTGTAAAACATTTTACATGAAGCTATTATAATTAAACATTATTATAACTGCACTAGATTTTACACACAGATTATTTTGTTTCTGCAATATTGTGATAAAATATTGTCTTTCATTTTAAATAATTATTCAGAGGCTTATGTTTTAACAACCAAAAATATAGGTGAAATTACCTGATTCCCTGACATAAGATGTGGCATTTAACTTAAAATAATCTTACTTTGGATGAAAAATTTAAATGTTAGACACTTAGACATTTATTTTTAATAATTTTCTTGTAACACTGTATTGGTTGTAGCCTTACTAGATGATGCTATATTTTAGAGAACAAAACTCAAAGAAATTAATGGAAACATAGAATAAATACCTTCAAGGATTTAAGCAAACAGCAACTATCAGTTAAGATTTCCACCTGAACGTAAAAGTTTGCTCCTAGAATTCATATTTAGAACCAAAGGAGGAGATTAACTCACTCTAATTTCCAAGGTTTACAAGACATTTATGATGATTTCTGTTTCACAGGAAATCTTCACTTCAGAAATTAATTTCTAATAGACAACCTGAAAAATAAGTGTTTAACTGTACCTTATCTATTTATCTTAATATTACGTGTGACAACACACTCTTAGGGGGTGGGTCACCACCTTGTTTCAATGGGAAGACCATAATAATTTATTAACATTAAATTTTATTAAAAAAAAATGGGCACAGCCTTTTGTTTAGCCAGATATTAACAATCCAAAGAATAAGAGAGGGAAAGTCATTTTTCATTAAGTTTTTCTGTGCATGTACACATATTGTAATCAGGTGTATACAGAAGAAATTAATTTAATCAGTACATTTATTTCAGGTTTTTTTGACAAAATTACTAGAGGATATTGCTAGCTGGTATATGCACAAGTTGCTTATGAATGCAGAAATATTTACGGTTCTGTTAAATAACGGGATTTTTTTTCTTCCTTGGTTGTGACATACTCATATTTAAGTTGTCTTCATTGGCTTTTTAAATCCGGGGGAGGACAGGTTTTTTTTGTCAAAAATAGTTTCCTATTTCTTGTGGAAAAAAAAAAAATCTATGCTGAATTAAGATAAAGTGGTGGGTTTTCCAAAATGTCATATTTGACCTGTTGGGTATTTGAAGTTGTGTATATTGTTCAAAATGGATGGTAATGACCATTAGTGGCTAAATTCTTCATTCAAGACACACTGCATCCAGTAATAATCATTTGTCTCCAAGCATTGCTGTCTGATACATCTTTGTGGACTGATTCATTCAGTTATCTAACAATTTTATTGTTGTTCTACAATGCTATGATAATTGCAATAATGATATATTAACAGGTATGAATTTTTTAATATGTAAATTTTTTATCCTTATGCTATGGAATATCACTATTGACCTGATTTTGAGGAAGAAGAATCCTTTCTACTGTCCATACTGAATCTTTTGACTGAGCTATGAATTTAATATCTGGCCCTTTTAAACACATTTTTAAATGCTGTCTGGTTAGATTTTTTTTTTTTTAATCCCTTACCATTAGCTAGACTCTGCTTTTAAATTTACAGTAGTATTTAAAACAAATGAAGGAAAGCAAAGTTAGTCCATATGCCTGAAAGTTGAAGGCAGTTCTGAGAAGTTCATGTGCTTGTTTGTAAGTTTATCTTGTGCCCATGTTGCGACACACCAACCAATATTCAGGTTTATATTCAGGTAATGTTTGTGAATGTGGAAAAGAGAGGACATCAATTTGTTTAGGGTAGATCAGATGCACATCACTGTGCTATCCTCCAGTTTCTGTTGTGTCTATTCCATTTTCTTAAAGCCACATATGACAAAAAGAAGCAATGTAGAAAATTTTTGACAGTGTAGAAAAGTTCTGGTAGTGGATATTGAAAATTTTACAGTGCTGGCATTCAGGATTCTCTATGGACACATAAAAAAATGTCCAGGGATAAAAAAGAGAATGAAAATGCATTAAAAGGTCTTTTATCAGCCCAGTAAAGTAGAATTATAAAGACCACTTTTGGGGTGAGTTCTTAGATCTTGGAAAATATGAAATTTTCAAATGAATGAGGAAAGACAGATTACCTTTGCTATAACTTCCCTAAACAAAAACAGGGTTTCCACAATTTCATAATATGTAAACCCAAATAATAATTAGCTAAATGTTGCAAGGAACATAAAAAATGTTAAATTATTTGGATTCAATATCATGAAGAAATTTTTCACTGTGAGGATTGTGGTGTTGGAACAGGCTGTCCAGAGCGGTTGTGGATGCCCCATCCTTGGAAGTTTTCAAGGCCAAGTTGGATGGGGCTTTAAGTATCCAAGTCTAGTGGAAGGTGTCCCTTCCCACAGCAGAGGAATTGGAACTAGATGATCTTTAAAGCCCGTTACAACCCAAACCCAAGATTCTATGATGTTATGATTTCTTTAGTTGAATGTCTTTAATGGTCACCCTGAAAGCCCTATAGCAGTGAAAGGCAATGGTGTTGTTCCAGGGAGGAAAAAAAAGATTAAAAAGCATTCAAAGAGTAAAAATATTTCTCAGTGAATCTGTTAATAATTTATTGGATACCTAGTGGAAAATAGAAAAATTCAACCTGCATTTTGCTTTAAATACATTGTTGATCTTTGTGTGTGTGTGGTGGGAAAAGTGCTACACAGATTCTGAATAAAATAAGTGGGACCCATCCTGCTTTCAACATTACCTAAGTTCTCTTAATTTTCAGTGTCAAATAATATATGTTAACTCCAAAATTAATATAAATGGCACCCTCAAAAATATATCAAAACAGACACATTTACAACCTGAATTCTTCTCTTCTCTTAACCCCTGATGACTATTGAAAGAATTTATTTTTAAATGGTCAAATTTCCTTCCAAGAAATCAAGCCCCTTGATTCTTAACACTCAGTCTAGGGATCTGCTATTACTAAAACCCGATTACTCTCAATATTGGTCTCTACCTGAGGTCATACAATTTGGTTCTAGATATCTGAAATTGTAGTCAAACTTCAAAGTCTTCCTGAATAGCTGTCTCTGAAATAAATTCCTGGTGCCATGGAAAACAATTGAATTAAAAAGAATTTGAATCTTCATTTACTCAAACTCAGAATATCTTATTAACCACTGGTCTTCAAAAATGCATAAATTAAAAGCAGTAAGAAAGATTCTAAGAATAGTATGACAGCATTTTCTAGCATGATGTTTGGCACAGAAATGATTTCTTCTTTCACTTGAACCAAGACATGATAAACTAACTAATTCTGACTACACACTTTTCATCAAGATTTGTATTAGATCCTTCTATTCAGAAATATAGGCCTTCATCTTTCTTCTGTGCCTTGCATTGCCTTGGTTTTTCTCCCTTTCCTCTTCCCCATTTTGTCTCTTGGGTATAGGTTCAGGTACTGCTTTTATACTCATGAAAATTGCTGGTATGTTTCCTGTTTCTTTTCTCATTGAAAAAGTATGCAATTCATAACATTACAGATATTTTTTACACTTTAATGGTGAAAAAAAATTGTAAGTAACTGAAAAAATAAACAACTTTTTAGAAGTGTTTTATAGAATTTTTTTTATATGATGAGAGTGTTTTGAAGAAGCCTTTAATATACAAAAACTGACAATCATTTGGATAAAAGTGATTAGCATGGATTTGAACTCCTACTTCTGTCAATTTTTTAAAGTGAGACTAGTGTGATATGCATTATAATCCATTAGAAACGATCACACATCGTTTCTTACCAATTTGCATTCCAATACTTTGACAGAATAACGAACTGTATCTGACGTAAACAACCACACATAAAATAAAAGAGACTTAACAACTTCTACTCTGAAGACAGAAAGTTCAGTTAGGAGTCACAAATAAAATGACAGACTGTGACATGCTAATTGCTAAATACCTCTTTCTAGTTAAACAGAAGCAATGCTAAGAGATGGTTGGTAGTTTCCAGCTGACATTTTCATTACATGCTTCATATATTGTTTTCTGTTCCATCTATACAATTTTTCTTACCATGCTGTAATTTTTCAGTTGTGAGCTCTTGTAAGAGAGAGTCGTCTGAGAAGCAGAACAGCATATTCCATGCATTAAAAATAAATGAAGAATTTTCTAGAGCTCAAGTTTGTCAGAAGGATTGACTTTTAGAGAATAATTATGTGCTTCATTTCTGTACCAATAAACAACCTATAACAGTCAGGTTAGAAGTCTTTCACTTCTAACATGAAGGTAATTCCAATGTCAAATGTGACCACTGTAAATGCAAGCTGTTAAGTGCTTCTGTGTAGTTACATTACATTATTTCCCTTCCCTTCCTTCCCTTCCCTTCCCTTCCCTTCCCTTCCCTTCCCTTCCCTTCCCTTCCCTTCCCTTCCCTTCCCTTCCCTTCCCTTCCCTTCCCTTCCCTTCCCTTCCCTTCCCGGAACTTCCCGGAACTTCCCGGAACTTCCCTTCCCTTCCCTTCCCTTCCCACTTCCCTTCCCGGAACTTCCCTTCCCTTCCCGGAACTTCCCTTCCCGGAACTTCCCTTCCCTTCCCGGAACTTCCCTTCCCGGAACTTCCCTTCCCTTCCCGGAACTTCCCTTCCCTTCCCGGAATTTCCCTTCCCTTCCCTTCCCTTCCCGGAACTTCCCTTCCCGGAATTTCCCTTCCCTTCCCCATAGCAGTTTCTCCTATGGGTTACTCTTCAGCATGTTTGAGTGTAGGTGTTTAAAAATTTGGGACAGCTTGTTAGCAGCAATATTATTGGAGTTTAAAAAAAAAAAAAAAAGAGAATAGCCATCAAATTTTCTTTTGGGCTGCACACACATTCATATTGACCCTCAAAAACTCCTGGGCAATAAGGAGACGAGGAAAGGTGTCTAATGATTAAGGGGCACTAAGTGTAGGTACCAATACAATGATTTATTTGGAAAAAAGTGCATGTGAAAGCCATAAACCAGCCTACAAACCATGGCCCAACAACTTCATAAAATTTTGTTTTTCATCCAAATCTCCCTCTAATGTATATCATATAGTTGTGCTAGTAGCATTATATTAATATTTAATTAGAAATGAAAAGATGAGAAAATCATACTTGAAGCAATGCAAAGCAAAAAAAAGATGTTTACAGAAAATTGCAAAATGATATTTTACCAAATTTAGGATTATGAGAGAAGAAGTTAAAAAGCTATCCTTAACTGATGGGTGAATATTTGTGATCATTTAATTGCTTTCAATGTCGACAAGGAATTATTTTTAATGGGATTAATTTGCATTGCAGAGCTAAACAGGAAATATTTTTAAAGAAAATTAAGTACACTTTGACATGATGTCTGAAGTATCACTACAATAATTTTCAAGATGACACTCCATGAAAAAAATGATAACTATTTAAATAATATTTATCAATGGTGAACTAAATATATAGACCTAAGAAAATAAAATTTTAAAAGTGAAATATTATAAAGGAAAACTAAATAAGAGAAACAAAAAGCATATATATATGATATGTACAGCAGAACTTTTATGGACATAAAAATTCTTCAGTGCTTTATGTCTTTAAAAACTTTATTTTTTGGGGTTTTTTTTTGTTTCTTAAATACTCTATTGAGAAAAATTTCAGAACAACAATCCATCCATGTTATTGGTTATGATCCTTCATCCGGCTTCATCTCATCAGTAATAAAATCTAATGCCCTGAAGGAAATAACACTTCACAAATATGAAGCTGTCCAGCTCTGCAATATTAATCTGTAGCTTTAAAAATCCTTACACCTAAAACTAAATGTTTACATTAAAAATTTCCCAGCCTTTTTTTTTTGTTTGTTTTGTTTTTGTTTTTGTTTTTTAAGGGGGAAGCAAGGAATTCTTCTTGCATTTTCATTGACAAGACAGTACTTACTACATTTAGTATGTCTACTTTGATCTTGCAGACCCAGAGGTAGTTCGATGATTATTTACAAAACACTGCAATCGTTAACCAATTGAGTCATTGTTAATTTAACTGTTGTGTGTAAACATACCAGACACTTTCCTGTATGCTTTTTCCCAGTAGTTTCTTAGGTCTTTGAAATTTAGGTTGCTGAGAGAGAAATATTTCTAGACACGACTCTGCTTCTCAGTCAAAGTTGGTTTTTTCAGTGTGTTTACTATTTCAATGAGACTTTGATTGTCTTTTGTGGGGACAAAGCCAAAACAAAAACCCAAAACAAGTCATAAAGCCGATCAACCTTCCTCCCCCAAACAATGCCCTCCTTTTTGCCAGATACCTAATATAAATATTTTTTCTTTTAATATCACAGAATCTTTATGGACAGACAGGAAACTTCCATTTGTTTTTGCCTGTATAAAGTTTACTTGTGCACTTACATGAAACTACCTTGGCAAATTAAACATGCTCTCCATTTGAGTATATTATGATGCTTTTCCCAGGACTCAAGAAATTAAGTTTGGATCGTATAATAATCCTATCAATGCTTAATTTTAGACTTCTGCTCTTTAAAATTCTTTTAATATTATGTACCTCTCATCTCTCTACTTTTAAGGCCTCTTATTTATACAGAAGAATTGATTGTATCATAGTAGGAGTTTATACTTCTTTTCATCCTTATTTTTGCTAAGTATAGATCTCTGTCTTTGTGGGTTTCAATCTCCATTTTATTATTTCATTTTACCAGACATCTTTTCACTGTTATGTAGTAGGCCTGGCTAGTTCAGAACTGTTATATTAGCAGTATTCATATAAATGAATACATGAATGCATGTACCTATGCCTGAGTAGTAAGATCTTATTCTATTCTGGAAAAAAAGTAAAAAAAAAAAACCCAAAAAAGTCCCCAAAAGACCAAAAAACCCCACCCCAAAATAGATAGCTTTACTTCCAAAGTATAATTCTGAGGTAAATTTCGTCAATGATTAAATAAATTTCATTGCCTAGGTACAAATCGGTCAATAAAAATATAAAATAATTTAAACACCTATTTCAATGGCAAAAAATTATCTAATTATTTATTAATATTATTATTTTATTTGCATATATCAATGATAAATAAATAATGTGTAAATTCATGTCATTCTGCTTTTTATTTGAAAAACATCACATGGTGATTTATTCATGTACACAAAAAAAGATGATCCTTAACAGTTGTTGGGCAGGTATGTAAGTTTAAGGTAAGTTTATTTACAGAGAACTAAATAATTTATAAAGGAAGAGTCAATAAAGGATATGAGAGCAGATGGAAAAAAATTACTTGTATGGAAGCACATTCAAGGTCCAGGGACTGTGAATCTGGTAAAAAACCCAAAAGAAGTAGCAAAACCAACCAGATATTCCTTTCCAAAGCTTTTAGCACATACTAAAAAAAGAAAAAAAAAAAATTAAATCTTGTGGAAAAATAAGAGTGCAGAAAATATTTTGCTCATTCAACAGGTCAAGTTTGGGGATTTTTTTATATTTATCAAGTAAAATAGGAATAAAACTTAATCTGAATCTCTGAATGCTGGACAAGTCCCTCTCCAACACTACAGAAAAAGAACACAACATACTCGCAATGGACCTGGTAAAAAACTCATAACATAAAAATTAGCAAATAAAACATACAAAAGTAACCAATACCATTTTATATTCTTATAGAGAGAATATAATAATTGTAGAAGTGTATATTTTATTTATGTTTTGTTTTGAGTCCATAAATTCAGTACTCTAAGCCATTGCATACATGAAGAAAGAACAAGAAAATGTAATTATTCAGTCTTAGTGGTCCAAATGTATCTAAAAGCTCCAGGGGTAATAATAATACTTAGACAGTCATAACATCTCTTGAAATTGCACAAAGTTCCTTTTTAGAGCAATTGTAGATCCCATGCAATGAGACAGATGTAGGTCATTAGGTGAGGGTTATAAAAATTTTGGTGTCTGAGTACATGTACGTCAGTCAAAGCATTACCTGAAGATGTGTTTTCTCAGAGCATTATGTCCCAAATATTCATCCTTTTTTGCATACGGGTTACTGATTCCACATTACAATAGAAACTGGGGAAAAAAAAAAAAAAAAAAGCTTTATTAGCCTGAGGATTACAACAGCTATTAACTGCTAAATTTTCTAACTTTCTATACTAATGAAATTCTGAATCACTTAGTGAAAAAAAGACAATCTTTTTCCTAGGGCTCCTCAGAAGCTGGATGACATGCACAAATGCATTCTGAGGCTACAGAAGAAATTGAGAGATCATCCTGATAAGGATCCATTTACACACAATTCAAGCACAGACCTTTATATGCTGCATTGACAATGCACTGTTATACATGCAGCAGTCAAATCAGGAAATATGAATAAAGAACATCTGTAGATTTGCTTTTTTTTTTTTTTTGGATCAAGTCTTACAAATTTGAAATCCTATACTGTCTTTGGGTTGGATGAGTGTATATATTATATATAAGCATATAGAACAGATTTTTTCCAAAATAAACTCTGTGATGACCTCTTCAGCTCACTGATAGCCCTCAAAACACCCCCAGTCTGGATTTTCCATGTGGTTAATTGCAGGATAACCTCATTTACACATCAACAGTCCTGAAAATCGCAAAATACAGAAATTCAGTAAATATCCAAATATGAAGAGATGTAAGAGAGCAAGAGAGAGGACACAGTTAAACAGTGTAGGCAAACAGCATCTCTTTTGCTTGCCATATGAAGTGGCTGTATAAATGCCAGTATCAACCCAGAAAATTCACAGCACTATTGTCACAGTCTAGTTTGTCCCATGCATCCACGTGACTCCTGGGGTATGGCCAGCATATGCCCTGCCAGACTGCACCTGAACACTGCAAGTGCATGTCAAGCTGCACCTGCCCATGCAGACGCAGTGTTTGCCTGCCCAACATTCATGTCTGTTCTGTTCTCACAGTGTCTGTGGTGTGAGAAGCTGTCATTGAAGACTTCAGACAAATTGCATTGAGGGTCGTGGGAGCTGAAAATACATTATGGTATGAAACACTATGTGAAAAATTTAATTTACTCTATAATTTTGAACCACTTCTAAAAATCTACAAGCAAATTATCCAAAGCTACTTCAAACAGAAAAATTAACATTATAAAATTTCCACATACTGGCAAAATATCTCAAAAGATAGAAATTGCAGTAGTTGAAAGTATCTCCATATACATACATAACTGAATATTTGTACCACAGTCAAAAAAAAGTGTTACTTTCTACCATCTGATTTTTTTTATTTCCTTGTTTTAGTACATATTTTTTCCTTTCTGTGTAATTAGGGCGAAGGCATTTGTGTAACTTTTATCCTTACCTCACCAGGTATTTCATAAGATTCAAAAAGTTCCATAAACACGGTAACATCTTTGTATTAAGATTGAAGTCTGAGAAATTTTTTCTACTAACTATTTATTGAGGAAAAAAAATACTTGAGAACATTTTCCATGGCCTATAGAATTAACCAGTAAGCAAAAACCAGTCTTTTTTGTGTATAAAGTTTTGTACGTTTTCTTTTTTGCTAGATCCATTAGTTTCCAAGGAAACTACACTAGCTCTGACATATAACTAAATTAAAAACTAAAAAGGTTGGGTTAGCATGATTTTGAATTTGAATTGCGCAATATTCTTATTGCTTTGAAAAGAAGGTATTTCACAGATTCACAGAAACTTAGAAGCTAAATAATACTTTTATAAATTATTCCACCATGAGAGGATCTTTTTCTGTAATATTCTATAAAATGTAGTCTTATTTTGTGGTGTCTTTTTTTTTAACAGTTATAAATACCAAGATAATTAGGAAGTGGGGCCAAAAAAATAGGGGGAAAAGAAGAGAAGAAGGAGAGCTTGAAGATTTATTGTAAAAAATCCTGTAACAAGTACTTGAGGGGCCCTGATTCTAGTGAGATGGAGGAGAGGGACAATCAGGACTGTCATGGTTGAAACTCAGCTGGTACCTAACCAGAACTCAGCTACTCTCTCTTCCCCTCTTCCCCTGGTAGGATGGGGAAGGAGAATTGGAAAAAAGGTAAGACCCATGGGTTGAGATAAGGATACTTTAATAATTTAAATTAATTAAAAAGAATAAAACAACAACAATATTTATCATTATTATTTATTTTTATGACTCCTACTACTAATAAAAACAATAACAACCATAGTAATGAGAGCCAGAGAGGAATAAAATCTGAGAAAACCAAGTGATGAACAATACAATTGTTCACCAACAGTACTCACTCAGTCTCTAAGCAGCAATTGGTAGCTCCCAGACAACTCCCCAGAAGTTTATAGACTGAACATGGCATTCTGGTATGGAATGCCTCTTTGGCCACTTCAGGTCAGTTTTTCTGGCCATAGTCCCCACTACAGCTTCTTTTCTGGCCCTGCTTACTGAGAGACCATGGGAACCTGAAAATTCCATGACTTAGGGCAAGCAAGACTTAGCAACAACCAAAACATCACTGTGTTATCAACATTATTCCCATACAGAATCCAAAACAGCACTGTACTGGCTATTAAGAAGAAAATTAACTCTATCCCAGTTTAAACAAGGTCAGAATAAAATTATATCAATTTATACTTTCATTTCCTAACATGAAAACCCAAATAACTGGGATTTCATTATAAATACTGGAGAGCAAATAGGAAAGTCCTTGAATGCTAACAGTCTACAGACACAGGATTAAAATAAACAGGCAAACAAACAAGCAGTAATTCACAGAGGATTTATAACTTTGACAGATTTTTTGTCAACCTTAGTAAATTACTTTATCCTTTGGCTTGTAATCAAGAAACACAGCTGACTGCAACCTGTGAGATATTGGAACCTGTGATGATATAATGCCACAATCAATGTAACTAAAGTAAAGTGCAGAACAATTGATAAGAGCTAACACAAGCATACACCTATTCTTTACATAGCAGCTGATCAGTTTGGAATCCGGTTCTAAGCACAATAGGTTTGTTTGAATCACATTATTCATTTTTAATTGCTTCAAATGATTTTAAGTGGTTCAATTTTTTGTGATGTTATCCACCTTTCCTACAACTTTGAGTGCATTTAATTTTGGCTAGTGAAAATTCAAACATTTCAATGGATTTGTTTAGCCAGGTCTAAATAAAACATAATAGCAATCTATCCATAACACAAGGAAATTTATGCTAAGATTCTCTCTTATTTTAGGTTGATCTCCTTCAAGGCCTTGGTCACTTGAATATTTTACTTACTTTGCAATAATTGTATTAGTTAGCAAGATTTTTACAGGTACCATACATTTCCACACTCAATACAATTGACATCGTACTGCCAACACTGTTTACACATAATTATCAAGCTTTTATTCTCCCTCTCCCTGCACTAAAGGACCTAATCTGCTAAATTTAAGCAAACATATCAGAAGCTAAATTAAAACAAACAGGTTGGTTGGTTTGTTTGTTTGGGGAGTTTGCATTTTTTTGTTGGTATGTTTTGGGGTTTTTTCCTAGAGATATTGAAAGGCACCTTCCCTCTTCAGGTGGTGGGTGAACTTTATGAAAATTAAGTCTCTAAATTTCCAACATAAGGCAGAAGTTAGATGCTTTCAGTGTTCTAAGTCTCTAAATTGCAGTTTCTTACTGGTTGGTGAAGACAAAGAAAGCAATTCAAATTTTACATAGGTAGAGTTTGCATTTCATCTCTGCAAGCAGAAGTCATATGAAAATAGAGACAGTAGCATGAACAATAATAATACATAAGCTAATCAAAAGTACTGTAAATGTTAAAAATAAGAAGAAATTAGGAAAAACTCTCAGAGCTTTGGCCTTATTGTGATACAGAAAATTGGAACAGTTATACTGCAAATAGATCTAATGAAGCATTAGTCTTCAAAAACTAATTCTAAAAAAAGAAAAGCAACCAGTATAATTATAAATCATAACTAAATTTCATAAAAACTGTACTTTTTTGATGTTTAATGTGAAATGTTCTGATATATTAATGAGATGAGTTGCAGAAGTACTTTACTCAAACTGTTAGTTGTCCTTTCCTTCACAATATCATCAAAATACCACCAATCTCAGTTGATTCTTGATATTCTTTAGTAGGAATAAAATGTTGATATTTTTGAATAGTTAACAATGTCAGGTGCCTTGCTAATGTCTGATTGTCTGTAGCTATATATAGTTCAAACTATAATTCATCTACATTTATTACTGAGTACAGAAAGAGTTGCAAAAAGTCTAGTATTTTTACAGACAGTAGGGTCATTATTTAAATTTTTAAATTTTCGTACCTTTTTGTTTTGACTGAATTAAAATTTAAGTTTGGGAAATAAATGCAGATTGAAATTTAACAATATAAACTAAAGTTTTCTCTCTATTGCCATCTATATCTGTATCAAGAAGAACATCAATATCCATGTTAATATCTTTGTCAATATTCATAATACTTGTATCTATCTATTCTACTGAGGTAATATTGCACTCACTCAAACAGGACTAAGAACACTAGTTCTTTCCCCCCCCCCCCCCCATATATATTGGAATGTGCTTATCAGCTAACTATTTACAGTCAGTCTCAAACTACTTTTTGCCTTCAATGAACTTGCATTTAGAAGCATCAAAGAGTAATTGGAAGTCTTGAACCCAAAATTTTGGAGTGAAGCTCTTGAAGGGGGATTTCCAAGGTCTATTTATGTTCCTAATTTAATACAGTGCATTTTCTGAAAGAAGGGAAAGACAGGACAAGGTTGTCAAGCATTGGAGATATTGCAGTCAGTATCTCTCCAGGTGTTCAGGAAATGATCTGGATGTGGCACTTACTGCTGCAGTCTAGTTGACAATGTGGAAGTTAGTCAAAGTTTGAATTTAAGATTATCTTACAGGTCTTTTCCAACCTAAAAGATTCTGTGAATTCTGCCAATAGATGTAAACTTTGGGATCTGTGACAACTAGTATACTGATCAGAGCTCAATATCATGCATAGCTTTTAGCATCTATCTCAGGACTACACACCCAGTCTCCTGAATTTTGTAGTAAGTTGAATGCTCTGTAGTTACAACACTCTTAGACGTGGAATGAAGTTTCAGAAACAAACATTGGCCTGTGGACCTGTTGGAGCCAAGACAGACTGCAGTAAAGTATTTAGGATTTGTGGATACTGGAAAGAATGAAAGAAGGTCTTAATACTGTAAATGTGGGTACCCCTGGTTCTGATTCTTGCTTTTTGCATTCTATCTAATTTTATTCAGTGTTACATAAACAACCAATGTATACAGGAAACTATTCCCCAATGAATGCCCTAGGATGGGATTATAAGTGTAAACAACATACAGCACTTTACTTTTTTAGCTCAGCTCTCATCTAGGTACTTCCACTGCGATAAAGGTGACAATGTCCATCATGGTGAATGCTAATTTTGCTAATCATTTTATCATCACTCAAATTATGGGGATTGAGGCATTTTATCAGTTTCAAAACAAAGTAAATGGATTCCCTTAGTGACAGAATTTTACAAGTTCATTTTCTCTAAAACTTTTTTTCAAAGTAAAAATCCAGTCACCACATATAAATACAATGCAAGCCCCTAACAACCAACCTTCCAAGATAAAATGAAAACACGTTTGCATTAGAGTTAAAACAGTGTATAGAGAAATCACCTGCTTTTCTCCTTGAAGAATCCTAAAATGTGATTTCACTCTTAGAAAGATTATGTGATTTTAACGTATAAAAGCAAATTTATTTTCCAACTTTCTTCTACAATAATTTGTAAGTCTGCAAACACTGAGTCCTTTGCTGTTCAAAATCAATCATTCCTGGAAGTGTTTGAGTGATGCATAATTGAAAGCACATATAAAATTAGAATATATATATATGTATATAGCTTTTGCATGCCCACTTACCCATAAAATGCGTATAACTTCTCCTGAATGTGGTTGAGACAAAACAACGTCTTTCCTCATGACTTTTCAGGAAAGTCAAGCTTAGTTTAATTTTGACAACACTTGTAATTTATTAGTATCATATAGCATATACTCCTGCTCATAATATTTGCTGTAATTAAGAGTTTATGTGTGTGAATCAAAAAGATAATGTACCTTTCAAAAAGAAAGAAGACCATTGATTTTAATTAATGTTTTACGGGTCAGAGACATGATTCTGGCCATGAGAAAGAAAAATTATTTCCATTTAAAACAATAGAAAGAGAAAATCAGAGAGGGAAAAAAATAGCCAAATGCTTAAGTAACCCAGTGATAAACTGTGGGACCCTGAAGCTGTATGCTAATAGCTCCCTTAGCTGGCTGCTCTTTCTAAACTTGGGGATAAAGTAATAAGATAATTTTTGCCATTGACAGAGAGAGATATTATTTTGGGTTTTTTTGCCTCTTGTTTGCAGTTCCATCCCTGTTCTGTTCACATAGATTTATCTCATATTTTCCACGTGTAACATTGAGAAATATGACAAATACCAAATTTATCAGATTTATTCCTATTATATTATATTCCTATTCACAAAACAGAATGATACTTTCAGTTAATTCTCTAGTTTCAAAGAATTAATTAATTCCTAACTGATTCATTAACAAAATACAGCACTGAAAAATATTAGCAACACGAAATCCCATATAAGCCTGATTTCTGGTGGCTTACCTGGAGCAGCGAGGAATATCTAGGCTCGGTAATTCCACATATATTAAAAGTGCTCAGGTTAAGTAGCTTTCTTGGACTCTAGACATCAGTGTAATCATACTCTAGAGTCTTTCATTCTCTTTTTCCTATAATATATAAACATCTTTTATACTAGCAAAAATATTTGTGGAACATTGGATTTTGTTATAGAAGATAAAGGAAGAGAGCATGATTTCTGCTGCAGTGACATTAAATGGCAAGTTTTTTTCTGGAAGCAGCTATTTTCTACCTGGTTTTGGTGCAGAGAGATAGGGTACCCTTAAATGCAAGTGAATCCATCTTTCTTAGGGGTTTGTGTTAGGATGGACTGAGTCACAACTCATGAATGCCTGAATCTCCTCATGTACATGTATATGCAGATCATTGAAATAATCAGATGGTTTTCAGAAACAAGTATGTTTCCAACAGCCAAACCACGATGAGACCAAATAATTTTGTTTAATAAGTACAATAAATTAAAATTTCATTTGAATGAAGAATGAAAAAAGCCCCAAACAACTACCATAACCAACCAACACCAACAATAATAAAAAAGAGCTATAGGCTATTCAGAAGTTCCTGGAAACAAATTATAAACACTGCTATCTAATTCCAGCCCACCAAACTCCACTATATACTCCCAATGAGACAGCTGTCCTTTTCTCTAATATTCATATATTTTATTGGTATATTGTGAATGTTAAATGTGATTGAGAATATAGCCCAGGGTGTGAAAAAGCCCAATATTTAATATCAAAACTAATTTAGAATGTTGAATTGATTTTCTATGAAGACTTGAGTGCTTAGTTTAATATCAAATTCTGTCCCAATCTAGTTAGACATATAATTATTTGTTCAGTGAAGTTTGGTAATCAAAAGTTAAGAAAACATAATTATGTGAGAATGAAAGAGAATACAGTTATTTTACAACTTGGAAATTATTCAATACTCCTAATTTCAGACAAGCAGCAAAAACCCCACAAATATACAAAAAATGGCTGCACTGGAATTAAATCTGCTACTATCCAATGTTGCAATAATGGTCTGAAGTCACAGTTTGTTTCACTGCATCTGCTACTGGCAAAAAAATAAAAGCACACAATCAGGAAAGTATTTGTTGAATTCCAATCAGTGAAACATGTTATTGCATATTGTTTTTGAAATTAAGATGTTTGTAATCATTCTGAGATGTCTTTTTGTTGAATTGTTTGTTGGTGCGGTTTTGTTTGTTTGTTTATTTTTGGGGAAAAACCATAAATACAAATCACCCTAAAACCAGTATTTCCAATTATGTTTCCTGTACCTATACTTTCTTCTTTATTTCAGGCCTTTTTAAATACTATGTTTTGCATAGGTAAACACTACCATTATGGATTATAAAATATTGGATTGGATTATAAAATATTGGATTATGAAATATTTTCCCATTTTGTATCCCAAACCTCATTTAGACAATTTTGAATTTCATTCAAGTTTGACCCAAATGTTTTAGCTGTCTGGCTACCTATAGATTTTGTACTGCATATCAACATTCTAGATACTACATTCCTAAAAAATAAATAAGGAAGTAAATACTTTTTCTTGTTTCCTTTTCCCTTAATTTATACTGAATGCATATAATTACTTATATCAGCATCTTAAATAAAGTTTAAAAATTGCAGACAGACAAAAATCTTCATGGTCAGTCATATAATAGATGCCTCATGTCTTCATGAATATATACTGAAGTACAATGAGAGAAGAAATGGCAGGTTTGCCATTTAAAGATAGTTAAAATTTTAAATGGACAGCTTTTCAAGGAATAAGACTACTCAGAAATAAACTCATGACCAGTCTCGTCCTCCTTCTCTCAGATAAACAAACTCAAGTGAGCATCAGACTTTTATTGTTTAGCTTGTTTTGGCTAGTTGTCAACATCACTATCAAGAAAGTGCCAGAAGTTTCTTCTTTTCCTAAACTTCTATAATGGGAACTAAATACTGAGTGTTATCTAAGCTATTGACTATTATAGCCTGTTGCAGATGTCAGTTTTATGATCTGAAATATGTCTTTATACTGTGAAAGATTTGCCAGTGTACTCAACTACCAGTTCTAGCTTAGAGAACCTGCAAAAATGCAATTTTTTTCACAGATATTTTTTGGTTTTGCATTGCTTTTTGTTATGTATCAATAGATTTTCCACTGTAGCTTATTATAAGAATTGTCCTAGTAGAATTTCTACTGATCTTGGGATACTTCTTTTCCTTTCCTCTGGATCATTACAACTGAAAGAAGACAGAACTGACATTTTTTATAACTTTTTTTTCTTTCCTGAGAAGTGAATGCATCTGGGAGTTGACTTTTTACTTTCTTTGAAAATCTGCAATCTATAATTTTATGAGCAGGGGATGGAACTAGGAATAAAAATAACTCCCCTTTTCAACTCCCATCAAGAACAGAAAATGGGAAATTTAATCATCTTGAACAGAGTGCTAAAACAAGATGTGGTTTGATTGAGACTCCCTAGAATCTCCTTTTTATGATATATATTAGAATTAAATTCACCTTAATTTTACAAGAGGGACATTATTTCACAAAGAGGCATGAGGCATGCTGAAATTATCTCTCTTTAGGGTCTCATCATTCTGATCACTTTTACGATGTAAACAAAAAGCTCATCTAAAATTTTTCTCTGCTGCCTAAATTCTTTTTAAAAAAAAAAGAAAACCAAACCCCAAAACCCAAAAAACTTTTCACAACCTTTTTATTAGTTACTAGCAGTTTAAAACAATATCATAGAAATTCAAAGTATTTCCCTCAAAATTAGCCAAAACCCAAATATTTGCAAATTATTTTATTATTAGATCATTTTCAATAAGAACTGCTACTACTTCATGAAATATGTATTTATATTGAAAATATAGCATAATTACAAAATGCAATTGGTATCTCATATGTAATAGATACATTATAGATTGTATTATCAAATTAATGAGACAGTCTGGATAATTATAAGCATAGTATAGTACTTCTGATTTTTGTTCCTTTTTTTGTTCTTATTACACTTCTCTGTTTGTATTAGCATTATTATAGCTGCATATGTCTTTGAAATATGCGATCACACAAACTATACAGAACTATAACAGAGCTTTGACTTAGTGAAAGTTAAAAAAAGGGTGATGCCAATGTGAAAATAAATATTTTTTTCACCTGTTTTGCTTTTTTTGTAAATTATCCCTGTTAAACAAAATTTCAGAAAATACGTTTATGTTATTAAAATATACAATGTCAACATTATTAACCTGAAAAACACATAAGAATTCCAAACTGCCTTCTTCTTTCAGTCAGTGAAATCCTGAAGTGTTTCATTTTCAATATTTACCATTTCCACCCATGGATACTCAGATGAAACCAATTTCTTAACAGCAAAAATGCTTTCTCAGGTTAAAATACACCAAAGTTCAACCTCATTATGGACATCTCAGTGCTTGAACACACACCTGTGCAACAGCAAATGATGATCTCAGATTTTTGCAATACGGAGATGCTCCTGATCATCCCAGATCAAGGCAGTCTACGAATCAAGCACTGCTAGCTTACTGGGATTCGTTATATATGTGTACTGCCAGTTATCACTGCAAACTGATGATGAATGTCAAATCCCTGGTATAGCTATTTCGGAGTTCTTACCATCAAAACAGTGGAGGAGGAGGTCATTTGTTTTGCATTGCTTTGTTTAGCAAAAGATTTTACGCATAGGTGTTTTGCTATTTAAAGCTAACCTTTCTTCCTCTGACTACATTTAATCCAAATTCTATACAGGAAAATTACAGCTATATCTTTTGCTTGAAAACATATTCTGGATTTACAGAAGAACCCTTTACTCTGTGGAAATTTGATCCTTTTTTTTCTCAAAAAAGAAGAAAAAATTTAAAATAGAATTCTGGGAGACTACTTTGACTTTTTTTTTCAGCTACGCATTCTGTCAATCTCCAATCCAACTTCATTTCCCCACATTCTTAGAAAAAGTGCTGTCTATCCTCAAGACAGTCATCAATGGATGTAAGTAATCCTTTTAAAAGAAATCGCTTTTTCAGAATTCAAGTTTTCATGGTCAGAACTGGCTACTTCCTTTAACTGCTCTAGGCTAATAAATTGAATGGCATTTTCTCTTGGAAGACTGTCTACTACTGTTACTATCGCAGAAAGTGGCCAACAAAGAATAAGGTCAATGTGGGATTCATCCTAATAAACATAGATATAAATATTTAAATTAGTTATTTCAGGGAACATTTATAGTCAGTATATAGAAGTAAGGATATAAGGGCATGGATTCTCTGACCTACTTTAGATGTCGTTGGGATCATGTCCAAGAAATATTTCTTTCTCTCTGGCATTTATAGAGGGAACTGAAAATGACTGGTTCACATAAAGTTGTTCATGTGCTAGAAATCTATTCTTACATCAGCAGAATACCACTAAGAAGTCCTGCTGTAAAAACAGTTCTTCTGTTAAATATTTTGTGGCTGTTGAGCATTTACTGATGCACAGGTTTCATAATTGACTATACAGCTGAAGTGATACATTTTGGGAAACAGACGATTTAAAAATAACTGGAGTGAATCAGTATTTAAAACTGATGATTTTTTCTAAATGCAAAGTTATTTTATAGTTGAAACCATATGCTGTCTTAATACCATACAACTGTATTTAACTTTTTCCCAATGTGAAGGCCATGGAAGAAGCCTGTGCTAATATTAAGAGTCAAACTCATTTAACTATTTTCATTAATACATTGTACTTGTGCTCAAAACAATAGGGATATATAGTCTTTCAGTCCCTTTTTTCTTCTTCTTTCCTTCATGTTTTCATTTATTTCTCATGACTGCTTTGCACCAGCTCTGATACTTCTGAGAAAGGTGAGAATAAGAAAAATCTACTGTCACAAACAGGAGTTCAAAGAACATTTTTTCTTACTGGGTAGTTATGGTGGAAGAAAAGAGGAAGAAATTTCAAGTTGATTTTCTCATACAAATTAATTAATTCAGGGTTATACAATAGAAGAATATGAATAATTTCTTTTAAATACAAAACATGCAATAGAATTCTAGTACTAAAACTCTTATTTAGATGCATGCTTTATTGAAACACTTTTTGGAGCAGAAAATAGTGAAAAAATATTATATTAATGTATTTGTAACTTAATTTATAACCATGTAGTTAGCTGGTGAAAAATGTGAGCATTTTTTCAAAAATTACAAAAATTAATTGAATTCCTATTGTTTTTAATTGTCTGAAGAGATACTGTTGGTTCACTTGTAATAAAAGATAAAAAAGAATAGAAGATTTAAGCATCCTGTGTCAAAGGATGTTTAAATCCTTGAAAGCTTTGTGTTAACTAGGGAAAAGTAAATTAAACTTAAAATAAATTAGGAAAAGCAGCCAGTACGTAGTCTGTATTATTTACATCAGTTTTGCCTGATTTTTGTTTCAAATATATATTCACTGTTCATTTATTGTTGATGGCAACAATGTTTTTTTATGATATTATCTTTCTCCATGCAAAATGTCATCTCCTTCAAAGTTCAAAGTTTCTCTTTACCAATTTAATAAAATCCTAATAGCAGTGATCCATGACTTTTAGGTCAGAGGATGATTGATGACTGCCTGCAGGCATAATAATGTCATTGCTTGAAATAAAAATATAATTCATCTAGTGTGAAATACAGATTGACTTTTAAAGTCTCTCAAGTGTCACATGCATGCAAAATCTACTGCAAATGCTAACTGCTAATTATTATTCATGTTTTTCACTGTTAATACTCAAAACAATTTATTACACTCCTTAATGCTATTGTTGGATACTACTGTGTCTATCAACTGAGTTCAGGTCCCACCAAGAGCGTCCTAATTTGTAAGTTTATTTCTTGCATCGTTGACTTCAAAAAGTGACTTGGGGAGGTCCTATTTACTGTCAGTCCAACAATAAATGTCAATATCCCACAGCAGCAGAAGCAAGTGCCATATAACCAGTAATGCTACAGTTAAACAAACATAAATATGATTTAAGTGAGCACTGACGATATTGTATATTATGTAAATAAGTTACACAGTGTCCGTGTCTAGAAAGATTTTGCAGACAGATTTGTGGAATGTCAGATCAGAAGTCTGATCTGAACACAGGTTCACATGGTTACTACTTCTGCATTATTCTACCAAAACAGCAAACCAAAACAAAAACAAAACAAAAAAAAGCATCTCTGATTAAATAAATAAATAAATAAGCAAATATATAAATAAATATATGCAAATGTATGGCACATACAAAGTAAACACAGAAATATGAGAAATGCTTTCACAGATGCTGACTAATAATTTATAAGGAGGGAGAAATGTTAATCAATTTTTTTTAATCAAAATTTCAACCTATAATTCTGTATTAGTTTTTTTTAAAAAGAGAAAGAATTCTGAAAGAAAAATCTGCATGGGAGGAGCCAATAGACAGCTTTACTACAGAAACTCATTGCAGTCTAATAACACCACAGAAAATGCTGCAAGGTTGCTGTCCAACTCTGTTGTAAAGAAACCTTATCTCATTTCCTCCCTTCATGGTATTTATAGAACTTTTTAACTAAAAACAAGACATTTACCCCTGCAACAATATGTTTTTACAACCTGTCTGTAATTTGACAGCGTCACAAAACCAGTTTAAATCACTTTAAATCACTTTATTTGTGAAATGTTTTTTTACACTGCAATTAAATATATTAATAGTAACATTATCAATAAGTAGAGCAACCTCATATTTACAAAAGAGTTTAATAACTAAGTTTGTATTGTGAAATAAAATTGCCTTCCCTCCATGGTAAAGACCCTGTGAGATATTTCCTCTATGAAGAAATGTTGAATGTAAGTGGGGAAAAAATAAAGCAAAATATAATATAACAACATGTTTTTCTGGATGGATTATTAAATATTATGACTGTCTTTCTTCTCATTATTTCAGAAAATATATTGTGAAAATAGAAAATATTTTCAAGAAGAATAGGAGCTTTTATAAGTTAGATGTTTGAACAAATTTAAATATTTAAAAGTAAGAAGGAGTAATTCTAAGAAGAAGGGAAACCTAGTCATCTGACACCTTTACTTAAATTCCACAATATTTTTGTGTACACACAAGGTGAATAGCTAAGCCCTGATTAGTGGGCATCTGTTACTTTGTCCATCTGCATAAGGACTGGTGAGAAATACAGACTGAGAAATCATCTAATAATACCTTTCCCCACATCCTGTAATGACAAATCCGTGTCACTTCTAGAACAGGAATTACAGACATATCAGTGATAGAAAGATAATATAAATATTTATAGATCTCATGTTCTCTGTTGGGATTAATTTTTAGACCATGCAGCAGAAAGAAAAATATTTGTCTCAAACTTCAATTAATTAAAAAAACTAAATTTAATCATTAAATTAATTCATTGTACGAAACACTAATAGCACAGAATAACTATAACCACAGTTTCTCTTCTCAGCAGAAACAGTGGGTATAAAAATCAACTTTTTTTAGAAAACACTTTTTGTGTTTTGTATAAAAATCACAAACAGTTGTTTAACAGGTAGTATAGAACACTTAATTTATTATTTTTTAATAATTTTCAGGCAATGCATGGTATTCAACAGTCAAAATGTCTCGTGGTTTAGATCTGAAAACCACAAACTATTTACTAAAACTTTCATTTTATTCTGCATCATCCCTTATGTATTATCAATACATATATTTGTGAGCTGACTAGAGTTAAAACGAATGTTACTGTGTTAAAAGTAAATCAATATAGTAACTTGGAGACTGCATCATGTCTCTGCATCACAGTAGAACTGTGAAATCAGGACCTGGACTGGAACAAAGAGAAATTCACTGCAAATATGTTCACCTTTCCACAGCATTTCTAAAATTTTAAAATAACACATATTTGGATGTGTGTGTGTGTGTATGGGTGAATATATATATGTATATATGTACGAACATCCTAATGCAGAAATATGAAACTGACCTCCAACAGTTTATTAATGCTAAACTTAACAGGAGATATAAATATTTTTAATATATAAATATTTATTGAATTAATTACAATGTCCATAGAAGTACACTCCATAGTTATAACTTTATTGGAAAATATTAGGCTGTTTATTCCAGTCATTTATGAGCTACAGTCTTTTCATAGCTGACATTTCTAGCATATACCACTGAAGACTTTATACACCCAGTATCCTGTTTCTTTTCAATGTAGTTTCAAGAAAAATAACTCCCATGCATCGGTTGAAAATTAATCAACCTGTAGCTTGTGCATTTGTCAACATTGATTGCACTTTCAACACTGGAAGGTCACAAAATCTGGTTTTATGAGCTACAAATAACATTTTGCTCTACATTTACTTTCTCAGAAAAAAAATGTTTTAAAATGTCAACTCTTTCAACATGACATTGCATAATCACTTTATTTTTTTTGTAATCAAGCATGAAACAGCATAAAAAAAAGACTTGATGTAAACATAAAAATGCTATAAAGTAATGAAAAACTGTGGTGTTCCAGTTTCAGGAATAGTAATGTTCAGGGTCACTGCTGATTACAGACTGGTTTCTTCTTGTTTCATTGTTTCTCAGTCTGATGCAAATAAGTTCTCCCTCAGTTACTCCGTCCAGGCAGGATGTCTGTTTACAGCTGTCCAGCTGTAAACTTGAAGCTATGTTAACACAGTTCTGTGTTTGAGTTAATAAGTCCTGCTGAGAGTAAAAGACTATGGAGACTAATGCAGCTTCAGACAGGAAAAAAAAGACAAAAAATGCATGATTGTTATTTATCACTCTGGTTTTTAAGAAATAAAAAATACAATCTTTATTCAGATACAATCTCATTAAAGAATTAGTGAAATTCTATTTAAAATTCTTTACTAAGTAGGTTTTATCAGCGAGAAATTTTTATGGACGTTTGATTTAGCAGCTATAAATGTCATTAAACAAATATGCGTTCTTCAGACTTAATTACACATTACAATATCAAACAGTCAAAAGCCCAAGAGATAATAAAGTGTAACTGTCACTACCAAGAGTGTAATATTATCTTAATAATTTAAAACAGATTGGATATAAGAAATTACAGTCAACGCATAAGAATTTGTAAGTGGGGTAAATCATGTATCCTGCCAAATGATGAAATTACTTTTCCAAAAACATGACCAATCTATGCCTGGGTATTTCTATTCTTAGGATCAACCCCTTTGTTGTGAGTAACAAAATTCTCTTTAATTATTCTGAAGCACATGAATGACTCACCATTTTCTGTGCAAACACTGTCTATTTTTTAAATCTATTAACAGTTCTCCAAAAATCTACTTTTGTAGAAGGAAGTCCAAACAATTAAACAAAAATTTCAAGTGGATCATGATGAAATCTCCAGCATGTACTACTTGTAAGTGTCAAGTTCACCCTTAATTCTATTGAGTCTTAAGCTTGTGCATCTCACCTTTAGCAAACAGCCTGGACAGCATCACCTAAGTGGGTATAAACTGAGTGTATGTGAATTGAATATATGAAAGAATGCTTACCCCAAACTCATCATGTTGAAGAAGAAGCCAGCCCTTGCTGGGATTAAACAGTAACCAACGAGAGACAAAGAGACTTTTGAAGCAAAGAAGGAAACAGCTGGGAAAGTCTAATGGAAACATGAAATTAGAGGGCAACAGAGGGCAAGAGAGAAACCCTGTAGTGGAAGCAGCAACAGTCAGACCTTGTTTGACACTAAAACCATCACAACTGCAGCCTGTCTGGGCACAGCAACCTCCCCAAAGGCTGCCTTGAGCCACTGCGCTCCACCAAGTTGGGTGACACTTCAGGGTGCAACATGCAGGGACCAGCACCTCAGATGTGTGTCTTACCTCACTTGATGTACAACATATGCACTTGTAGATCGTAGGGAGCAACACACGTACAGACCTAACTCAAACACCCATGTCTTCACCAGAAGCCATGTGAATACATTGCACTCCCAGGGAAGGAGGTTGTTGGTAACCTACAAGGCCTTTGAGAAAGGGGATATGCATGTAAATGGAGTGGGTGTGGGTGTGGGTGTGTTTTTGGGAGAAAATAGTAACATTTTTGAGGAGTTTTTCAGATACTAATATTTGGTTTAGCTGATCAATTTCTAATATTTATCCTGATCAGGAAGTTCATTGATTGCAGATTCAATGCATGTTAATAAACTAATGAACCATTTCAATAATATTTGTTTTGCTAAGGAATTCCACCTTGGAAAAATCATGTCAGAATAGATTAAAATCATACAGCACTAGCTAGTGAACTATCAGTACTGCTTACATCTACCAAAAAAAAAGGTCATGTTACAATGCCACACAGTGTATTTTATTTACCTTAGACAACTTTGACAGGGAAAATAAAAGTTCTATTTAAAAATAGGTACATATTATATAATCCAAGCTCATCACCTCAAATTTGATATATTTAATATCAACAAAGCTTTCTTAAAATGCATCTGTGTAAAATCTGAAGAACAAGAACAAGTTGTGGGCAATTTACCAGCCTTCAACGATGAACACATAATTACAGCATCCCATAGTCTACCAGTTGACTTAATTGGCTCTTAATTGACACAGGGTTTGCCAAAAAAAAGAGATTTATATTCGCAGATCATTAGACCAAGGATGTTAAATGTTGTACTGCATGACTCATTATGGTTTGTGCTGTTAGTGTAAGAGGAAGCTAAACAGGAGGGACTGTTAACACTGATGTATTCAGGTCGTTCACGAAAACAGAGACATGCCCAGAAATATTCCCATCCTTAGCTTTTGAGATATAAACATTTCTAAATAAACTTCCCACTTCATATTTTCATCTACCCAACATGTCTTTAGAAAATATGGCCACCTATTTTCTGGGCATATAGAGAATATTAACCTAAAGTCAGTTTTTCTGTAGAACCTGGTACCTAAAGTACTCAGTTCTTTCTGAAATCCAAGTTTAAATGGACAAACAGTGTTAACTAAAATGTGAAACATATTTTCAATGAAAAAAAAAAAATCTTTCCCATTAAAACTTTTCATGGAATGCAATAAAGCACAATGATTTAGTGAAAATAATTCCCTTTGGAAATCTTTCAGATCTCTTGCAAAAAAGTTAATGTCCAGAATATGAGACATATGAGTATTTCAAAGCTGATGAAATAGTTCATGTATGAGACATATAAAAAAAAAAACAGTAGTTTTTTTCTTTCATTTCACTGTCCAGTTCTCCAAACAGAAATTTGTGTGCATTCACTCAGACATACACTTATATTTGTGAAGAAATGGAGTTGCTCTCCTTTCTCCTCTGTTACTGTCATCTGCTTTTTTTCTGTTCCTTATGTCTTTTGGAATTAGGTTATTTTCCTCATTCTCAGTGATTTCTAGAGAAGGGTTCCTTTTTTATTTGAGGATCTATTTTAGTAATACATTTAAATATTGCTCTGCAGTAGCATTCTCCCCTCCTTCGCAAGCAAGCAAAGTGAATTTGTCAAGTGTTGCTTGCAGCTTTGGGGGAAAGGAGAATCATATACAGCAGCCAACTTACTGCAGTGTCTCTGAGAAATTGATCTTGTTCTGCTGTGTCAGAATAAGACTTTGATGATAATGACATTTTCAGCTGCAGACAAAATCCTTTTTAATTTATTTGAAGGGGAAAGGGTTGAAATTATTTTCTATTCCAGGATGTGCTTTACAGCTTGACTTACTTTTTATGACTAACTCTCAGTTCAGAGGCAAGTAGGGAGTTCCTACTGATATGACCCTGAAAGAAAAGGAAGAATTCCAAGGAATTGGAGTTTTTAAATTATTCATTGAATGCTTTTCCTTAAAGATCACATCCTTGAGTCTCTTACTTGAGAACTAAATTAGGGGGATAACAGAAATGTTGTAGAATGAACTGACAAACTTTAGGAAACTGTGAGATATAGATGAGGCAGAAGGGAATAGAATCCATCTAGAATCTCCAAGTTATTTTAATATCTCCTGAGCCTATCCTGTATTGGTGATGGTATAGTGTCCAATTCCATGCAGCCTAACCACAAAGATTTTCTTTTCCCTACTAAATTTTTGCATGTTTTTTTTTCATTATTTTCATCCAGGCAGCTGTATGCTCTCTTAGTAGAATATTTCTAGAATGCCATAAGGTCCAATGCCGTCTCTAGATGCGTGATCTTGTTTCAAAGCATCAGCTAATCTTTTCCTTGCATTAAAAATTGCTTCAGTTTCTAAAATCACTGGTATGCCACCTCAATTAATTGAGAATAGAAAATTTCTTCAGTGCAATAATTGAAAAAACTATGTGATTTATCTTGCAAAAAGCTTCTGTCACTGTCATGAAAACCTGGGAGTTTTAGGTGGTGAATCTCTTTCTGATTCTCTAGACAGCCATTCCTGTGCAATTATTATTTTCAAGGTTTAAAAGTGACAGTGAAAAGGTTTTATGTGCTTAAATGTATATTTTTACATCCTTTCTTCTGACACAGCATTCTAGCTCTTCACATGCAATTTGTCCATGGATGACTGGTGAGAAATAAAGACATTTTTTACAGAGATTTACAAATTAAAAAAAAAAAAAAAGTACCAGAGGAACAACAAATATACAAGTGTTTTGCAAGGAATGAAAAGCAATTCTGTAACAATTCATTGCAGTCCTTGTCTCCAGGAGAACCTGAGGCTTCTGTAGGAACAGCTATCACTAGGGCACTTTTCCTTCTTTAATTCACCTTGTCTGAAGGTAAAGGACATCTTGTACAGTCAGTTTCCCTCATGTTATATTTTCACTTCTAGTGTAGTCAGATAAGTCCAAAAAATGCATCTACCTAATCAGCACATCATCCAGCTCAGGTTTGAAGTCTGTGTGATATCAATACCTTTTTCTTTCCTCAACTATCTGTTCAGTCCACCCAGAGTTACCCAGTCCACCAGGGATAAAGCATGTCAAAACAAACGGCATTGTCTCACACTGTGGCCCAGTTTCAGAGGGAACTTGACGTGCGGAAAGTAAAGGATGCCTCAAAAGCAATAAAGTATATTCTGAATAAACAAACTACTACTCTGTGCACACTAGCTACTTAGTTATTATTGTTTAGATATTTTTGCTTATCATTTGAGGAACAAGTAATGTAGATAACTGGAATTTTTCTCACTGAAGGAATGGTCGTGACCAAATAACCAAATTTTGATCTTTGAAATTTCTCTGCAAAAGTTTTATGAATTTTGTTCGTTGTTCAGAGATAAGGTTTGAAAGTTTACCCTGGCAATTTGATCTTATTTGTGGTTGGAATGAAAGTAATTAATGCATAGATATTGGTTTAAAATATTTGTGTAAGCAGCAGTGCCATAAGAATAAAATTTCAGCATTAAAACCTACATTTTCATAGAAACACAATTTTGTTTTGTGTCTTTTAATGTATGCATCTGTGCAGACATAGATACGTTGTTACAAACAGATATAAATATAGACATAAACTAGATATAGACATAGATATAGATAAATATATAATCTTAAGGAAGTAAAGAAAAAAACCTCACATACAAAAGATTAGCTTCTCAGTTGGTTGAAAGCAGTGGCTCTTTTCTAAGACAGAAATAGGCACCATCCCTAGAAAGAATCATGAGAGAAGCACTTGAGAAATTCTGAAAATAGGAATTTCAAATAGATGGCTAACTCATTGTTAATGTTTGTCTATGTCAATTACACTCCAAAGGGAAAAAAGGTCAGTGATTTCATATCCACACCAGATGGACGAGTCTCATAATAGGAAATTGTCTTTCAGATTAAAAAAACCCTGAATCCGCAGCAACAATAAAACAAAAACAACCAATCAACCAACCGAAAAAAACCCCAAAACAACAAAACAAACACCCCAAAATCCAAACATGAAACCGAAAATCCCCACTGCACACATGCAACAAAAAATAAATCCCACAACTTGGAGTAAAGTGTAAAGTACCCAAAAGCCCCGAAATGAAACATGAATGACCATCAGAGATCACTTTTACTACAAAGATGTTGATAGATTCCCTCACACTAATAAGATTTCTCTGTATATAAGTTTTAGTAACCACTACTTGAAAAATATTCAATATATTGCTCCGGTTTGACTTGTGTACTTCAGCTCATAAGGTCACAGCAACCCTCTTATCAGCCAACAGCAGAGCTGCAGCAGTAATAGGAGATGTCATCCTAGATTAATGCAAGTGAAAATTGCCTGCAATTTCTTATACTTCTGTCTCTTGTGTGCACTTTAAAGTTTAATCTTTATCTCAGAACATCCTTGGTCACACCGCTCCTGATACTACAGGAAAATATTGGATGCACCATTAGAAATTATTATGACCTTCAGTAATAATTGTTTCTCCATAATTTGTGAGAAATAAAAGGAGAATATGACCCAGGAATTACATGTGGATCAATGTAAATATATAGACTTCCACCTAAATTTACTCTCAAAAAGATACTTACTTATATTTCAGTTCTGCATTTTGTCTTAGACATTGACCCCCTAGATGAAGTATCAGCCAGAAAATATAGGAAAGTATAAAAAAATGCATTTTTTCTCAATATTTTAAAAGAAATTATCTCTTTTGAACTGACTTTTTTCGTCTTCAATATTAAGAATTGAATTAAAGCGAAGAGATCGTTTTGAAGTTCAAAAATACAGTTTTGTCCCCTCTGTCTCTGGTAAATAAAAAGTAACATTGAAAAATGTTTAACACCGAAAAACGAAAAAACCCCTCAAACAAACAAACAAACAAAACTTAAAAAAAAAGAACCCCAAAACAAACAAAAAAAAAAAAACCCAAAAAGCAAATAAAAAACAAAACAAAAAAAGAAACAAAAACCCCATTATAAAATCTACATTATGACTTAACTCAAGTCTGAGGAGGTGTTATTCTTCTCTAATTAAAAAAAAAAAAAAAAAACTATATAAAAGGATAATTTTTTCAAGAGAGTTAACTTTTTTATTTTTTTGGTATCGTTAAGGGTGAAATATGACATAAAATATACTCAGAAATGTGCCTGAGACATACCTGTTTCAGACCAAAAAGTGTGCACAGCAATCACAATCAACACTTTTGTCCATGTCACATCTCATTAAATGGAACTTTGTGTACAACTGTGGAGGACAACCGTATCAAGCCTAACACATTCTGAAGGTAACATAGTTGGAGGCAATGACAATTTACCATGGAAGCTGCTATTAGACTGCATATATTATTCATATTTTTAGCATAATTCTCATGTGGAAAGCAGGAACTGTAAAAAAGAGATAGAGAATGTGAGGAATACTACAGTAAGCGTGTTCAAATTTTTTGATGCAATCCCAGTGTCATAGAAATACTAGATTTTATTAGAATTATATACATATAGATATATTTAAAGAATGTATTTTACAACTTTAAAGGGAAACTATCTATAAGAAGGAAAAGGAGAGACAAGAAATGCAGTCTCCAGTTTATAGAAAGAGATAGATCTGAATAGAAAAATTATTAAGGAACATATTTTAATGTTCATAAATTCATATCTAAATGCTTTGAAATGTATTTAGACTATATATATACTAAAAAAATTTAAAAAAACAGCTCATACCTTCATCTATATATTAACTGATAAGAAAAGATCTGGGTAGATCCCTATTAAAATTCTGGCTTACACAAAATTCTGGCACATTTGAAACTGTTGTAATCATCCATATAGAAAGGTAACAATACTACTCAGCATTTGCTATCACAAAAAACTCTACTCTCCAGTAAAATCCAGAATCTATTAATAAAAAATCCAGAGAAAGAAATTAAAAATATGTGTTGAGTTCGATCTTTCTGGACAACAAATGAAACATTATCTATAGAATTCAGAACAAATTAAAGTAGATGCCCCCAAGCATCTGAACAAAGATGACCTAAAGTTCTCCAAGATATTTCAGGAGAATAGCTTTGCGAGAAGATTCTAGCAAAAAAGTAAGAAAAATGAGAATTTTACTATAATATTATTTCAAATTTTGGTAAGAGCAAAGTAGGATACGGTGAAGAGACTACTTGAAGTGGCTGGATTTATAACAGACTAATAAATAAAAGGCATCTCAGTTTAATGCCGAAATGTTTTACCCACAAACAAAAAGAAAGGCTTAAAATCTAAATCCTTAAACAAAACACACCATAATAGAAAACCTGTCTCAAATTACAATAATATTAACAAAGGCTTGAATTCTTCTGGTTTTGGTTGTGATAGAATTAATTTTATTCATAGTAGTTCCTATGGCACTCTTTTGGATCTGTGACCGAAACAGTGACAAAAACATGGGAATGTTTTACCTATTTCTGAACAGTGCTTACAGAGTGGCAAGGGTTTTCTTGCTTCCCCACATTATCACACCAGCAAGGACTGCAGGGGATACACAGAAGGCTGAAAAGGGACACAGTCAGGACAGCTGACCCCAACTGACCAAAGGGATGATCCAAGGCATATGATGTGATGCCCAGCAATAGAACCTGAAAGAGGAAGCAAGGTCACTTGAAGTGATGGCACTTTTTCCCACGTTATCAACATTCATGATGAGGCTCTGTTTTCCTGGAGATGGCTGAACACCTCTCTGATTACCATCCTCCCTAACACTTCAGAAAAACAAGGCTGCTCAGAAAGGCATTAGAGAAACATTAAGAGAGGTTGTTTGCATGCAAAAATTTTTTTCTATTAAAAAAAAATCCATAAAATGCTCTAAATATGTCATAAGCTGGTTTATATGGCATGAGGAAAGTCTGTGAGGACCCTTTAAAGTAAGAGGATGCTACGGACAACACATTTGTCTTAGAAGAAAAAACGGCCTCTAGCTGAAGTTTATGCTCTGCATGTGAGCAAGGGAGATAGAGTTTACAGTAATTTCACTATTATAAGCTGCACCATTTTGACTAAAATTTTGGTCCGAACCTGAAGTGCGGCTTATAATCAGGTGCGGCTTATATACGGACAAAGAACAAAAAGTTGCTGTTTTAGTTTGGAGGACAGGTCTCTGCTGAGAAAGGCAGAAGCTTCTCTTTGAAATGGAGAATGTAAATCCCCTCCCTCCAAATTATTATAATTTTGAAATCAAGGGGCTTTCAGGCAAAGATATAGGAATTAGGAATAACAGTTCTTTACTAGGGAAATTAAAATAGAAATACAGTACTACAAAGAAACAAACTCCAAATCCTGACAAAGTCAGAGTACAACCTGACACCCCGTCAGGCAGGGTGTTGGCAGCAGTCCCATTAAATGGTGGCTGCATCCTCCTGCAGTGACAGATGTGATTCAGTTGAAGCAGTGCTCCTGTAGAAGGTGCAGTTTCCCTCTGGAGGTCCAGTGGTGATGTGGAGAAATCCGGTTTTCCTCTGGAGTCCAGTGGAGAAAGGGGTTCCCTTAGTGTCCCAAAGCCTCTGCTTTTATTTTGGTAAGAAATGCTGGGTTCTTCCCCCTGGCTGGAGCAACTTTCAATGGGATGCAGTAATTTTATCAGTCACACAGTGGGACTCAATGGGCCATTAGCAGAAAATGACTCTCTGGAGGAGGGATGGGTTGTGAAAAGATAAAGAACAATGCCCCACCTGGTTTCAATGGATGGCTCATTAGCAGAATACCTCCCACAGAGATAAGGATCACTGCCCCCACCCTCAACAGATGGTGATAGAATAGATACCTTTTATCACACTCTGTATTGTAACATGTGGCTTATAATCAGGTGCGGCTTATATATGGACAAAGAGCGAAAAGTTGCTGACACATGGAAGTGTGGTTTATAATTGGTGCGGCTTATAATCGTGAAATTATTGTAATTTCCAAACTACCATCAGTTTCATAAAATCACATAAAAATATATTCTGCATTATAATTGTAATTTTACATATATTCCTGAATGGTATTGACCAAGCAAAGATACTGCTGGTATGCTCTAAGCATGGTAAAGAAAATTGTGTGAGTAGAAGCATTACTGGATAACAAAGAACCAATAGTGAGACCTTTGAAAATTACCCTAATATTAGGAACAAGTTATTGTCTCTTGATTGTAATTTGCACCTTCTCAGACACAAAGCTAATCACCAGCTAATTGCTAATCCATAAAATCACACATCATTAGTTCCAGTATTCATGGTACTTCTTGGTTAAAAATGTAGACTTACTTCTAGTGAGAAATAAAGATGTATTACTGTAAAATAATGTTCATATTGTTTATTTCACTATCTTTTTTTATTATAAAAAAAAAATCCACTTAGTTACCTGGCACAGACAAAAAGTTCATTTCCAAGATTAGATGAATTATAGAATCCTACCTGTTTTGTGATAGAAGTGTGCTTATAAAGGCATATTCTTCTATTAAACTAAAACTTTAAAATCCATTTTGTTTTTAGATGGCAAATTTTGGCTTGTCTGTGTGAAATGAATAGACGGAATTTTAGGAGATGTGTAACAGTGTCACCTTTGCAGTTTTTTTCCTATTTGCCGTTTACTTGTGTTCTGCTTATTATTAACCCTGTTATTAGTGAGTGAGCTATTGTATAGTAATGAATCTACCAGACCATTTTTTGTGTGTGCATTTTTTCAGTGCATTATACTTTCCAAAGACTTAGCAGGTTTGCATATCAAAGCTTTTCCTTGCAGACCCCTGAGGGACTCATTTCTCCATAGTAACAGTAGACCCTACAGTATAATGCTTGATTTATTTTTCTATCAACTATTGTTCTATATCTACACAGTTCTTTTCTATTTGTTACTGTCTAGAGGATACAGCACTGACCCTGCCTGCTCAATGTGCAGGGACTCATGCCTGCAAGCACTAAGGCTTTATAAGACTTATTCCTGTGCCTTTACTTGTCATATCAGCAGCTTCATCTGCAGAAATGCATTCTGACTGAGTAAGCCTGAGGTAGACAATGCTTAATTCTCCATTACAAAATCTTCCAGGAAGAAGAGAGACATTCAGCTGCAGGGCATCCATCCCATCAGCACCCTATTATCCTAACACACCATTTACTCTGTTACTGGTTTTAAGCTGGCCTTATTCAGTCTGATTATCATGTTAGAGCCTTGTCCTGGCTCACTGTACACAGCATATATTTTTTATTCAGCTGTTATTCTGAGACTCCAGGTATTTGTCTTTCTAGTACCTCCTAATTGCACCTTCAACACCCGTGAACAAATGGGGTTCAGAAGATTTCCAATACTTGAAATAGATATTAAAAAGTCAAAATGTGAGCTAGTTTTATATTTGGAAGGGAAACTAGTAAACCAAGGAGAAACAGCTATTAATAATAAGTTAAAAATATATGGTTTCTAGATTTTACTCTCCCATAACTGACAGAATGGATCCATACTTTGTATTCACACATAACTGATATCTGTGCAATGGAACACAAAGATCACATAACATTTACCATTTTCCTCCTCATTCTTTTAATCCACCTAGGCTTCCAGCACCATATAAAACTTTAACACAGAATAAAGTAATCACAGGCTACAGAATCAATATCCTGCACACAGAAATACGGAGACATTTAGGTCATTAACAACCTATAAGTTATGAAACATATCCCCAATTTTTTGCAATTTGAGGGTTTAATGGAATATTTGTGAAAGAAATCTGTTTTTCAAAACTTCATAATAATTCTGACTGCATCCAGTTAAAGATGAGGGTGTTTACAAAGTCTTGCAAAACAGCTGGGGTTTTAGAAGAAGAAAAGGTAGAAGAAATACATTAAATAGGAAGTCAATTGAAGTTCAGAACATTATGGAGATTTGAAAATTTCAGATCTGAATTTATATTTCTGTTTTTTTTTATTCAGCAACTTCATTCAATATTCAAGTTCATTTTTCCTATATCCATAGAAATATAATTGTCTTGGGTTTATTGTCTCATTTTTTCCATCTTTAAAATAATGTACAAAAGCATGCTAATGCTCTGATACAGAACAAATTTCAAATCACATTTTCTCTTTAAAATTATGGGATATTTAAACCAGTTAACAGATTTTTTTTTTCCCCAGACAGTAAACTTTAGGTCATTCTGGCTACATCTATTAATCAGCTACTGAGGAGAAACTGTTCACCTGATTAAAATGTATGGATCTGGCCTCTTGCTTCTTCAAAGATATAAAAGAAAGCATAAAGAAAAAATATTGCATTCTAAATTGACTTTTAAGTTTATTGTTTGACTAGTACCATTTTACAGTCTTGTAAAAAAATATCAATATGAAGTTTTACACTTTTCACCAATGTTCCTATGCCATCAAGGGTTAGGGGTTAATGGTTGTTAATGGTTGTTTCACTGTTTGAGGAAGGTACTGAGAATACCCTCATAAAGAGTTTTCATGATTAGGTCTTTACAACCAGCAGACCTGTAAATTAGCACTGCAAATAGGCCTTGTGCATCATTCAGTAGAGGAGATGTGATCCTGAATGTATAAGCATGCCCTGTGCATTACAGTGAAACTGAGTTTCCTAGAAGTTAACTTCTCTGCAACCAACAGAAAGAACAGCCTTGAAGTGTCCTTTTCTAGTTTTTCTCTCTGTTTTTGAACTCTGCTGATTAATAATATTGAATGATGATTAGTGTCTAGTGACTAGCAAATCCCACTATGTGATTCCACATATTTCACTATGAAGTAGTGAAAAGTATTTAAGTTGGCTAAAGTACAGAAGTAACAAAAAAGTCTTCCTGAAGTGAAAAATACAATTACTGTGAAGTCTTCTTGAGAGACAAAGTAGATTCATGATTATTTTTTTTTATATGATTGCATAAATAAATCCAGAAATTTATGTACTTGGATTATTCAATTTTAAGCTATTCTATGGAGTGAGACTGTTCACTAAACAGAACAGAACAGAGAACAGAACAGAGAATAGAACACTAATGGGTAAGCTGACATTGCAAGTTAAAAAAAAAAATAAAGATGCAAACATCACTGAAAAACAGCTGTGCTAATAACTTGGGATATTGTTTAAGGTTTTCTAAAAGGCACACAGTATTTTTTCTCCCACCATCATAGTCAACATGTTTGGTTAGCCAAAGGTGGATAATTCTTTCTCACAGGGAAAGGTCATTGCATGGAATTTCAGAAATAAAATGAATCTATTCTCAAGAACAATGTTGGAGTCTTATACCAAAGAGAGACAGTAATGTGTTTTTTCACTTTTAGCTTCTGTACATCAGAAAGATTTAAATTGCGGAATGAAAAAATAATGCAGAATAAGATTAGATTAAAACTGGGGAAAAAAATGCCATGACCATGAGAAAATCCATCTACATTGTAAAAATTATTTGATAGGATTTTGGGGGTTTGGCTTTTACTTTAGAAATGCAGTTAAGATTTTTTTTTTAAATTTTTTTTTTTTTTCATTAAAGCACAATTAGAAGTGTATGTCAATTCTGTTGGAACTCCACGTTTATTTGAATTGGGTATCCTATGTCTGGTTTGTGTACAGATAATTCAAATTAACAATACACTTTATAAACAGGAAAGACAAACTTTGAAAGTAGTTAAAGAAAGGAAGTGATCTGGATAATTCATATTCAAGAAATTTTATTATCCTTCAATGTTTTAATAGAAGAATTATTAATCCAAAATTATACGTTTTTCATTGTGTCTCTCTACCTATAATATTCAGGGATGTAGTAAAGACAATGTCTATCCTTTGTTATTTAATATAAGTCTTAGTATTAGCTTTAACAAAGTAACTGGGTGCTCACTTCTGCCTTTATAGTATCAAAAGTATTCAGATTGCAGAAAACATTATTATCATAAACCCCGCAGTTAGGGGTTATAACAGACAGGTCAAAATATTTAATCTGGATGTTTGTTTTGCATTTTATTGTCAGGATTTAGCTAACATCTAACTTTAAACAGGACTATTAGGGTGTCTAGCTAATGAAAATTCAAAGAAACAAAAAACCAATGACCACGTGGTGATCGGAGAAGCAATGACAAAGTAGGGAACCTAGATAACCAAAATCAACTGCTTCTGAAACCATCAAAGCCGGATGAATAAATTCTAATGCCTGGGAATGTCCATAGCATCACTTAATTTATGAAATATGCAAAGTCTCATTGACCTCAGAGAGTGTTCATATTATGTACAACTGTTTCACCTTATGGCTTCTTTTCATTATGTTTGTAGCTTGTGTTACTTTTAAAATTTTAATTACTTCTTTTTGCTCCTTTATTTTTTAAGTCAGACAATTTACGTTTTAAACATCCAAAATACAAACTTTTTATTTCCTGAAAATCTAAAAGCCAAAATAGAATTATTAACAGTTAAATATATGTCTACTTTTTAAAAGGAGACCTTCATTTGTGAGAATATAGACCAGATCAATTGTCAGGAGTTAGGCTTCTGAAGCAATAATTTCTGTATTTAAATGGTTTCTAACAAAAAGCATTCTTCTTAGTAAATATTTCATTTGTATTCATATCAATTTGATACACAGATGTGAAAAATTAGATACCTATCCTTCTATTTGCAACTAAGATTGTTTCAATAGTACTTATTAGAATAGAGCCAAGTATTTTTAGTAACATTCAATGGATGACACGGGGAACCTCAAATAGTAACTTGCCCTAAACCAGTGTTCTTTAAAGACACTTTAGCTGAATAATAACATTGTTATTTCAATACCTTTTGCCAGTGAACTGTGTGTCTGAATGGAGTTTTCCCTCATATTTCACTTCTGGTACATTGACCTAGTAAATATTCAGAACAAAAGATTTTTAAAGATTGGACAAGAACTTATTCTTTGTCAAAACAACCAAAGGATTAACCCACCTTTACCCAAAGAGTAATAACTAGGTATATCTCTCATAATAGATCTTTATTCACAAAAATAAAGGATATCTCAGATGAGGGAACTCCATGCATTCTTTTGAAAGTAGCAAATGTGTAAGGAACCTCTCATTCATTCGGGTGCAGCATAACGTTCTGGAAGCTTCTTGACTTCTAATTGACAACAGCTTAGAGATTGTACCATTGAGATCATCCTACAATGTTTCTGTTCCACACACTTTCCCCACAGCATTAGTTCCCACCGACTGCCAGAGGGTGTTGAACAGTAGAGTAGCTGATGGGACTCAATGCATAGTTTTCCTCCTAGAATCAGTTTTATGTTGCTTATGTGAGAGAAGAGAAAATTGTAGTAGTTTGTAGTTCCTATCACTGTTCCCTGGGTATTTTCTGCTCATATCTAATAGCAGTCTGACTGTAAAATGTGCATCTGTTTCTTGAGACTAGAGTAGCTCAAACCAGGCACCTAGAGACATCTGTATTTTAAACCATGTACTACTGATTTTAGATACCTTCTGGAATTAGTTAGAGATTCAGAAGAGTGGAATCAAATCACTACATGAAACCACCCTACCTTTATGGTTTTCTGATCCATAGTTTTAGCTAATGCTTGAATTTTATTACCCTTGTGAATATTTTAGTTCAAACTTTTACAAAATCTGAGAAAAAATAAGGTGCAGACTTCCTGTTCAGGGTGGACAAAACACGTTTAGAATATTGTATTCAAACTTGAACACATCACAAAAGTACGTTACAATATTAGTTTGGATGAACCAAATACACTTGTCTCAGGCAAAGTCTGGCCTAAAGCACATATGGATATTTTGGTGCCATTTGTATACAAGGGATAGAGATGAGAAACTGGTATTCATATGCCTTGAGAAACACCCTGTCTTTAGACACATTCAGTAAATGCTACAACAAATATCTTACTCTGAGTGCAAGGACATGCAAAAGGCAAGAGCTTAATATTAATCTAATTTGAACAGTAATTACCAAATTCAAACAAAACAATAATTGCTATTAGCGGAGTTACAAAATTGTAAATTATCTAATTATTACAGAAAAGCATGGTTAACAGAGATAAGTCTGCTGTACTAAACATTTTGGTATGCATCCCTTTCCTTTGACATTATATTCACTCTTTTATACCTTCTCTTAAAGTTCATAACTACTTTCTCCCTCAAGCAGAAGATAGGGAGGGTTTTACTGAGTTATCAGTGTTCTGACTTCTTTGCCCTGAAAAACATTCCTTGATAGTCAGGATGGTGGTGAAAAAAAAAAAAAAAAAAAAAAAAAAAAAAAAAAAAAAAGAGAGAGAGAAAAGAAAAAAGAATTCTGACAGTTCAGCTAGCCATATTATATATGCCACTACTTTTGCTGTCATCCTGGCACAGACCTTGTGATGCTAATGGTAACCTACCATCTCACCTGACAAAAGCAATTACTACTTATCTGAGGTCCTAGAGACATATAGGTTGGAAGTTTGAATAGAACACCAAAGAAAAAATTAATCTTTGTAATAATAGTAATGATGACATTTTTAATGTTGTCTTTACTAATTTGAGCATAAACATCACTGCATTTGGTCTAATAAAAACTGTTAGATGTATTAATTACAGCCATAAAAAAATTTCTTCCAGTCCAAACACAAACGTGTATTACATAAGGGGCTAGTGTCTATTACTCAGTGACTGCATATGCTTGCTAGACCTCTTACCAAACATAGTATTTAGAAGCCTAATCTCCCTGTCTTCCTCACATGCTACTTGTCCTTGCTTCTACCTCTGTAGACTTCCCTTGTGTGTTTGACTTTTCCAGGTGATCCTAGTTCATCCATCCAGGCCTCTCAGAACTTTTCTCCCAATTTACCCTTCACTAGGCTGCATTGCTGCTGATCTCAGAGAAAATGAGTTGATTATCAACAAGCTTTCTTTATCCCATCCTCTCTCTATTATTTCACAATACTCTACCAAGTGCATCCCTGAAGAGCCCAAACTTGCTTTCCCAAATTCCCAGGTACTAAGCTTCCTGCAGATCATCCTCACTGCCCTGAGGATATCAAATTCCATCATTTCATGGTGACTGCAGACGAGCTTTCCCTTGAACTTCACATTCCTCACCAATTCTTCCTTACTGGTGAGAATAAGGTCTAGCATAGCATCTCCCCTCACCAGCTCCTCTCCACTTGGAGAAGTGATAGATTATGCTAGAGTCATGGACTGGCTTGCATTGAAAGGAATTTTAAAGATCATCTAGTTCCAGCCCCACTGCTCTGGGCAAGGACATCTTCCATTAAACCAGATTGCTCAAAGACCTGGCGCTAAACACTTCCAGGGATGGGGCATCCACAATTTATATTAGGGAAAAGTCCATTTGATTAGGGAAAAAATTTGCAATGCTGATGAGAAATTGCATTTCTATATGGGGAAATGATAACATAAGTTAACAGCTGATAATTTTTTCTTTTACCATTTTGGACACACTGCAATATTTGCTGAATATAGCAAGGTTAAATTAACTGGCTTATCAGCTGCCAATCTAACGCTCTTGTTTAGCCAAGTTATATTCACAGTTCTATAGATGCTCATTCTCTAATAAAGCCTCAAAATCTGGAGGTTTTTTACTTACAGATTGGAGGGTATTGAGATAAGATTATCTTCAAATCAAATGTGTTTGTAACTCAGTCTTGTCATTTTGTGTCAGATTGGCTGCTATACTGAAAAAAGTACCCTTTGGTTCAAATGGGTCTGGAAAAGATAGAAAACATTTTCCTGGTTTGAGCTTTCTACCCTCTTTTCTTGGCAGCAGCCTTTCTCTCATCGTTTATTTAATGTGAAATCAGGGAATGCAAGATTTCCTGAATATCGGAAAATACTTTGATTAAGCCAAAAATGTTGCAAATGGATGGAGGATTATGTTGGATGTAGAAAGTGATTCATAGTCACCGAAGAGCAACAGATGTAATGTTTGAGCCAGAATAAGCAGAATTCAATGGACATGGAAAAGTAATGGAAGTAACTCCAAGGTTAAAACTAGGAAGGAGACCATATATACTATCCAGACAAAATAGTATTCACCTCTATTGTCAACACTGTTACTGTCAAACCATTTGCCAAGATGTTAAAAATTTCACTGAGTTTTTTGTATCATCCTTTAGGTATAAGGGTAACTCATCCAAGGATACAGCTGCAATTGGTAATGAGGATTGGGTGTTTTTTTGGTTGCTTTCCCTGTTCCTGATCGAATAATGGTATATACACTCAAAAGATAAACAAGAATTTGTTGGAAAAAGTAACCCTCCAGACCCACTTCTTCTTTGCTTTTCTTTATGTATGGCCTAAGAACTGATGCTATGCATAAAAAATACACATTCAGATTATGGGGCCTTGTTAGGTCTTTTCTGAACAGCAGTCTGCTGCCATTCAATGACAAATTTTTCTGTCAATTATTCGTGTAGGTCATAGACATGCAGAACAATGTAGCTTGGAAGGGACCTCCAGAGATAATATTGTCCAGGCTTCTGCTCAGACCAGGGTATTTTGTATCTCTACAATGATGTATACCACACAGGCAACCTGTTCCAGTATTTGACCATTGTAATGAAGAAATTTAATTTCCTTATGCTGAGTTGAAATGTTGCATATTGCAACTCAAATTATAACTCATCATTTACCCCTACTCCCAGTTTACAAAGCTCACAGATTTGTCTTTTGCTCTGCCATTATGGACAACAGTGTCTCCTTGATTCATTCTTCTCACCATTGAACAGGCCCAGCTATCTCAGCTTCTCCTGATATGCCATGTGTTTCATCTTCTTTCCAGCTTTCCATGTGTCCCTTGATGGACTTGCTCCAGTATATCCAGTCTCTCTGGTATACAGGAGCCCAGAACCTGATGCAGTATTCCAAGTGCAGTCCCAAATTTTACTGGCAACTTGAGCAAATCAGAGAACTCTGGCAAAAGTTTGGAGCAGCATTCAATCTACATAAAACATTTCCCGAAGCATTAATTTAGACCATTCCACCCAGGAAACTCCAGGATTTTAAGTTACCAAACTCCAAGAAGAGGGAATTAGAATAAGAAAGACAGTAAGACAGAAAAGATACAGAAAAGGATAAATTTAGCTACCACTCTTCAGTTCCATCAGTGTCTCAGCTGACATAACATCCAAGGAAAGGTAGGGTCATTATATATACTTGCCTCATGCTTCAGTGTAAATACCCTTTGGCTTTCCTGGACCCTTTCCCCAGGTGGGATTGCCTGTCTAGTGGCCACTCAGGAGCTGGGTTAGGGGCTCCACAGGCAGGTGTGGAGCATTGCCTTTACTGTGCCAGGGATTGGCAGCCACTGCAGGCTTGGTTTCAGGCCCAGAGGGAGTGAGGTGGGCAGGGCAGGGCATCACCTCACCAGAGTAAGGTCTGATCTGTCCCTTCTACAACACACATGCCCCCAAAATGTTTGGAACCAGCAATCTTCCAGTCTCTTGCATTGAGATAGCTGTGCTTTCCTCAGGTAAAGCAAGGGTAGAAAACAAATATCAGCAGTCCTTAGATCCTGCATTTGTCCTGTCATGTGGGTGGTCTGGATCTGGTGTTTCAAGATAAAAAAAGCGGAAGACAGAAGAAATAGAAAAGAAAGCCAGAGAAAGGAGAGGGAGGGAGCCCATTCAACCCTCATTTATAGTTCACCTGCTGCATGCCATTAGAGTTTCACACTGTTTTGTTTATGTATGCACAGCCAGCTCTTTCCCAGGAAGTGAGTGGGGGAGGCATGGAGACAGGGGTCTGAGCATGAGTCTCAAGGTGGAGCAGGAAGTTGGCTTGGAACAGCCTGAGCCACCTCTGTGAGACCCTCTCCTCTGACCACGTACTTCCTATCATAACAGCAAGAATGTTTGACACAAAACACGCTTAGGTCTAATCCTCTACAGAAGGCTGTAATTAGATCACCTCAAATCTTTCTCTTTTCCAGGCTGAACAAGCCCATTTGTCAGAATCTTTCCTCACAGGACAGGGGCTCCATCCTTCTAATCTCTTGCTGTCTCTCTTCTGTACTCAAGCCAACAGGTCCATGTCCTTCTTGTGATGGGAATCCCATAGCTGCATGCAGTTATTTGCACAACAGGATGATGAAATTTTTTTCTGGAAATTTGTATTAAACTTTGATGGAGTTTATTAAGCCTTTCCAGCTCGATTTTCCAGCTTACTGATGTCCCTTTACACAGCAGCTCTCCTGTTCAATTTTTTATCCTGCATGTATTTATGGAGGGTGTACTCTATCCACTCTATTGCATCAGTCAGATCATTAATGAACATATAAACTCTACTGGCCTCAGTATAGATCCTTGAGGATGCCATTACTAACTGACTGCCAGCTGGATTTTGTGCTACTGGTCACTTCTAATTCAGCCTGAAAGTCAAGCTAATTTTCTACTCACTTTATCATGTACTTATCCAGTCCATCTCTTATCAATGTAGCTTTAAGGAGTATATGTCAAAGGCCCTGCTGAAAACAATTCAGTGGGCCAAGAGCACTTTGTCCACAACCTTCTCCATAGATGCAAACAGTTAACTTTTAGGTAACAGTTTAACAATAGCTAGTGTTAACTCTAGTTAACACTAACTTTTTAGTTAACAATTAGATAAAACAAATGCCGTAGGAATTTTGTTAGTTTTTTTGTTAGTTTTAGTTCTTTAAAAACAGCTACATTTAATGGTAAGTAGTGACAGTGAATCCAATTAAAAATGGTTTCACAGCTGACTGAAATATCAGGGAAAGAGATTTGGTACACACCTAAGGTCCTTTCCTTATCTAAAAAATTACAGCAGAAGGATTCCTCTCATTTTGATACAAATGCTAGCTGCTGGCTATCAAAAGGTGCTGTGCTGGTGAATGAGTCTCAAGTATTATCTTTATTTGTCAGAAAACATGAAACATAAAACCTTTTTTAAATGCCTATGCTTTTAAAGAGAGATGAATCATATTGGACAATAATAATTGAACAATTGCCAATAATTTATTGTAATTTACCAATTCCTGGAGAGATAACTCGGATATATTAGATCTTCTAGTGTAAGAACAAAGAATGTAAGAAATGTTTATGGCACACAGAAGTGCAAGGAGTTCAAAGTTTGACTTTTATTTCATCAGAAGATTCAAGAGTTTTCTTATAAATGTGTATTTGAACAGAACATAAATGAAGACTTTTCTGTAAAGCAGCTGAGAAGTGCTATTTGTGATAACAAAAAAATTAATAAACAAATAATCTGTCACCCTTCACCTTTTTAAGCTTTGGACTGGGAAAGATAGCCAAATCTCAGAAATATTTTAATGGTAACCAAACATACATTAAAAAAAAGGTGAGAAAATAATGAATTCTGCAATATAATTATCACTTGTCCACTTACTTTTCCCTTTATTTTCAAGAAAATTGCCTAATAATGCTTACCACCCTTTTTCAGCTAACATATAATCATTTCTCTTTGCCTTATTGGAAAATAATTGCTGCTTACCCACACAATGATGTCAACAAAGTCTACTGACCACTGCAGAAAGGAACATAAAATGACATAAACATCACAGATAACATTTATGTATGTTCTATTTTCAATAATGTTTCTAAGAAGTAGGCTATAGGGAAAAATGGGGTACCAAGTCTTATGAATATTTATCATAGTTCAGGGAAAATAAATTATGTCAAGTCTGAGATGTTGCCAAAAAAAAAAAAAAAAAAAAAAAAAAAAAAAAAAATTAAAATACTGCCATGGAAGCTAAAGGCAATTGTAAGCCTTAGGTACAATTTCATAGATGGCATCTGGAGAGCCCTCTTTTCCTGTTATGTTCCAAAAGCATCAGTTCTTTGAGACAAAGTCAGAAGGGGATTAACTCTGTTACTTTTCTGAGGAAGACACCCTAGGGAAGAGAAAACTCTTGAGTATTTGGTGTTTCCTGCTGATTCCCTTGCTGCTGTACAAGTTATAACCTAGTGCTTCCATAAAACCCTTACAAGGATTGGATTTTTTTTTTCCTTAAGATTTGCCAAGTATGACTAATAGAGCAATGCATTTACATGTACTTAGCCCACAGGGGTTTGAGGATTAGTCCCTTATAAAGATATCTGGTCCTCAAGTGTAAAGAAAATTATTCTAGTAGGAACAAGCAATTTCCCCTCAAGGTGAAACAAAGACTACAACTAGGAAAATATTTAAGAGTAAAGAAAAACAAAAGTTCTGTATTGAGTCTAGTCCTGCCAAATAGGATGACATGGAAGATATTTAAAGGGTGTTCATCTCTTGAAAGCCTGTTTGTTTCTCTTCCAGGAATATGATTTGGTATGATGATAAATATCTGTAGTCCCGTATGTAGTTCTGTTTGTGGAAAACATATTGATAGCAAGCCTATGAAATTACCATGAAGATTAGTTGTACATAAAACTGTAATTTTTATTTTTTCCATGTTTTTCACCATTTGAGCATCAATGAAGTACTTTTGAGGAAAAAAATCTTCTGTATGTATTAACAGTTAATAATGTTATGTAAAAGATGTCATTCAGATCCGTCTCCAAAAGTCATGCTGCAGCTGCATTCTAATTAGTTCATTACAAAGTATGACCAAATGCAGCAACTGGGATTAATTGTTAAACTGTTCCCTATAGCATTTAAATTACTTTTGAGCATCAGGGAAAGAGAGAAAGAAAGAAAAAAAAAATCTTACTAAGATATTTCGGTTGTCCGGGATTAGAATTTAGATGTCTTGCCAGGTCTGAACATCAGAGCAAAAGTGTTTTTGGAAAACTTTATATTATTTGATATTATGAATACTCCTAACTGGCAAATGAGCACCTATCATTACCTAAGGGCATCTGCCATGCAGGAAACAGACTTTGGGACATTTAATCATCTTTAAAAGATTGATTTATCAGGTATGATGTAAATCTGACTAATTCAATTGAATTCTGTGACGCAGTGTCAGCCTTGCTAATTAAATATTTCAACAGTTAAGATACTCACCCCAGAAGTAAACAAATTAATGGGACTTCCCTCATTAGAATTTGATTTGAAATAACAGTTTCATCATCCTAGAAATGTTCACTAAATACTACCTTCTTACTCTAATACACATTCTGCCCTGACCAGCATTCTGAACCACTGTATAGACACTGCAAACTCAGAACAAGACTATTAAATGCCAAAATGAGACTAGCTAGAGCTGCAATCAGATGTACAGGCGTCTTCCATCTAAGGAGGATGGAATCATCAACACCATCTTTGATGTTTTTTATCAATTACTTAGTATTATAAAATACTTAAACAGAGCAAGAAACTAAATCTCAGACACAGGGACTTGAATCCAAAGTTATGGAGTCAGTCATCCATGTTGTGGCATTCTGTTCTGGATCTGTGGATCTTGCACATGTGGTGTCCAACTTAGTTTGAACTACATGAGATTTAAAATCAATAATCTTTTTCCAGAAGATCATATAGGTGCTTTGTAAACCAGAAAGTCTTGTTTTGACCTTGTATAAGCTGAAATTCAGCAGATAATTAGATGACTGCTTAGTTTAATCACACAAGCATTGTTAGGCTGTTGTCATCCATGAAAACATTCACGTGTTTAGAAGTAGGTACATGGTGCTAATACTGAATGAAACCTTTATCTGACTAGTTCATGTACATGCATTTCAATTACATAAATTCTCTTTTTTGGCTTTTATTTTTTTCCCCCAAGAGATGACTTTAAAAAAATCTTCATTACTTTCTAATTGCCAAAACTGCTGTTGACTATTTTGTCTCTTACTGACAAGTTGATTTAAAGTAATTCAGCAATTTAAAGCCCTCATTAATTTCATCCTTTTCCCATTTAGTAATTGGACTAATCTTTCTACTATGTGCTCATTAGAATCTGTTGTAGCTCATGTGATTTTCTCTAACCCTCTGACTATATTACTTCCCTCTCCATTTTGGCTGCTTTTCATTCTCTGAGGTATCAGTTTCTGTACAGGTGTTCTTGTCTTAGGGTATCACTTTTTCTTTACCCTTAAGTCTTCAAATAGTGGTTTTGAACTGTTGCTGTAAGGTAAAAAATTCCCATTTTTAATATGTCTATCTACATGAAGATTAGAAAGATGAGTTGGCTGAAGTCAGTTGAGATCGGCTATGACACAGAGGTTGTTCTAAAAAACTCCACTGCCAACAAATGGTCACGTGCATGCAAAACTGCTTTACGTTTTCCAACTTGTCCACTTTTTCTGTTTAGCTGCACAGTGGAAGAACTAGGACTAGGGTCAGGACTAAGGTCAGACCTAATTTGTGCTGATATGTCTCAAATACTTACAACACTGGGAAATAATGATTAAAAATAACTCTTTGGCTGTTAGTTTTGGATGAGTTAAATCTGTACTGCAAAACATAAGCAACTGAAATAATGAAGCACAGTAAGAGTAAAATGCTCTAGGGTAGATACTTACAGATGAAAAAAACCTGACAGAAAAGCTCTGCTTTCCTCAGCCTTCAATAACATTTTTTTGCCTCTTCAACTTTTTTTTTTTTTTTTCCTTTACACAGTGTCAAAGATAACATTCCTACCAAATCTAACCGCTGCCTCTTTGGATTGTAATTTCTGTCAGCAGACAACCCCTTTTAAAATCATCTACATATCTGATAATTGCTGCAATATGGAAAGGTAGCACATGAAAATAGAACAGGTCTTCAGGGCTGTAACTCTTTTGAGGTCCTGATCTCTGATTATATAAATAAAAATATTCATTCAGCAAACCATATGAATCTTTATTCTTGATGCATTACTATTAAAAACTTTAATGTGAATTGAATTTATATTGATGTCTTTTTAGACTTCCAGAAAAATAAAGGACTTGACAGAAATACATAATGAGAACAGTATAAAGTTGCTTAGTGCTTGGTGTTACCAGAGACTGTGTTGCTGGACTGGTTCTGTGTCACTGAAGCTGGTTTAACTATTGCTTTTATTTAAGAGTGATGAAAGACCCCCATGACGCATGTGTGATATTACACCACAGACTATCAAGGATTTGCAACCCAAACATATAAATAAACAACTACTCATGTGCTTATGTGTATGCATTAAAAACACAAGATGCACTATGGAAAGAGACAAAGCTGCTGGGCCACATAAACAGGTGGATACAGGCTGCTAAATAGACCACTAGAAAAGTCTTTGCTAAAAGACTGTCTGGGTTAAGTGAAGGATGAGCCTGGAAATTTTCAACTGATTTATTTCTTTTGGGTTTAGGCAAATGATGATAATTGTTTTTACATTGTTAGTAAATAAGTAACTTCCTTATTTCTAATTTTATTGTGAGCTACTGTGATTCTCAACTGAAGAGGATCACTCAGTTAAAAGACAAAGGTAGGGAGGGGAAAGGGAATGCGTAAAGGAGAATGAAGTATTTAAGTATTTTGAATCCAGATTCTGTTTTATTGAAATACATTATTTCATAAGTTATCTCTTAGATTTTTATGGCTAATTCATAACTCAGTTGAAATTAATATGATAAAATGAGCTCATAGTAATCTCTATAAAAAAAACTTACAATATAAGAAAATCCTTCTGATTTTTCTTAGATTAAATTTGAATGTAATACATTTTCTTGTTTATTGAGCAGAAATTTACTTCCTTATCTCCAGAATAAACATATTTCTAAGTTTTGTGACTTACCATGAGTCTACCAGACAGCACCTGGGCCATGAGAAGCCCATTACCATGTTGCTAGGTGGTATAATAAAGCAACAAAAATTTTATGTCTGGGACAGTATTCAAAGGATACTCATTGTGCTTCCCGTCTCACGACTATTTCTGCATCTAATTAATTTCCTTTTTACTATTTTTATTAGAAAATTGTTATTTACAAATCTTATCTTAGTCGGAAATTAGGATGGAAAGTAATATTGATTATTTACCAGTGAATTTCCTGAAAGGAAGCAAAAGCATCTATTTCTCCCTGTCCTCTTTAATTATGATGTTCAAATCCCAGTGAAACCATTTGCCTTGTTGACATGTGAGGTTTTTTACTCCCAAAGGAAAATATATCTTTCAGAAATTATTAAGAAACAACATTGTTTTCAGGAGACAACATTATGTCTGTTTTTGAGGAATATGTGTCACATTTTTGATATAACTTGTCAGGTTTAATCAATCCTGTTGATGTATGTAAGGCATGAACCAATTTCACATGATCAGAATTGCTTCATTTGACATACCATCATGTGACATTGAAGGTCAAATTGCAAACAATAACAAACAAAAACTTTGTACTGAATGAAAATATTTTAGAAGAACAGAAATAACTTTTTAAAGACAGGTAAAATTCTTAGATTTGAAATACTTGCATTTTTACTATTTGCTGTATTTTGGTGGTCAAATCAGATTTTCTGGTATTATGAATTCAATCAGTATTGTAACTCAGCACAGAGATGGAGCTTTAGGACTTTTTGGCTTGATAACTCTCTGCCATTCTCTGCAACACATTTTTTATCAAAAAGGTGGATTGAAAGACAAAAAGTTGATTTATTCTGATTTCTCAAATAAACCCTAGACAGACAAAAAGCACCATCTTCTTATGGAGTACTGATAAGGGTGGGTATTTATTTATTAATTTACCCAGTTGATATCTGATTTCTGGATAAACAAGCAAGCAAACAAGCAAACTGTGTTATAGCAGATTTTGCTTCATATGTATGTGAATTAACTTGAATTTGTGTGAAAGATTTCCTGTGAATGAATTCACATTCACTATCCTCCATCTGTAGCAAAATCTAAAAGTTCCCTTCCAAGTGTAGCATGTGCTGAGCTAAAGATTTTATCATAAAAAGTTTGTGGAATATTCAGTCTTTCAAATTCATGCCGAATAAGCTTTACTGATATGGTTTCAAGATGTTCTTAATCAGAAAATTCCATAGTTGCTCCTGGAACTTAAAAATGCACTTCAAAGAAAACTGGATATTTTAGTTTCCTTGAACTATATGTCACTGATCTACCTTTTCTTTTTATATGCTACTTGCAATAGAAGTATAGAAATTAGGAAATCAGAAATTAGTCCAGGCCTAAAGTGGTTGTCTGCTGCTCTGTCATGATGGAGCAGGCAATAACTGCAACCTGTGAAGGATCCCTATCGGAGCAGATGGATATTCCTGAGAGAACTGCACTACTTGGGAACCCTATGCTAGAGCGGAGGGAAGGAATGATCAGCAAAGAACTTCCAATATTTACTGACCATAACCCCAGATCCTCAACCTGTGCTGTTTATAGAGTGAACATGATCCAGGAAATTAGGGAATGGAAACCTGTGTTAAAGTTTGTCTGTGTTTTTTCACTACCCAAACCAGTAATTAAATTTTATTCTTATTGTAAATAAATGAAGCTATTTTTTTTTTCAAGTTCAGTCTCTTGTGCCTGAGATGGTAACTGGTAAGTGATCTTCCTGTTTTTATCTTGAACCGTGAACCTTTCTTACCCCATTTTGTCTGGAGGGAAAGTGAGTGAGCAGCTAGGTGTGTGTTTGCTGAGGTAACTCAACACAGACACACAAACATTTTTTTTTGTTGACAAGTGACATATGAAGAAGTAGGGGTAAATGGTAACATTTTTTAGTGCAGAAATTTTGTGTATGAGAAATTAAAAAGAAAGTGGGCAAGAGGATCATATTGTGGTCGCTGCACACTTGCAAGCATAAGCATTAATCCAAGGAAAAACATTATTAAATTTAAACACTTGTATAAAACCATATTAGGTCTAAGGGAGATTTACATCTGGAAAAATCTAAAAAAAAATCACAGAAGAAAGTTACCCTTTAACTTTTGAATTGAGAAGATTCACAACTTTCTCTTTGTCCTGTCTATTCATATGCCGAGGATTCATGACATGAGCATAAATATTGTATTACACTATTCATATCATATCATATCATATCATATCATATCAATTGTATTATATATATATAATAATATAATATCTATGTAAAACTTAGATAAATACATATAAACATTAAAATATATAATATGGATAATAACACTGGAGATATGAAACAAATCACACATCATACAAAGTTGGTTTATTCCGCAGGGAATGCTTTAGGATGCTGACCTTTAAAATCATTAAGGTAATAGAAATTATCATACTTACAGAATATGGAAAAATAGTGCTGTGATTTGTATTTTGAGAATAATTAAATCTCCTGTTAAAGGTGAGAATATGAGGTTTTATTTTTATTGCTTGGTAGTTGAGGTCATTTCTGAAACCTGATGATAATGTTTTTACCAATACCATCTGAAACAAATTGAGGTCAGTGTACATTTTCTCACTGCCTTGCTCTCAGATTTCTTCCATGAACTGGAGAAGGTTTCAATTTACTGAAGCACTGAAGTAGGTAAGATCCAATCAAAGTAAAAGCAGAATCAATAAATGCTAACCTCAGATGGCTAAATAGTAGTGACATCAGACAGGGGAAAAAGTTGTTTGCGGATCCAAAATACTATTGTTATCTATGAAGCTATACATTTTTATATTGCTTGTTTACTGCGATGTATTTAACATGTTTGAAAAACAAGATGGGTTTTCTATCTAAGCTAGGAATGCACCTATATGTTTTTGCAAATATTCAGAAAATATAGACAATCCATGAATGACAGCAGGATGCCAATCCAAATTCTGATCATTTCTTTATCTCCTAACATTTAGTGGTTGTTATAAATAAATTCTACATTTTTAAAAACTGTGATCAATAAAATGGGCATTAAATATTCACAAAATAAGTTAGGTATTTAACTGGCTGCAAAAATTTGGTAAAAAATTAATTTTAACTTTAAAGAATTTGGTTATCTCTGATATTGTGTTTTTTCAGTACATACATATTCAGAAAAAAATTAAGTATTTTCATAACAACAGTGTCATATAGGAAACATGATTTAAGAGGAGAAGATATCATCTGCAGCTATAGAATAGTTATGAGTTTATATATACTTTTAAGTTTGCTTTTAAAACAAACACAATTTTCTTTTTTGCTGAATGTCAGTTAAACTGTGTTATGCTCAGTGTAGCTCTGTTGTGTCAGCACTCAAACTTTTCTCACTCATCAGAAATTTTTATAGATCAGCATGAGCTATGATTTCCCTGTTCTATCTCCATGAATTATAGATAGATATATATTTTTTTTTTTTTTTTCACAGAGATTGTATTGGGTTTTATGGCCAGATTATGGTATCAGGGGACTACAGGGAAGGCTTCTGTGAGAGGCTAGTAGAAGTTTCCCCAATGTCCAGCAGAGGCAATGCCAGCCATCTCCAAGATGGACATGCTGCTGGCCTATTGGGAATGGTGGTAATGCCTCTGTGATAATATATTTAAGAAGAAGAAGAAAAGAAGGTAATTGCATAGTTGTAATTACAGCCAGAGAAGAGCAGGGGAAGAACATGAGAAGAGCAATTCTGCAGACACCATGGTCAGTGGAGGAGGGGGAGGAGGTTTTACAGGTGCTGGAGCTGAGATTCCCCTGTAGCCTGTGGTGAGACCATGGTGAGGAACCTGTGACCCTGTAGCCCACAGAGATGCAGAGATTCAACCATAGCCTATGGAGAAGACCCACGATGGAGCAAGTGGATGCCTGAGAGGAGGCTGTGAACCCATGGGAGGTCTGTGTTGGAGCAAACGCCTGGCAGGGACCTGCAGACCTATGGAGAGAGGAGCCCATGCTGGATGAGGTTTCCTGGCAGGGCTTGTGATCCTCTGGGGGACCCACACTGGAGCAGGCATTGCCTGAAGGGACTGCACCCTGTGGAAGAGTGACCCACATTGCAGCATTTTGAGAAGGACTGATCCTTGTCGGATGGACTCAGATTGGAGAAGTTAATGGAAAACCGTCGTGCATGACAGGGACCCCACACTGGTGCAGACTTTTCTCCCCAAACAGCAGCAGGAGCCACTTGTGATGAATTGATAATAACCTCCATTCCCTGTCTCCCTGCACCACTGCAGGGAGCCGGGTAGGTAGAGCTAGGAAGGAAGGAGGGATAGGGGGCAGATATTTTTAAGGTCTTATTTTAATTGTCATTATCCTGCTCTGATTTTTTAGAAATATATTTGCCAAAAATATATTTATTTTAGCTATTTAATTAATAACTCTAATTAAAATTTGTATTGCCCATGAAAATATTTGTTGAGTGATATACATTAGATGTCCATATCTCATTAATGATACTGTAATATTTATCCACAAAGATTTGCAACAGAAGCAAATGAGTGAAAATTTGCTTTCTTTTTCTTCTTGATATCTAGGTAAATTATAAAAGCAATGTTCATGCACTCTTTATATCTTATAATGTAATTAAGGTGTATTTTTGAAATATGTTTCCAGTTCTTTATTATTTTACAAAAAAAGTAATGTAAATAGTAGGCTGGATGTTATTGTGAAAGGTCACTAAGTTCTGCCTTACTGAGGAAGGATGAAACATTACTTGACTATAAATATAGTCACAGATAAATATCTATTCTGTTCTTCAAAAGTGTATTCTATAATCACAGTTCATTGCTTTTATTATAAGGAAAATTTTTCTTTATATTTAACATAAACCTCTTTTGACAACAGAATGAAGATACCAGGTTTTTATCCTTTTCAAGGCAGTCCTTTTGTCTGTTAAATAAAACAAAACCATTGTCTTTGACCTTTCCTCCTTAGCTATGTTTTCAGCTTTTCATGCTATTCTTGCTTCTCTTCTGCTTTGACTATAGATTTCTTTCTAAGTGGGTCAAGATAAGACTGAAGCTTAGGACAGAAAAATCATATTTTCCCCATCACCAATGGTTAATTTATGGACTCCTGCGAACCTCCATCTTTTAAGCAGTAATGTCTCTTAACTGTAGTCTGTATTTAAAACCCAATAATCGAATCTGTTTGCAACCCTTCTAATCTGATTTAGACAGAGTTGTTGATTTTGTCAGCAAATTTCAGAATATGCTTTGTATTCTACTGGTTAACTCAATAAAAGTATTGAACAAAACTGTGACCAGAAACTTCACATACTAACCAATCAAAATGTTGGCTTCTATTCATTCAGTGATATTTTCAATCAGTTTTGTATCTATCTCTGAAAATTTAATTTCATTATAGTTATCTGCTTTAATTTTAAGAATGTTGTCTTAGACACTTCCAAAACTTTTTAAAAGAAATAAATTATTATTTCACTGTTTCAATGCTATCTGCTAGGCTAGTTATTCTATCAAAGGATATTTGATAATTATGTCCCACTTTGTTAATGAGATCCAAACTCTGTATCATTGCATACTGAAAATCAATTATTGATATAAAACACTTCAGGTAAAGACTTATGTATTCACAGTAATAATTCTTGATTCATACTATGTGCCTTTGTCTTGTCGGGGCAGTTAAATATTGATAACTTCTAGCAGCAGAATGAAGGCAGCAAGCTTAGTGATCCACTTTTATATGCTAAATTTCTACATTTTTCTTCTTTCCTTCTTTAAGATATTAATTTTTTTCTTTCTTTCTTTAAGCTATTAACTGTTAGCATTTCAGGGTATTTTTTTCCCAAAGACATTTCAGCTGCTGACATATTCAGGGGTGTACAATAAGCAATGTGGCTTGATTTGAGCTGCATGGTCTCAGTCTTCAAGGTTAAAAGGGACAGGCACAATATCTGCTTATATAATATGACATTAAACATACAATAGAAGTATACTATATCCCATTCCACAAGCCTAAAGACTTAAGTAAACTCAGGATCCTATTATTTATACATGTCATAATTGGTACAAAAGACCATTTTGAGGAGTTATTAAAATCAAAATCATAGAATATGATTCACAATTGCATTTATATGTATAAAAGATGTGGTGTAGTCCCAAATCAGAAATGGTATTTGCTGTTGTTGCCAAACATTATTTCCTCTTTAAAGAGATGAAAACTATGGTGTTCAAAAAGTCTAGAAAAAATTTTAGTCCATAAGAGAAAAATGTACTTGTCTCAGGCATAAAAACTGTATGGACTATCAGGGGTTTCTTCCATTTTGTGAGGTTTTTAAAATAGATTTCCTTGACAGTAGTTAGTTTGTTTAAACATAAAACTTCTAAGACTAAAATATTTTCAGCTATTGAAATACCATGTGGAAATAAAGCAGACAATATTCAGGCAAATTGTGCTCTGTTTCAAGTGGATGGGCAGGGAGGGAAGATTTTGCAAGCATATGTGTATTTCTGCACTCATAAAGTCATTACTGTCTCCCACTTTCTTTGCTGCAACTGTACTATAGAATGTGCAACGAGCGTGGCATGACAATACCTGAGGGCATAATCACTGTTATGTCTAGGATTTCTGTTCAGTGAGAAGGACTGCATCTGAGCAGCAAAATTGGTAAGTGAGAGAAGGCTTTGTGGAATGTAAACAATCAAGCATAAAGCTAGACAAAGGGTATTATTGGAAAGATGTGTATGCTTTGGTCAAGACATACGACAAATTTTTGTCACTGAGCATGAGCAATATTTTTTCTTAACTTAGAACATAAATGCACAGTCATAAAAGAAGGAAATGATGCACTGTAGATGAGATATCAGCTAAGGCTGATTCCATTAAATTTTTTTACCGAGCTTTTAAATAAAATTTCAGCCTTGGATTAAACCCTTGAAGTAATAGCATCTTCTTACAGTATAATTAAAACCAATCAGTTAATTTCTTCATGATTGATGCCATATATTTGCTCTGCAATATCTTAGTGGCAAATTTAATGTCTGTTAAATGTCTAATCTGAAAAAAAGCAAATTCTAAAGCATAAAAACAGAACTTGCAAGCATTGCAGATGTATAGTACTTATGGTATCTTGCTACATATCTACATTTGTGAGTTAAATCTTCTAGATTTGGGCCAAAAATGCACCTACTACCTCTATCTATAGGTGAAAAAGACAGAAAAAATCTCTAAATGTAGTTATAATGACAATAGTATTGTACTCCCTAATGTTGCTGGCTTCAGGTTCAGCTGTGCACTGACGTTGACAGTCCAGGTATTAATGTATCCTGAATTCCCTCTACTCCAAGACACAAACTTCTTTTTAGATGGTAAATCCATGGAGCACTGAAATTCCATTCTGCTAATGTGGCTCTTTCCCAAGTAGTTCTCTTAGTGATTTAGCCTTACTCCTATTTGAAAAACAAGTTACTTCAGCTTATCTACCAAGAGCCACTTCTGCCAAATGAAATTAGCAGCTCTTGCCTCCCTTAGAGGAAAACAATTTAGATGTTTACTCTTTATGATTAGAGGTTTGGACAAGCAATAAGCATGTAAAGTTTAACAAGGGCAAGTACTGGATTCTGCATCTGGGATGGGGCAATCCTGGATAAACATAGAGACTGGGAAATGAGAGACTGAAGAGCAGTACCACAGAAAGGGACCTGGGAGTCATGGTCAATGGCAGGTGCAATATGAGCCAGCAGTGCTCTGGAAGCCAAAAGGACCAATCGTGTGCTGGGGGACATCAGGCACAGAGTTTGCAGGCATAGATGGAGGTGATGGCTCTGCTCTGCTCTGCACTGGTGCAGCCTCGCCTTGAATCCTGTGTTTGGGCATCAAATTATAAGAACAATATAAAGCTATTAGGGTGTATCAAAAGGAGATGAAGATGGTGAAGGATCTAGATGAGAAGCCATACAAGGAGTAGCTGAAGTCATTTGGCTTGTACAGCCTAGACAAAATGAGAGATCGAGGGGACAACTCATCTACAGTTTCTTCATGAGGTGAAGCAGAGGGGTAGACACTGATCTCTTCTCTCTGGTGGTCAGTTGTCGCGGTGTGACAGGACCCGAGGGAATGGCCTGAAGTTGTGTTAGAGGAGGTTTCGGCTGGATATTAGGAAAAGGTTCTTCAACCAGAGTGTGGTTGGGTGCTGGAACAGGTTCCCAGGAAAGTGGTCACAGCATCAAGTCTAGCAGTGTTCAAGATGTTGGAGAATGTGCTCAGACAAAGGATATGATTTTTGGGATGGTCCTGTACAGTGCCAGGAGCTGACCTCAATGGTCCTTGTGGGTCCCTTCTACCTCAGGAAATTCTATGATTTTTCCTCTGTACTAGATACATTCAAAGACGGTCCCAGTCATTCATTCCACTGCATTCTTTGAAGTTAGCTGTTGAAAAACTATTCTACAGGTGACTGTATTTTTTCTAATTCATGTAAGGAATGTACCCATTTACCATTTTTAGAACATGAGTGTTCTAAGCACTTCATCAGATCAGATTTTTATTTCTAAAATGACCATAAACAGATTCCTAAGGAATGGTCAAAATAGAGCAAGCATATAATATTTCTTCCCAACACTTTCCCACTGTCTTTTTAATGCAGCCCAGCAGGCACTTAGCTTTCATTGTTGCAGAAGCAACTGCTGACTTCTGTTTAACTTGTCTCAAAAAAATGATTTGTCTCTTTTCTGACTTGACAGTCAGTTTCCAGCCTGTACTGTTGAATGGTGTTATTTTGCCCAATGTACAGGGCTATTGAAATTGAAGTTATTTTTGTCCGCCCATTTCTCTAGTCAGTTGAAAACCTTTTCAATGGCAGACAGTCTTTCAGTGTAAAAGCTGTCCTCCATTCAGGGACATGCTGAAAATGCATTTTCCCTCATCATGCAGACCACTAATGAGGATGTTGAACAATATTGACCTTAGTATCAACTCTGAGGAGTAACTCAGGCTGAAGTATAATAGCTGGCTAATGCTGGGTTTTGAACTGCTGACAATTGTTCTTTCAGCACAGCAATTTAGTCAATTTTTCACCCAGCTTGTCATTCTATATATCCAGACCATTTTTTTTTCCAATAAAAGAAGTTTTACTATGGGACACCATGTAAAAATCTTGGTAAGATTAGGGCAATCACTTCTCTTCCTATGCCCACAAAGCTGATCTTTCTGTTAGAGATGGAAGAAATTTTGGTGAGACACCCTCAGTAAATGGCTGTTCTCAGTTGTCCTCTTGTCCTACGTGTGCCTTGATGTGCTTTCCAATCTTCTGCTGAGTAAGGTCTGCACCTCCCTGAATCTCTCTTTCTTGCCTGTCTTGAAGGTGACCATTGCTTGGTTTTTTTTGAGCCACCTGAAACTGTGTCTACCTGTCTCAGTCTTTCAATATGATGAAAGATGGATGGGTTTGCATCATTATCAGCCTCTTCTCCAATTATCTTTGAATGTTCTCATTTTTGTGTTACTAATATAAGCACAAATTTTAAGGATTTAATCCAATGCTAGAATTTATTAAGGAATTTCTCAAAGGCAGAACATACCTGGATTTTGACAGAGAATTGTTCCTTTGTTTGTTTTTCTTCTGAATTCGGTTTCATAAAAACCTACTAATGTTATGATTCACATTTAATATCATTTTCTTAAACAAGTATTTTAGAAGAAATAAAAACAGAAAGAAAGGAAAATTGCTCTTTTTTATTGTTCTGACTTCAAAGATAAGAAGCCAACTTTCTTATGAGTCAAAGCAAAGTTTACACAGTAATGTTGATAAACAATACTTCATTTATGCTGTCTTGTATTTGCATAAAGAAAAAAGATAAGCAAAGTATTGCATTTTGTCTCTTGCTTTTTACATGCTGTAGCTACTTAGGAGAAATCAAATATTCTGTACGTAAATATGTTTGAAAGACAAATTGCACACAAAAAAATCTAGACCATTTAGTTGTACTTCTGGTTTTACAATACAGAAGGGAATAAGACAAGCTCTTGGGAATTCTTGAAAGGAATATTTTAGTTCCTACATGGAAAAGAAGACACTAAAATATTTAAGGAATTGTATAGTGCAAGAGTCATTATTGCACCAGCTTTTCATAAGCAATTAATCACCCTCAGCACATACATAGCAGTATATTAATTATATATATACAGTAGTTTCACGAATACAAGCCGCACGGAGTATAAGCCGCACTTCCGGTGCCTCGACAATGTTGCTGTCTTTGTCAATAGATAAGCTGCACCCCGAATATTAGCCGCACTTTCGTTCGTAGCGAGAATCCGTGCGCAGCTTTCACAAATTGGCCAATTAGTAACAGGATCGCGGCATAGCGGGGTTTACTGGCTCGGGGCGGGGCCAGAAAGGCTCGGCCCGCTCATGGTTGCCGACAGGGCCGGCCGGGTGGTGCTGCAGCCGCCGCCAGGCTCACTGACCCCCCTTCTCCTGTCAGCAACGCCTCGCTGCCGCGTTTGCTTGCCCTGCCGGCGGGGCAGCCGCCACTGCCGCTGGCAGGCACGCCGGCCACCCCGCCGCTGAGTTTACTCGCCCTGCGGGCGGGCCAGCCGCCGCCGCCGCTGCCAGCCCCGCGCCATGTTAGCTCGCCCGGCCGACAGGGCTGCCACCGCTGCCAGGCTCTGATGGCGGGCGGCCGCCGCCAGGCTCGCCGGCCGCCCCCTCCCGTCTGCACCGCCGCCGCGTTTCCTCGCCCTGGCTGGCACTGCAGGCCCCCGCACCGCCGGGCTCCCCCACGCTGCTGGCCCCGATTCTGCTGGGCTTCCCCCGCTGCCACGCAGCCCCACCCGCCGGGCTTCCTGCTTCTGCCATGCTCCCCTGCACTGCTAGCCCCAGTTCTCCCAGGCTCCCCTGCCCTGCTGGCCCGGGCTCTGCCGCCCCCCCTGCCCCGCCCTGCTGGCCCAGGCTCTGCTGCCCGCCCCCCACACTGCTGGCCCTGCCTCTGCCAGGCTTTCCCACCTCTGCCGGGGCCGGCCGGGCTCCAGCTTGGCTTGCGGCTGCCGCGGGCTCTCACTTCCATGTTGGCAGCCGACGGGGGGGGGCGCCGCCATTGCCGCGGCTCAGGGAGCCGACGGGGGGGGGGCACCGCCATTGCCGCGGCCCGGGGAGCCGACGGGGGGGGGCGCCGCCATTGCCGCGGCCCGGGGAGGGGGAGGGAAGTGCGCGCCTCCATTGCCGTGTCTCGGGGAGCCGGCGGGAGCCCCGCGCCGCCATTGCCGCGACCCGGGGGGGGCCGGAAGTGCGCGCCGCCATTGCCGCGGCTCGGGGAGGAGGCGAGGTGCTTTGTCCGCGCCCGCCGCCGGCGCCACGGGCGCGGGAAAGCTCCGTCCCTGCCCACCGCTGCTGCCGTAGGAGCAGGGGAAGCTCCGTCCCTGCCTGCCACCGCGGGGCAGCGCCGACCCGGGGTGACCGAGCCCAGGGGCAGTGGCGGCCGGCCCCGAGCGGCAGCACCGGGCTGGGCCACCTGGCCCCGTCAGCGGCCCCTAGCGGGCCGAGCCTGCACAGCCTTAGCTGAGCCAGTAAACCCCGCCCTCCCGCGGTTCTGTTACTAATTGCACGCGGGTCCTTGCTGCGAACGACAGAGCGGCTTATATTCGTGTGCGGCTTATCTATGGACAAAAACCGAAATATTTGCCAACACCCAGAGATGCGGCTTATACTCAGTGCGGCTTGTATTCGTGAATTTACTGTAATTAAGGGTTTTCTGCTCATTTCTCTCGTTTTTACAATGTATGCAGAGAACATTTACATGATTTAGTCTACGGTGCATACATCTGCTAATACAGGCTTTCTTATACTACAGTAGTTTCTCTTGTGTTCATATATTAACATTTACTGGGTAATGTCTAGTCTTAGCAAGGTAACACCCTACTGTTCTTAGTAGCTGCACAATCAGAAAGAAATTATTATTCTAAATATTTGTCATTTATTCTCTTTCTTTAGGTTAATTTCCTGATTAGATATCTTAACTTACATTCCATAAGCTTCAAGCATTATCTTACATACCATGTTTACATCCAGTTGTGAGATGCAATCCTGAAAAGCAAGTTCATGGATTTTTATTTTTATTTTTTTAGATATATATAGCCATTGCAGAATACTTTTGGTTTGCATTTTGCAGTACAGTCACACCACAGACCTAGCTCTGTTTGGTCATCTGGGCATAGTTGAAAACTGCTGATTTCAGTTACCTATCCTGAATAATACTGTGAATCTTTAGAGAATGTACTATTGGTTTTTTGTGAAAAACAAACAAAACAACAATTTTCTCATCTATTTTTTTAACTGGTTGCACTCAGGAATTTTTTATATTTAATTGAAAGACATTACTTTGAATTTATTTGCAAATAATTTTGACCGTTCACACTCATCCTTGGCACTATTAGCATTCAAATGGGTTGGCAGTTGTTTTTGCTGTCCCTAGAACAATAATTTGTGTCCATTTAGACCGGAATGATATTTTAAAAGAAATTTATTTATGAATAAATATGATGGAAGTTTAGAGTAATAAATACTTCTTTCTAGGCTCATCTTGATGAGCTTACTCAGTATTACTTTTCTAATTTTGCCACCACACAGATGACAAAACAATAAATCACCTATTATGCCATCCACAAGTTTTGTCCATAAAGAGAAAAAAGCATAAAAACCACCACAACAACAAGCAGCAGTAAATACTGCTTTCTGCTCCCCCATGCAAGAGTCATTGTGTGTGGTCAGGTACCTGAATATATTAGTATTCTGCCACTGGTTTCTCTCTCTGAGTGAAATGCCTGTCAAATGAGCAGGGGGACTGTTAGTTATGGGCTCTTAACCAGCTGGAAGTTGATTTCATTTGCATGTCTGCAGAGAATGATAAAAAGAGTCATTGCTCTTCTCTATCATGTCTATTCAGTTTAGATTGATTTGTATTTTCTCCGGATTTCCATAATTTTGTTTTTTCGAAGATATAAAAACCATCTTTTTGTTATAAGGTTGTTTTATTTCAGTAATAGATACAGTTGCCCCAAAGTCACCCACATAAACAAGTCTAAAACATAATTAGCCATCAAACAGGAAAAATGAAAGTATTTAATTGGATGACTCCATTAACACTTTACTTCCTGAGACTCTCAGAGAAAATACACTATGAATGTGTGTAAACCATGGCGTACGCAGAGATAATATAGATAGTAAAAGATGCTGGACCCCTTTGTTTTAATTGCCAGGAAAGGAGATTGACTTATATTTAATGTCCTCAGAAAGGACACGTACTATTTCTACACATAATGTAGAGATGAGATTCAAATGTAATTTAAGACATGTAAGATATGTCAATTAAAATAAAACCATTTTTATACATTGTTAATTGTTAAAGGATTCTGGGTGAATGAGACTATAATGCTGAGAAAAAATCTCCTAGACAAAAAGATAGAAGAAAAGTAGAATTTATTGTTTATATACTGGCCGACTTATTTAGAAACAACTTTTTTTAACATGGACAAAATAGTCAAGTGTTAATTTTATATCTGACTTATCAGTAAAATACTGACATAGATTTATAATTTTGAAAGATATATATGAGAGTAATGATTAAAATTTTTAGAACATATTGTTCATATCTTTGTACTTTGATTGTCATAGAGAAATATTTTTTTGTGTGTGTTTTTTAGATTTACTGATTTTCTTTTTCACAAGATCATATCTCATCTTTTTGGCATCAATAATATTTTTCATAATATCCAACTAACCTTTTTTTTAAATTGGTTCTATTCCCTGAAAAATATTCAGTATCTCATGTTGCTTTATCAGCCATGCATATAATGACAATAAATGCTCTATCCCAACAGGATTTTAATTGTGTTTTCATTAAATCAGCTGGATCAGTAAGAAAATGTACATTCTTACAATATTTCTGTTTTGATGACCAATGTGTCTAGAAAAATATTTGATGATAGTTAAAAGTTTATTTTCTATCAAATTCATTGCATTTTTGTAAAATAGGTGTGTTGAATAAAATTACACTTCAAATCTGGTTTTAATATTCAAATACAAGACATAGAATTAGTCACTGAGCTAAAGATGTTTATGTCAAATAAGCTGTAAATAAAACACAGTGTCACTGTTTAAGGTATCCAGCACTACTGAAATCCTTTTTGAAAAAGAAAGATATCTGTAGGTAGGTGTAAACTTAAATTTCTACTTTTTATGTAGGAGTTCTCATAGGTAGATTGAAATTTTGGTGTTTGGTAGAAAATAATTCAGAATAGAAAAAGAAAATATGATAATACCAGATGCCAATTTCAACTGAAATACATGTAATGAGAAGGAAAACAGAATTATATATTGACATAAAAAAAACAAACCAGCACAAACCCCACAAATAAACAGGTTGTTTTTTAAACTACTAAGTACAATTGCCTTTTGAATAAACTATTTGACAGTATTTTATATATTACTAACATACTGGGTAATAGATAACATTGTCAATGTATGATCTACTACTTGAAGTCCTCTATTGTAATTTCTTGGATTCATAAAAGGACGGTGAATATTATAAATAATACCTGATTAACAGCCTAGTTATCAAAGAAACAGTTTGCATGAATTTTGGGTGATAAGGGTTTTTCACTCCCTAGTTTATCGTATGCATCATTCTCTGTGGAGTAAGGGATGTCCTGTAGCTCTTTGGGATTGTTACTTTCAAGTTAGTCCCATAACTTAAATGCTCTTATTTCTTCAGTCTAATGGCATCACTAAAAGAGTCATAATACTCTACAGAATATAGGGGTGTTGCCACTGAGATTACGGAAGAATTTTATTCTTTGGTTAAGTTCCTCAGTTACTTGACTCGACTACCTTTTTTTTTTTAAACCTCCCACAGGGACAACATACTAGTCACAATGGACCATCATTCAAATCTGCTACACTGCACTATAAAGCTATTTAAAGCTGGGACACAGCCATAGTACCTCTGGTGGGCAAGAATTAAAGGATGAACCCCCTCAGAGCCCACTAAAGCTACTCTTTGATCAGTATGGGGAACTGCTGCTTGAATAATATAAATTTGTTTTGCTCTGAGGCTCATATCCTAAGCAGGTTACCTCTGCAACGCTCACCACCTTTGTAAGCCATGTCTACAAATGCAAATAAACCATGCAGAGCACCTTAGAGGTCAGGAAACAGCTAGTTTCCACCTTTATTTATCATCCTGGAACACATATGGAAAGTAGAGAAGCAATCTCAAAAATTTAATAATAGAAGCCAGATTAGCCATTATTTCAGTATTTAGGAGGTAGTGCACAGACAGGACCGACCAGAAATATATCTTCATCTGCTGTCTTGTGTAGTCACTGTGCTTAGTTAAGGCCCTATATAAAGATGAACAAATACACATATATACACTACCTATATATGCATAACAAGATCAAAAAAATATTCAATGTGTAGGAAGGAGCTAGAGCTTGAAATGCCATGGACAGAGTTATAGTAAAGAACTCCTCTCTCCACCCATTATCCTGAGTTTCCCTCTGACAAAGCAGTGGGAGGTGTTGTCATGAAATTAGTTGTGGGTCCCTGATTTCTTTGGCAGTGATCCCTAAGACAGGTTAAAGGCTGGAAACTCTCTTATCTCACATGAACTCCTATAATTCCTAAAGGAACAGACACTAGACAGGATTACCTAAAGTATGGTACTCTTCATCTATTCCTATTTCTACGCGTTTTTGCACACTATGTAACTACAGGTATGACTTCAGCCAACTCTCCTAACTTGAAGACGTAATAATTTTTTTTTAAATAACTTTAGCTCACAGGAGTGCACAAAAGTATCTCTGATATACTAAGTACATGTGCTGAATAAAACAAAAATCTAAACATCAGATATCTAGAAGACAGCTGTATTCAAAATTATCTCTAAAACTTCTCAAGCTTTTAAAGTTCTGAACTTCAATGTGAAACGTGGGACTTCATCAGCACTTCTAAAATACAGAAATATTCTAAAATACCTTTATAAAATTCAACATCTAGGTAAATAAATGTGAAATATAGTAAGTAGAGTCTTAAACAGCACTTTTATATATACAACTGTCAAATTAATGAAGGGAAACCTGAAAATACATGCATGCCTGAGGGTATGATAAGAAGAAAGCAAGATTTTGAACAAAACCACAATCAGTTCTTTGAGATTAATAATTATACCTAATTAGTTATTATAAATGTGGGAAAAAGCAGAACTTGGAAGTGGTATTATGAACTGTGCTCTTAGCCTTGCACTCCAGTATTACTCTTTCAAATCTACACGGGTCACAGATAAAGCATGTTTCCAAGTAAATATTTACAACAATCCTCACAGTAAAAAAATTAAGGTTTGCTCAGTTTGGGAGATGTAATGTGATTCTGAATGCCAGGTTTCATGGGAAGGTATGCAATACTCTAACTCATCCAACAGCAGGGCTAGTAACTTCCCTTTTCAATTACTTTATATATTTTTTTAAACTCTAACACAAAAGGTGATATGACTGATTTTCTTATAAATTATGTGAGACATCTTTAGGAGGTTTTATTACTCTTTCATTAATAACTTTTTTGTCTTAGTGGCATTTTTGTAACCAGACAGAGTTTTTATTGCATGAAACTGTAGGTGTGAGTTGAATATCCTGGGGCATAGTATGAGAAAATGTAGTTTTTTGAAGGTTGGGAGTCCTCAGGGATGGTTCTGGAAGACAGTATAAAATGGAGGAAACTGAATTTGGTGCAATTTCATCTATAGCACTTTTTATTGGAAGTAGCTTGAGGAGTAAATACCAGAAAAATACCCAGAAACTGCCCTAGCAAGAGCTAAATGGAATTTCTCAAAAGAGATTCAGGGGTTAGGCTAATTAAATGATAGCAAAGTACTGTGGGTTTGAAGTACAGTCACTTCCTGACCATGCTTAATTTCCAAATAAACGGGGATTGAACAAAAAGAGAAAAGTAAAAAATATTGTCTGAAGTGCACAAGGCAGAGAAAAAAGGGAGCTAAATCAGTCTGGATGAGCACCAAATATTCATCAGCATGAGGAAACCAGACTGTGTGTGTGTGGAAAAAAGGGGAGCAAAGTGAAACTAGACTGGACTTGTAAGATGTAGTTGTAGCTAAAAGCACAACAGTGAAAAAACATATCAGGTTTGATTTAAATGGGGAAACAAGTTCACATGAAAGAATTACAGTAATTTCACAACTATAAGGTGCACCCTTTTGACTAACATTTTCCCCAGAACCCAGAAGTGCACCTTATAGTCCGGTGGGCCTTATCTGATGGACAAAGTTCAAAAAAATTGCCTACCCGGAAGTGAGAGCTGCGAGCCACGGGGGGAGCCGGCAGGGCCGTGACTGCCAGGTGGAGGCAGGGCGGAGCAGCGGCGCGCACGCCCCGGCCCTGTGGAGGCAGAGCCGCCCCTCCAGAGGCACGCCCGGGCCCCGTGGAGGCGGAACCGGCCCTCCAGAGGCACCCCCCGGCTCCATGCAGGCAGCACGGCCCCTCTAGAGGCACTCCCCGGCCCCGTGCAGGCGGCATGGCCCCTACACAGGTACCCCCCGGCCCCGTGGAGGCAGCACAGAGGGGTGGCGGCCATGCCCCGGCCCTGCTGGATACAGGTAGGCCTGGGGGCCCGCGGCACCTCCCCTACCAGGTACAGGCGGGCCCTGGGGCCAATGGCTGCCAGCTTGAGGCGGAGCCTTGGCCAGCAACCGCCTGGGGTGAGCTGGGGGCGGAGCCTCACTGCAAAAAAAAAGTGCGCCCTATAGTCTGGTGCACCTTATCTGATCTGCAAAGTTGTGAATTTTGCCGACTCCCGGGGGGTGCACATTATAGTCCAGTGTGCCTTATGGCCGTGAAATTACTGTAGTTCAAACAGCAGAAAGAACGATGAACGTTTCAGTAGTTTATGGACTAGGGACTCTGATATATGTTGCTGTCTGGAGTAGGACTGATGAGTCTACCTAAGGCAAGAGACAGTGACATTGGATGAAAAAACACTTCTTGAAAACAGATTACTGTTAAAATCAGAATATGTTTTTGGTGGCATAAGAAGTACATCTCTTGTGCTCCAGCCTTTAAACTGTCACCTTCAGTCAAACCAGAGGTGACAGCCTTACCTCCTGGTCCCTGAATGACTAAGCACTGATTTTGTTTCTGTCCCTCTGCCTCCATTTTCCTCTCTTTCCGTTTCAGACTGTGCCTCAAAAACATAATATCTAGTGTAAAATATTGACAATTACTTTGCTGCAATTTAAATGAAATAACAAGTTGTGTTATTACAGTTTTCTAATTAAAGTTTTGAATTGTGAAGATTCCATTGTCCTTTATTATCATTAAGAAACATGATAATGAACAATCAGAGACTTCAGAATTAGGAAATTAAGGGGATTTCACTTTAAAGTAATAAATATATTAATTCTTGAGATTCCGATCCTACAGAAAAAGGCGGATGCAATCTGTATAGAAGTAAATTCCTTGACCCAATACATAGACACTTAGACCTGAGTATATCATATATCTTATATTTTGGAAAATGAGCTGTAATCCAATTTTAAATAATTTGCAAGCAGGGGCATTTTTTTAATCTGGTTTGTACATGAGGTATAAGATCAAAACAGATACAAAGAACACACTCTACATTTCTGAGTGGCAGACTGATTTATTTGAAGAGAAATGACAATCTTTAAAATAAAAGAGGCACAACACCTTTATACTTTGCAAAAACTCAAAAAAGACAGCATTTTGATTGTCTGTTCAAAAAAGTGAAATACATTATAAAATAGAGAAAAGATGAAATATTAATTCTCTGTTTTTGTCAAAACATCCAATTATTAATGTCTTTCTTTTGAATTCTGCAGAGAAAATGTGTGTATTTTTTTCTCCTTTTCTTCAAGTGTAGTCTTAAAACTGCTTACAATAAATTAAAAAATGTATACTCTTTTATATGTTTTAATCATATAGTGCCATGCAATTTATAGTAGATGATAGACTTTTTATTAAATATCTGGCAAAAATGTGGAGTTTTTGAAGGAGAATTCATAGACACATAAAAAAATTGTGCCATATATCATGAAGTATAACCAGACCTGTAAAAATCTAGACATAGTAAAAAACTAAGCATAATCTGGATTCAGTAAGGATAATGGACAGAACACAGTATGAAGATATTGATAGATTGGTTTTCTGGTAACAAATAGACACAATTTCTTCATATTTCAGATTGCTCTTTAATCATTCAATAGTATTGGCTATAGATAACCCTGTATTCACACGAGAGAGAGGAAGAGAAGGTCTAGGGCAGTAGATATAAATTAGGAAAATGATGAAAATGTTCTCTGCTGCCAGACATTGAAATTAAATTTTTAAACTATAAAGTCAATTGAGTTTCTAAGCTATGTACCTAAAAATTATGGCACAGGATATATGGGACACACATATCTTTCTGAATAGGCAGTTTCAAGTCACTGCAGATACACTGCAACATCTCAGGGGTCATTAGGCATCTATGACTGGGAATTTGAAGAAAGTCTTTCCCCTTTATGGTGCATCCTGTTTTGTTAATTGTGTGCATGACGAGTAGACATCAATGTATAGAAATACACTTAGAGAATGATTCATACATTTTTATCCTAACCTAAATTCTCCAGCTGGTATCATAATTTCTAGGAGATGTAATGTTCCTAGACTTAGCTTCAGGTCTTGATTTCACCCTGTATTTTAGCTGAAATTTAGGTGGAGAATTTAGGTGATCACCACAGCACTCACAGAAAAAAAAAAACAAGGGTTTGCCAAAATTCTAATTAAGAACCCAAGAGTATCAATGTAGGAGAAAGTGAGCAAATGAATGTCCATATTTGTCCAGTCTCTGTCTACCACAGTAATTCTCTCTCTGTCACTGTAATTCAGTGACTAATGACAGCAAATCAGTTTAGAATATTTCTTTTCCTAAGATGGTCAGTGTAGTACATTATAAAAAATTATTAAATTTTTAACTGGATGAGCCATATGTTTTCCTTCTGTTAACTTTTCAAGTCTCTTTTTCTACAGAATAAAATAATTATATTAGTCTCCCAAATGCACCTACAAAATGCATCATGACACAAAAGGTTGTCTATAATTTTTAGAGGAAATGCCGTAAGAAGTTGGTGCCATGATATCTAAATGCATGCAATAACTTTTGAGTTAGATTTTTTTAAGAAAAAAATAGGAAAACTTTCTTCACAATACACATACCCACACATTGAGAGAGATTTATATTAAAACTCAGGTTGAAATGTTAGGGATATTTTAGGACCTGTCCTGTGAAGAGCTAATGGCTTTTCCTCATTGATTGTAACGCAATGAGACATGTTCCACTCAGACATTGGAAAGAGTCAGAATTTTATTTAAATTGCATGTCTTCATTGTTCATCAACACTGAAGAACATATAACAAAAGGCAGCAGCAAGAAAGCAAGGTTTTCTACAATTTTCATAGTGATGTGCCATACCTGTCATATTTTTGCAAGTTCACTCTGCCTCAAAATTTGTTCAAATTTTGAAGTGTATTTTGCTTCCGTGTGTGCCACATCCTGAAATACATTTTCAAATATCACACATAATAGTCTAATTTGGTGCTTGAATCTGTGAGCCCCAGTTTGTAACCTAAGGAACACTACCAGAAGGCAGAGATATAGAGGATTTGTCTGGTGTATTATAGGAAGACTCAGTGTGTTAAGATGATTGATAGCAGGACTTAATATTTTGAAAATGCACTCCTCCTCTGAAAACTATGCAGAAATAGTGTTTATTTCTTTTGTTTCTAATGTCTATGAAAAATTCCTGCACTGGATTTACAAATGAAACTTTCATTTTCTAACTGGTAGTTCTGGAGAAATAGACTATTTTTTTTATTGGCTGGTTAGCTGGTTCGACCTTTTTGGTTGTTTTTTTTGGTTTGTTTTGGTTTTTTTTAATTACTCCACTGCCCTCCCAAACTGGCTCTCACATACACCTCATCCTGCAACCCCTCCTCCTCTAACTGTGATACTAGTGATGGCCACAATCCCTTACATTGCCTTGCTCAGATGTAGCTAAAAGAAATTTATTAAGACATTCTGTGATGATGGATAAACTGAAATAAGAGATACTATAGCTCAAATGATCTTAGGTGTGATGGTTTTACTGGGTTGATGCATGAGATGTCATCCTTGCATTGACTTTTTGAATTGAAATTAATTGGTGAGTAGAATTTAGCCTTCCTTCATTAGCTGTCCATGAAATTATTTTGCATCAGATAAAGATTATTTTTGTTATAAATTATTTTCCTCTATGGCTTATTGTAAGATTTTCTTCATTCTTTCTCTGTGATAAAACTTCAGGACATTGGAATTTTTCAGCATAATCCCAGCTAGCTTCCCCGTTCAAATGACACATTATATATATCTGTCAATTTATAATATTTTTCTAATAAATACTATGAGGCATATAAATGCATTCACGTGACACATTTCAACTCAGAGAGTTTCGTATTACTCTGTGCTTTATCCTTATCTCATACTTGCTAACGTAGTTAAGAAAGAGCCATTGGGTATTTCATTGAAATAATCAGTGTTACATCAATAAGAATCTAGTGTAAGCATAGATCTTTAATTCATAGTGATAAAGTAAAGCATTTAAACTTACTACTGTTTTCTATGCTGAAACATATTATAAAGCATTTTTCATCAGATCAAAAAATACAGTAGGTGACAAAGACTAAATTCAAAAGGTTAACATTTGTTTGAGAAAGTTAAGTTGCATGAAAACAGGGTCCTTAAAGAGTTTGATGAAACATATGATTCATGTTTCAAAAAGTGTGTTAGCCCTTCAAAGCATCTGGCACATCTATTAATTTTTATATTACTTCAACTCATTACTAAATACTGAGAAGCAATTTTATTTTATTTTATATTATTTATTTTATTTTGCTCATTTTATTTTTTCATAAAATGAGCAAATAATACATATCTGGTAACATTATGTTTAATTAATGCATCCCAGACATCCACAACCAGTACATTTATTTCACAGTTATTTTTACCTTTTACTACATAAAAATACATTAGAAGTCATAGAAATGTAGTATTGATACATATCCAATCTAAGGAAAACAGATTATATATTTCTTACCAAGCAATTTTGCTGAAGTAATTGACATTTATAAATGTCAAAATTTGGCTTCATGTAGCTTAACTCTTAGCTGGGATTAATAAGAGGCAAGTAAAACTATAATATTGAATAAAATTGAGTATCGATAGTCACCACAAGATTTAGGAAGTCCATTATTGATAAAGTTAAGGGAGTCTGTGCTTCACTTTCCATATTCTTTGCAAAGAGTACTTTTTTCCTCAAAAATGTATACGCAATTACTGTGCTATTTCTAAATTTCTAAAATATGGACAATCTTTTTCTGGCTTTATAATTATCACAATTACAGCAGAGGCCCTTAAATCCTCTGAAATGTGAATCATGTTACAGTGTGTCACATCACATATTTGAAAATTAATTCAATCTGACTGATGTGAGATGACATGATACATAAGGTTAGAAATGTGGAGATTTTAAAGGGTTTTACATTATTCCTTTTAAAAAAAACATACCTGACATTATTTTAATTGCTTTTCAATGAGATAAAATTCTTTAAATTTTAAGTAAGTAGTGTTTACAGCATACTCTGTACTAAAAATTTGTAATATTGGCAAAAAAATGCTAATGATTGTAATACTTGGTAACTAATATTTTTCTAATTGATAGCTAATTAATATTATTGAACTAATAACAACATTTCCACCATTTAAAATTCAGTCTTCCACTTAATGCTACAAACATGGTCTTTGTTTTTGCATGTATCAATGAAGATTTTGATTGGAAGAATGGCTGTTTATCCTCCCTTTCCTTAAAACACCAGAGATGTTTCTTCTCACATACAGTGCCAGAATATCAGCAAGACCATATTTTGACAATTCTTTAATCTGGAAAAAAAAGCAAACCATAAAGCAAACAACTCAAAACAGCTACAAATTGGCAGTAGCTGAAGAATTATATAAATAAATTGGAAAAAGAAGATATACCAGCATGAAGACAAGTAGCTCCCTTACCTTGTACTCAGCCAGTGTTTCATTTTCAATGGAAACAGCCTGAATCTATATAGGGAAGCAGCCTGAGTCACAATAGACACAGGAACATGGGTATCCCTGTCCTTGTCAGGCTGACTCATGAAGAAACAAATAATTTAATGTGGTAACCTGCTCTTTAACAAGACAGTTTACCACATATTTTAGCAGTTTTGCTCATTACTATTCTAGTAGTCTTTCATGCCACTGTCATATATGCAATGTCAGACTTGATAATTTATTAAAAAAAACTTATGTGCATTTTGTCTGGGAAATATCTCGTCTGTGGGTTCCATTTGTTCCCCTCCACCCACCTTTCCCCTTTTCCCTGTTTCCCTACCCAGGAAATTGCAGATTAGTTTGTTTCCCTATTGAGTTCAACTTAATGTCCTAGCAGCAGCTGCCTGAGAGCAAACTCAAAACCACCTACAGGAGAGGAATCTGTTACAGAGGAAGCCATCAAAAGCAGCATCACTTGCTTTATTCATACACTCAGATAGAGCCTCTTGACAATAATGTCTTGGTTGGAAAATTGCCTTTCTGTGTGAAATGTGTAGCCAGCTCTTCTGCTTCTACTGCTGCTTACCCCTTGTGATTTTGGAACATAATTGGACTTTTTGTACTAACATTGCAGGGGGTTTTGAGCAGTCCTATTTACAAAAATTAGATCACTCATGTGAGAAGGTGATAATGTGAAAAAAGATGTCTTAGTTTCATCATTTATTGGAAAATTATTATGTCTCAACATGGCGGAATGCATTTTTACATAAAGTTTCTAATTTTTAATAGTAATGCACATTTACAGTTAATATCAGCTTAATTAGTTTCAGATATGTGAAAAATAAACAGAGGACAGTTTTCTTCTAGCTTATTCTGAAACTGTGCCCTCCCACTGAGACAACAAGTGGTAATGTTTCCTGCTGACCATCTGAAGTAACCAAGCAAAGTGGATGGAAGAGATTTGTACTTGAGCAGAAAAAGAACGGCTAAATTTCCATCATGATAGTGATACCTGTGTTTCAAGTCTAGCCTATCTTATTGAAGGTAGAATTTCAAAGCTAGGCTTCTGCAGAAGACACTGAAGAGGAATAATACTTGGTTTGTGATTTAGAAGGGATTACTTGAAGCACAGATAAATGAAATGAATTATTGAATGAGACAGTAGATATGTTTGCCACCCGCCTAAGTAATTTTTTTAAAATTTGATTTAGCAAAAATGTAAATCTGTACTGATTTCCTAATAAACATCTGACTGTTTGTATGAGAAAACACATTTTACATCTTTTAATGCATAAAAACTGGGTGTAAGTGTTATTTTCAAAGACAAAAGATATGCAAACCAAGATAAACATAGTCAGTGCATGTACCATAAAGCAATATTTATTCAAATATGGTTATAATGAAAAATCTATAAACCTATCTGTAGATCTTCTAGTTTAAATGGAGATCATGTAGCTATTAGGTCAGAAATAGAAAGTGAAAATAACCTAAATGCATTCTTATGATCTCTTTTAATGTTCCCTGTAGCAAATGTTACACTGATATTTAGTAGAGATTTAATTTAGATTTAAAAAGTAGCAGATAATGAGAAATAGAGGTACCAAGATTAAAAAAAAAAAAAAAAAAGCTGGCCCAGAAAAATGATTCAGCAAAGAAAGGGACAGTTTTCTTATACACTTTGAAAAAAAAAATTATGTTTCAAATGAAAACTTATACATTTCCATTAACACATGTCCTGAAAGAAGTGTGTAGAGTTTTAATATGCTGTAACTCACTTTAAAAGAGATCCAATTCACAACTTCATAGACATGTGACACTTTATTCAGTACCAGAAAAACACTAAAGATGAACCAAATAGAAGTAGAAAAATGATAAATCATCTAAACCAAATCAATGTGGATTCACAAAGAAAATTTATATGCTTGTGCTTCTTGTGTATGTATTTTTAAAAGTAAATATAAGGAATTATGAATACTCTATTATGTTTTTGAATATTTACTTATTTGTTTGTTAGGGTAAAGAGCAAGTAGGTTAAGAAGGAAAATCCATGGACAGATTATAATTTAAGAGATTTTTTCAAGTGTAAGCAACTCTCTTAACAGAAATACTAAGTTTGTCAGACACAAGGATCTTTATTCTTAGATAGATGCTGGTACATAGTGGTTTGACAGTTATTTAGAATCAAAATTTATTTTCCTTTTTTTTTTTTTCTGTGGCTGGATCCCAAACAATACCTCTTTGCAGACACTGAGCACAAAACCTTCTATTACCACACAATATATCTCTCAAAGTATGTTAATTTGTGAACAAAGTAAGGATTTCACCAAAATTTTCAGTTCTGTAGACCGAAAACCATCTTGAAAATTCCTTTGTTGATAACATAAAAGAATAAGATTCTAATGAGATTAATAAAAGGTTCATTGTCTTCTGTCTGTGCTTAAGCCTTAAACTGTGGCACTAGAGCCTGCAGTTTCCCGATTTTACAGCTATGACTGCAGAGAATCTCCCACATATCCTTTCCTTGTGGATGTACTCTACTTTGCACATTATGGAACAAAGCAGCTAAGAAGACATAGCACTAGTGTTTGGACAGGAAAAATGTAATGTTCCATTTGAGTTCCACCTCATTTCCAACCCCAGATTGAAGTCCCAATAAATTTGAGGTAGTCCTGCAAGGAACAGGGTGTTGGACTCAGTGATCCCTATGGGTTGTTTCCAACTAAAATTATTTTCTGAATTTGTAAGAATCATACTTCGGGGGCAAAAAAAAAAATCCGTGAGATAGATCTAGCTGCAGTTTTATACATTCCTTAGATCTCGGTGTAGTTAATTGAAATTGACATAAAGTTCATCATTGTCTTTAGGAGACAAGAACAGACAATAATAACAGATCAAGGTATGATACTTTCAATAGACACAAACTCCGAACAAATAGATTTTTATAACCTCCAAAATTTTAGTAACTTATATAAGTGTTAACAACAGAAGATGGTGAAACCTAATACCCAAATACCTACGTTGCATCAAGGTGAAACTTGCATGCCTGCATCCTTCCACATTCATTACTCTTAAGTCTTTGTTTACTCATATTTTCTTTCATAATTTGTGAGTTCCTTTCAGTGTAATTTTTAGCTTGCTTCCTCATTGTTTCAGGCAAGTAGCAAAACTGTATGATAAAACCAAAACCAAAACCAAAAAAATCCAAAAAAACAAAGAAAACAAAACAAAACAAAAGTCTGTGTTCCAGGTACCTACAAAGATTAATCTGTTGGGTTGACAATTCTGTTGGAAAATCAATATAGAGAAAATAAGAAAAAATTCAATGGTTGTAAGGCAAATGGTTTGTGGAGGCAGAAACTTCAGAAAAATAACCTAATTTATGACTGCTTGCCTGTATGAGTCAAGTACAGTATGATCAATTACAAGTATATCTTACACATCTTTCTTGACCAGTCATGCATTTCTTCCCATTCTGTGCTCTGCATATTTTTAAATTTTCAAACAAATAATGATTGGCAATTATCACAGGTTAAAGTACAAATTAGGCCCATCTGCAGCCCTTTGAGATGTTAAAAGTCAAGCATTATCTATCACTAAACCAATTAATATATGTAATCAATAGTCTATTAATATTGCGGTCTTACTTACAAATGCAACCTCACGTTTAGTTATGTTCAAAAAGTATTTATCATAGAGATTTTCTATTTTTTATATAAATGTATCCTTTTATACAGAAACAGCTTCTGAATTGTCAGCAAAATGAGGCATATTGCATTTATACTTTTCACCCTCATAGAACTAGAAATGGACAAATAAGATTTTTGGAAGGTCATGATTACAACTATATAGAACTGGGAGAGATTCTAATAATCTTCACTAAAACTGAAATAATCAAGAGAAAAAAACCTCAGTACTTTAATACTCTGACAGAGCTAAAATTCATGTGAATAAGTATCATTTTGCATGAAAAATGCAAAAAGGGTTTTCAGCACAGAAAGATGATGGCTATTTTCTTAACTTTCTATAGTCCATGGTTTCATATTCTTATGCTATATTTCCAATACAAAAATATTAGTTTGGGCAGACAAGTTTCAGTTCTTTCCTTCTTAGTGAGAGTGTATTGATAATCCTATACAAGGCATAAAACTTGTCTCCAAAGCACCAGCTGAAATAATTCATAATTATTTTGATCAGTCTTAGAACATAATTGCTTTATAACTTGACAGGAATTCAGAAGTAGAAAACAAGGGGAATTTTGTTTATTGTGGAGGAAGAAGGCTGTTTCATTTCATTATTTTTTTTATTTCATGCAAGTTTAGGTAGTTCTCTAATCTCCTCTGTTCAGCAGAGAAATAATTCATGCAAGCAGCTATCTTAACACATTAAGTCAGATGAATCATTGTGAAAGTAGGTCCTTCACCATTAGTAGGTGAGGACAAGCATTGAACTGTTAGGTGAGATGAATTTCACCTTATAAACTAAGTATTAATTATGAATTTAAAAAAAATAAAAATTATCCTTTTGTCCTACAAAATTCTAAAGACATTCACAAATGCATGCATCATTTAAATTCATTGAAAGGGGGAAAGTTGTGCCATTGAAAAAAAAAAAGAGTTTTACTCAAAACCTTTTATAATTTGAGTTATATAGACTTGAACTGCAAACAAGACTATGCAGTAATTAGGTATTCTGTAGCTTTGTTTAAATGTAATCTCAATGAGTATTTCTGCAAGAGTTTCTGGCATCAGAATATATAATCGATACTATTTATAGATCATATATCATCAACAAAATAAAAACACAGCATATCTTCCTCAGAATGTGTGTTTAAAGTAAAAATCAAATCTAGACATAAAATTTATTATATAAAGATTTATATAATACTCATTATTTCTGTTTACCTAATTTCAATATCTGATATGAGCATATAAATTCTTACTGAGAGAAGAAATTATTTACTATCATGAGCAGAAAATGAATATTGATGGACTGCTTGGTTGAAAAATGGACACATACTGAAGGTCTGAAATCTTACTGTCACGATATATTATTCCATATTTCAATCTTTATATTTTGTTAACTTCTAGCGTATCTCTCATTCTAAAAAATTCCTTTCTACCCAATAGTGTTTAGTTCTATTATTTAAATTGTCAAGTGCATAAGCTGAAAAATATTCTTGAATATTCTTTATTAATATTCTTTAATATTCTAATTTTTACGTTATGTAATGTTCCACTTTAATGCATTTAAAATAAAGCTTTCTTTAACTATATGTATTAGTAAATGGATATGAATTTGTTTGGTCAGTTTTGCTGTCCTTACTTTCTACAAATAAACAGATTGCCATTGCATAGGATCTGGCATGAACTAAAGTGAAGGAAAACACATTAAGGGAGGGAAGAGATCTGATTAAAATAGATAGATGTCACATTCAATATTTAGAATTTTATTTTAAAAACACATTCTGAATTTTCATCACAGAGCCATAGTAGTTTGTCAAGTTTACTTACAATACCTGAACTTTGTAGTTGACTAAACCAAAACAAAATGATCTCCTGCAATGTCTGATATGCGCAAGGACTAACCTCAAAATTGCTTCTGTGAATTAATTAACATGATTAATCAGAAAAGTGCATTCTCCAGATATTTTTTGCAGGCAAGAATTAATAGCAGCTGATTGATGATAAGTATTCAGTAAAACGATGATACATATCTTTTAAGTATTGAATTTAGAAATCTAAATTTGGATCAAGCATTTATTGAAAAGAAAATAAGCGAGCTGTGATATCTGATAGATCGCAAAAAAATCCCACCAAAATCAACCAACAACCAAACCCACCAGATTTTCAGTTGTTGATTAACAGCATTTACACCACTCAATTACAAGCAAGTTTGCTCTGCCAAGGAAATAAGCAACAAAAGAATATTCATTATCAGAATGCATGCTCTACCTTTTCTTCAGATAATTACCTCCAAGCTCATATGTTGATGCCATACTAGACCTTGTTAGTTGTATACCTGATAATACACTGAAGCTGGCAGTGTTCAGTATCAAATTATTTATAGTGTGATTCAAAAAAATCCAATGAAATATTCAGGAAAATTTAAAAGAAAAAAAAGACAAAATTAAATGCTTAGTATCTCAATCCCTTGAAAAGAGTTATGTTTTGTTTTCTGTTGATTACTTTCAAGTGTTTTTAAAAAATATATATCTGAAAATTATCAAATTTGATCTTTGAACAAACTTTATGATGCTGCCCTCCAATCACTCTAGAAGACAGCAACTACAAAAAATAATTGCCACTAGTTCTGAAGTATGATACTTTTTCATTTGTTTGAAGGTGATTTGTCCATACATAGTTCTATGTCTATATAGGAATTCCTGACATTTTTCTCTCTGCAATTGAGCAAAGTAGTGTAATTTCATTGCCTTACCTCTTAATAGTCTTCCTCTTAGTTAAATAAATTTAATTTTTACGAATCAGCATAGCACTATGTTACAAATAGTACAACTTACATTGCTTGACTATACCCTATTCCCTATTACTAGTGACCCAATTCCCAATATGCTTGTTACAAATATTTCATGTTTTTAAATTTGTAAGACTAATTTCTTTCTTCACATCAATGTAAATGCTTTCTTTTCTGTATATAATAAGCCTGATATTGCTGTCACAAATTACTTCGCATATGTCAGTATAGACATTCCTTTTATAACAAGTTACCTTCTTGGTTTTTTTATATGTCTACTCATACTTTTGCTCTCACTTCCTTGGTGTTAAGAAGTTGAATATATAAATGCCACATTCGTGATTTATTTCCTACAGATAACTATGTTAGACATTGGTCCTTATGATGGAAAAGGGCTTTTTACTTTTCCCATTGATGAAAGCTAACAACTTTATTTCCTGTCCCTTCTCGGTTTTCTTATAACATAAAATGTTTAATTTTTGGAATAACTTAGATGAAAAGACTTTCTATTTGAAAATGTAAGTTGTCCACATTTCTTTTGTTTTACAGATTGAGTCAAGACATTCTAAACCAATAAGTAACTCTTTCATTAGGCTATTTAGGAGGGCTAGGTCCAATAATATTTTTTTTAAATACTGTTAAAGGAAATTAGATAAGCAATACAGTAGTTTCACGAATACAAGCCGCACGGATTATAAGCCGCACCCCCGGTGCCTCGACAATGTTGCTGTCTTTGTCAATAGATAAGCCGCACCCCGAATATTAGCCACACTTTCGTTCGTCACGAGAATCCGTGCGCAGCTTTCACAAATTGGCCAATTAGTAACAGGATCGCGGCATAGCGGGCTTTACTGGCTCGGGGCGGGGCCAGGAAGGCTCGGCCCGCTCATGGTTGCCGACGGGGCCGGGTGGCCCAGCTCAGCGCCACGGCTCGGCGGGGCTGGCCGGGTGGTGCTGCCGCCGCCGCCGGGCTCGCTGGCCCCCCTCTCCCGTCAGCACCGCCCCGCTGCCGCGTTCGCTCGCCCGGCTGGCAGGGCTGCCGCCGCCAGGCTCGCCGCCCGCCCCGCTGCCGCTTTCGCTCGCCCTGCGCCGCGCCTCGCGAGCGCCGCGCCTCGCGAGCGCCGCGCCCGCCCCGCCCCGCGCCGCTTTCGCGAGCGGCGCTTTCGCGAGCGGCGCTTTCGCTCGCCGAGCGCCGCTTTCGCGAGCGCCGCTTTCGCTCGCCCCGCCGGCAGGGCTGCCGCCGCCGCCACCAGGCTCGCCGGCCGCCCCCTCCCGTCTGCACCGCCGCCGCGTTTCCTCGCCCTGACCGGCACTGCAGGCCCCCGCACCGCCGGGCTCCCCCACGCTGCTGGCCCCGATTCTGCTGGGCTTCCCCCGCTGCCAGGCAGCCCCACCCGCCGGCCTTCCTGCTTCTGCCATGCTCCCCTGCACTGCTAGCCCCAGTTCTCCCGGGCTGCCCCGCCATGCTGGCTCAGGCTCTGCCGCCCTCCCTGCCCCGCCCTGCTGGCTCAGGCTCTGCCGCCCGCCCCCACACTGCTGGCCCCGCCTCTGCCAGGCTTTCCCACCTCTGCTGGGGCCGACCAGGCTCCAGCTTGGCTTGGGGCTGCCGCGGGCTCTCACTTCCGTGTTGGCAGCTTTTAGAATTTTGTTAATAGATTAGCCGCCCCGGAATATTAGCCGCACTTCCGGGTTTCCACCAAAATTTTGGTCAAATTGGTGCGGCTTGTATTAGTGAAATTACTGTAAGTTATCACCATTTTTCCTTAACCCATGATGATAACATTTTAGATATTAGAAAAACAAAAAAACAACAAAAAAATCCAAATAAGCAAAACCAATACTTTAGACTTTCCACTCTTTGATTGTAGTAGATTGTTTCTGTAATTTTGTGTCTTACTGGGGAGTAAACAGAAGCAGAGTGTCTGTCACTGTTATTATGCCCAGTTTCAATGAAATGCCATCTTTGGTCCAAGTAACAGAAAGCTTTACCCTGTACTAAAAAATCTGGCTTAATTATTCTTAATTCTCTTACCTTTTGTCATTTTAGTATTATTAATTATTTCATTTAAAAGATTAATTGAAAATGGAAATGCCATATAGTCTTCTCAATATTTGAGGAATATTATTGTGTCAGTAATTTATACTTAGTTCTGTACATTTTCAGATTTTTTTACATTTGCAGGTTAGCAGATATTTGCTCCCTGACAGACACAAATATATTTTCCAGAAATCACGTTTCAGGTCCTTGATCTGCTCAGCAAAACATCAGTAATACAGGCTTTATTGGTACATTTAATGAAAACAGAGGCATTACTGAAAGTGCAACAAAATAATTTCTAATTTTTAAGTTGTACTAGTCATAATTGTATGTTACAGATAATCCACTTGGGGTGGGGACGGGGAACAGAATAAAACAGAAAAATGCTTGCACATTTGTATTTCTAAATTAGAGGTTTAAGATTTAAATAGTATGTGTAAATGCTAGTGTAAGTCTTCCTGCATGATAGCTAACAATGAATCAAGAGATAAGAAAAGTTTGCAAAAATCAGATAGTAAATGCACGCTTTTCATAGGCTGAGAAGAAACTTACATTTGAATAGTGGAAAAACAGGCTGTGCAGAAGGGAGTACCATTCATATCACCAATATGATCTGTTAACTTTCACAACAGTGGGTATTAAAAAGAGTGAAAGAAACAAGTGCATAGACAGATGGGAGTAATTTGACTTAATTTACTATTGGAAAGATTTCAGGATTTCAGAAGCTATGAACAGGAATGAGGAGAGGAGAGGAGAGGAGAGGAGAGGAGAGGAGAGGAGAGGAGAGGAGAGGAGAGGAGAGGAGAGGAGAGGAGAGGAGAGGAGAGGAGAGGAGAGGAGAGGAGAGGAGAGGAGAGGAGAGGAGAGGAGAGGAGAGGAGAGGAGAGGAGAGGAGAGGAGAGGAGAGGAGAGGAGAGGAGAGGAGAGGAGAGGAGAGGAGAGGAGAGGAGAGGAGAGGAGAGGAGAGGAGATTGAACTTTTTAAAAACACATCTTCTAGGAAAGAGCTTGACATTGCAGAAGCAGATGAATCAGCTTTGTCTTGATTTACTTAAGTGTGTGCAGATAAGGTCTTATGTTGATGTAAAAAACTTCATATAGTGATATAAATACTGTTAATAAGTTAGAGCACAGTCTTTCAGAAAGATATTGAAGTCAAAGAAGGAAGGACAAATAGTACTTGGCTGACCCTGAGTACATCTCAAAATTAAATTTCTCTTCTCGATAAATATAGGAAAGGGATGGTCAAAATCAGTGGTTGCTGATTTCAGGATACTATGTCATTCGGCGTGTAGCAAGGACTAGATCTGTTCTCATGAATGTCAAAAGGATTTTGCAATTAACTTCACAGCATGATAAGGCCCTTGGTCTTTAAAAATAGAGTTGTGGTATAACACAAGGTTCTCAGTAGTTTTGATTTTTTTTTTTTTCTATCACATTTTTTATAAGAAAGACACAGGCTAACACTTCAGCTATATATTTTTTTTTAAAGATAGGTATTTTAAAATATTTCATTCTTTACTTTTTTTTTCCAACACCAATTACTCTGCAGTCTGTAGTGTGCTATTTTTCTTACTTTCATTTTTCTGACAGTTTCAGTTATAGTTCTAAAGAAACGCAGCAAGACTGAGATTGAAAAATTTCTGTTATTTTATTGGGTAACTGTTTTATTCAAGCAGAAAAATACAGAAGGCAAAAGTGTGTCTTAAATGTCAGCTGGAAATAAAGCGTGTTTGTTCTGCATGTATATCTGCCTTGAGAGAAGCCACATAAAAGAAGGAAACTTCAGGAAAAATACCACTTTTGATTAAAGAGATTCAGCTATCTTGTATTTATGTAAATTGATAATCAAAATGTGCACTCTTTTAATATAATATGATAAATTATAGATATATACAGTTTGAACTTTTGATTTTATCTTAATGTTTAAATAGTTACTTTAATTGCTTTGTCCTATGCAGCACGTTAAGACATTTATGGGTTTTTTTATGTAGTTTAAGCTTATACTTTAACTATGACTGATTAAAAGTTGATTGAGTATAATAATGGTTTTCAAAGAAACAAAAACTCTTATTTAATATTTGTTTGAAATATTTAACAAAGCTGTAAAATGTTGTGAAATGCAACCAGCTTGGTTAAACAAACTATTCTGCTACAGAAACACAGAAACTATAACCCAGAAAGAACATCTATTATGGGTCTTTCTTTAACACTGACATTGTTTCTGAAATTATTGTGAACTGTATTACCTCTAGACATCACTGCTCCAAATATAAGGAAGTCAGATCAAACAAGTTTTAGTCATGGTACATTAAAGCATATTGGTCATTATTTTATAAATACTACCTAACTTGATTATAAAAATGTGTATTCCACTTCAACTGGTAACACTGAAGAGAATTAACTGATTTATCTGAAGAGCAACGGAATAGTTAAATTAAAAATGACACTGGGGAAAAAAATCCCAAAAATAAATAAGAAAAACAAATGTAGCCCCCAAAATCCCTAAATCCCTTTACAAACCTTACCACATCCTCTAAAAAAACCCATATATTACCCATTATGTAATAATTATCAAACCCATCTGTTATTGAAACAGGGAAGATTGAAGAGTGACAATAAATCCATATCTACTATTTCCAGCAGACAATTTAAAAATTTAAGCTACTGAATGACAGCAGTGCAGAGCAGATTGAAATGTAAGACAAAATGTCTAAGTCCTTTTCTATCTGAAGGACAAAATCAAACCAGTTACTTTTTTTCAGGGCTAAAACCACAAAAAAAAAAAAAACTTTTCAGAAGATAAGAAGTTCTGCTAATCTCTGTTTTTCTGGGTGCTTGTGGGTGTGCTTGTGCTTGAGATTTGTGAGATGAGGTTGTCTTCTCATTAATTTGAAGAAAATGACTATGGATACTTTAAGCAATATTCAGGGTATTTAGAGCCTAGCAGGCTCTTTAGTTTGCTTTATTAACTCATAAGTTACAGATGAGTCTTTCCTTAATAATTTCAATCAATGTATTGTTAGAAAATTCCCTTGAATGTCAACATTACCTTAGATGCTAAATCAGGTGCATTTATGCTACTCTGTGATTCTAAGAGGAGTTGTATGAGCAGTAGGCTACCATGTAGCGTGAATGAGAATATTGGTATCTAACATTGTGCTAATGTCTAGAATGCACATAAAATATACTTTTTTTGCTTGTGTTGACCTATTTAACAGAATCCTCTTTAGGTGTCTTGTCTAACACATTGCCAGATCAAAACTTCCCAAAAAGCTCAATCGAAATGTTATTGAAATGAATAGAACTTTGACTTTACTGAGTTAGGATCAGATTTAATACACTTTGCAAAATTGCTTGTCTGGCCCTGATTCTGCAATGATTACTGAAGTCAGTAATGATTTCTTGCTTTCTGTTCAGTCTAACCACATATTTTTTGGTTCAAATCACCATCACATCAAAAAATAAGTAAATGAGACCTTCCATTTTTCCAACAAAATAATTTCTAATCTATTCCAGAACAAGCATGAAAAAGCATGTAGAAAACATTTACAAATTCAGGCAGAAAAATACAGGAAACAAGACCAGTTGAAATGTAACATTTGTTATCATTAGTTGGAAATAGTTGTCTGACAAGTATTAGGGTTAATTTTAGTACAATTATTTGTAACAAGAGTAAAAACCATGTTCAAGCAAACTTTTAAATAAGTACAAGAGTCTCAATATTTAATAATAAATATTAAAATTAACTCAATTTAATAAGTACGTTAGCTGAAAGTATTAAACTACACCAAAAATTCTTTCTTTACATATATTTTGTATTTCTTGAGCTATAAATAAGCCAGTCACCCTCTGAAGTACACTGTTCATAATGTTTCAAGCCAGATAAATCTTGAGAAAAAGTGGTTCTCAATTTCGTATTGATGATACTGGTTTTTGCTAGCTCATTGTTTCTTTTTTCTGGAAATTTTAATATAGAAAAGCTGATTCAAGGCAACTTAGCTAGAAAAAGTGAAATGAATGGTTTGTATATAATTAAAAAATACTGAATATTTTACAGGGTTAGAAGTACAATGCAAATTTTTCTTAATAAGAGACAGGTATTTCAGCCAATCTGCAGACTTAGCCTGTGTCTTTTCAAATAAAGCATTGGCTTTATGCTACAATGTTCAAGTTAAACCTTCTAGCATAAATCCTTGCTTAAAAGTTAACCCTCTGTGAGCTTGTAAAATAGCTTTCTTTTACAGTTAATAGATGGACTTCTTCTGAAACAATGTCCTAATATAGGATATAAAGCATAGAACTAGCAAGCTTAGTTATCTTAAACACAGTTAACGCTACAGGAGCTAAGAAACTAACCAAAACCATCTCCATTTTTTTTTTTTAAAGTTTTTAAAAACAACATGTAGAACACCAGTATTCTACCCAATACTCTCAGGAATTTCTGGACTGTTCTACACCAGCTCCATTAACTTCCACAACCTTACAATGGGATTGGTGACCATTGCCATGGTATTGCCTGGGTCTGACCTTCTTTCGACTGCAAACAGGTCTGAAAATCAAAGACCCATAGCACTTTTCAATGGTGCCTACATGCAATGCAGAGGCTGTGTAAGTATGATCTTAAGTACTCTGCAACTTCATCTTAGAAACTGGCCCTCAGGTTTATGACTTACACTGCACCTCACACCTGTGCATATTTCTTCTAACATTCAGTGGTGAAGGCACAGCAAACTTTTAAAAGCCCTCTCCACCTAGTGGTCCAACTCTGACATTAGTACTACATGGTGTCTCAAGCAAGATGTCATATGGGAAGGATATATTTAACTGTCACTTTAAAGGAATTATCACTTTGATTTTAGTTTTTACCTCTCCGATTACTGCAGTTCTTACACACTGATAATTTCCATGAAAGAGTGCCAAATTCAGCTGAAACTGTAGTGAGACATTGAAACAGGGTGCCCAGGGAAGTTATAGGTACCCCATACCTGGAAGTGTTCAAAGGTTGGACAAGGGCTTTACACAACTTGGTCCAGATGTCTTTTAAGATGTCCCTGCCCATTGCAAGAGGATTGAGACTAGATGATCTTTGAAGGTCCATTCTAACTCAAACCATTCTATGATACAGTTATTCTGCTCCCATTGCGTATAGAGACTGAGGCAGAGGTAATAGAAATTTTCCTTCAGAGACATTTAGAGATACAGTGTTCAAAGATTGGAAGATTATCCTTCCCACATAAACCCTTCTGTGGGTTTCCACCCGAAGTGAAAAAACATTAAAACTACCTCTTCAGAGGAAGAGGAACATAGTCTCCCTTTCTGCATGGGAGGAAAGAAGCAAGCAAGGGACACCATGTGAAAGTACACACCACCAGAAAAAAAATCACAAAAACTCATTAAGTGATTGGGTAGGTCATCCAAATAAATAAGGACAATATTCTCTGTATGGAAAAGACAAAGGAGAATACAGACCAGAGGAAGTGTGCAGGAGTATATCAGGAATTTAGACAGATGTGCTGCCCCTGAGTGTGAAGTGACAAGTACACTTTCCCAGCAATGATGGTCACAGCTTCCTTAAAGTCTCAGACCTGCTGAACCGCTTGTATGTCTGACTGACTTCAAGACAAAATGTCTACATGACCGACAGTCAGATAACTGTCCCATCATAATCTTAAAATACCAATGTATAAATAATGAATAAATTAACTAGAAACTAGCATTAGACTTTGCTTACTCTGAAGTTTAGGTACAAGAATGGATCACTTTCATTACATGCACACTCAGGTATTTTCATAATAAAGGTAACTTTGCAACCAGGATCCTATTGTTTATCTACCTGCTCTACAACTCAGAGCAAACATAGAGAAGTTGACTGCTTATTATTTTTAACACGGACAGTAATTTTAAAACCTTTCTAAATAAAACAAAAATTGAACTCTAGATGTCTTGAATACCATCCATTCATAAAAAGAATGACATGAGCTTTTTCACCACAGGCTAGCATGTGCCTTATGTCACAATTAATTTATCATTCTATGACTGAAACTTTACTAAAAGTATTCACATTCTGTATTTCCAGAAACATGAGTTTAATTCAATATCAACCTGACATGAACACAACCCATGTTAATAGTTTAAGATGTAGGATATAAAATTTAATATTTTTTTTATAAATAGCAAAATACCAGAAAAATAGCAAAGGTTCCTCATGGTATACATTGTATTTATCTAAATTAACAGTAAAGGAATTTTTGCATATATTAATTCTATATCTTATGAATATTAGATATGGTGACTTGACACTCTATAATATGGAGGACACTCGTATATATGTGATAACCTTATTACTTAAGGTTTTACTCCAAAGATATGAACATAGAAATTGGGGCAGGGACGTCTAGAGGAGGTTGTTGAGTTGAAAAGACACAGTTTTTCCCAAATCCCTTTTTGGAAGCATAGTCATGCAGTTTTCTCTCACCTCCTCCTTTCTAATTCTTACTCCACACATATTTTTGTCCAAAGACCAGACACAGCTGTCACTTCTAATTAAATTTCAATAACTCAAGCTGAGTATTTGTGAATTTGATTTAATTGTGTTAGCACTGTTTTCAATAAATACAGACAAAAACCCCTACTTTTATATAACTGCAAGAAATATCTACAAAAAATATTTTGGGGGGTGAAAAATAAAGGTTTTTTCCCTGGGATTATACTGTAAAAATGAAACACAGGATTAGTTTATATTTAGGTTGTGTGACCACACTGCGAAACAGTTTTATTTCTTATTCAGCCCTTCATTCCCTAAGACATTAGGCATTACTCAATAAAAGGAATAAAAGATACCTGCCGGTTTTCCAGACCAGTCTCATATAGAATATACACTTCTCCAAAGCCGAGTTGAGCTATTATTTTAATATGTTCCCAGACACATAAGGTCTAGTTTCCAGGGCATTACTTTGGTCACTGAAGATCATATATAACACTGTGTAGCATGTATTATATGGCTTTGTGTCTGATTTCTAAGAAAGGAAGGTAAGATATAATGAAAATCAAATATTATTTTCTACATTATTTTATGTCTTATAACATCTTTTAGATCTCACATTGAGTAGTCACATTCCTGGCAAGGTAATTTAATTGTAGGTAATTTAATTGTCTTAATTATGCTAGCAAGAAGTATTTAACTGTTCCAACTGCACGTAATTCCTCAGCTGGAAAATTTGAAAGGAAAATTTTAAAAATGTGATATACAATAGTCTGACACAGTTAAAATCGATAGGAGAGTGACAAAATTTCAGTGAATTGCAATATTTTTTAAAAAACTCTCTGCTGACTGCAGTTGTGATCTCAGATTCCAGTACATGGATATATTTAGTAACACCAAGGCTAATACTAAAATTCTCACTGGTTAAGTAATGGCATGCATAGTCTAGTCTCATTCCAACCACTTTCATAAATATATATAATTTTTTTTTCTTTTTTTATTTTTTTTTTTCCTATGGGCTGGTTTTTAAAGAGTGTTTGAGACTGTGAGACAAGTTACGATTGATGATGCTTATGTTTCTCCCCACCTGGAAGGAGGACATCTCGTGGGGCCCCAGAACACTCCCTCTTATCTCTTTCTCCATACTGTAGACAATTTCAGTCTGCTAAGGAAAATTTTGTCCATATGAGTAAAGAATAAAAAATTGGCAACATTCAGAAAACAGTTACAGTACAAAGAAAAGTCTTTAGAAAACTGTTTTATGTTTCTGATTGAATCCATTAATGTATTTAAATCTCAGAGGCTAGAAATGGCTTAATAATACCCTCCAAATATATGTCAGATCACATACAGATACATATGGTTACATTGCACCTAGTCATGAAAACCTGATTATATTATGATCATCCGAGACATGATTCATCTCATTATGAATGCTTACCTCCTTTTAGACAAACTCAGTATAAAAGTTCCTGATTTTTCTCTTCTGTTTATTAATGAGTGTAAGACAACTAGTTATAAATGAAACATTTTCAACTCAAGTGAGATTAATTTCTCCTTGAAAGGCTCAGTTCAATTACCCAGACACAGCTGTCAAATACCTTTTTAAATGTCATAGTATCTCTTCCTTGACCCCCAGCTGGTGTTACAGCACAACGCAGATCTTCCAAAAATAGTGTGTCATAGCTGATATGTCTATGTGAATATCTTGAATACCCTGAGGTATCATAAATGGCACTACATACCCTATGTTTGGGCAGCTGAAATTAGTCTTAAATGGTGATTGCTAAATTATTTTGATACATTAAACAAGTTTCAGTGAGCATTAGCAATGCACATTTTATCTGGAAGATGAAGACAGCTCAGCTAACAAACTGCAAACAGCCTCATATTAACCTGGTTAGCTAGCTGTCAATAATAACAGAAATATAATTTCATGTTATTTCCATTTATTCTATTTCATTGATTACATAAATGGGATGCAAAAATTACCTGAAACAAATAAAAGCAATTGCAAAACCCTGTTCATAGTGGATATGATTAAATCTTTGACTAAATCAAAAAATATGTAATCCATTGTTCCTCAGATTCCTGTGAGTGACAGAAGTACAAGTAGCAATTCAAACCACTCAGACATCCTTACAGAAACACACCAGCTCTTATAAAACCTTTCATATATATAAAGATACATACATATATGTGTGTGATTAATATCTTTGCGTGTGTATGTACATTTCTTTATTTGTATATATAATTGTAGAATAATTCAGGTGGGAAAACAGCCATATGAGTTATATGAGGTTACTTGGCAACTTGGCCAGCTAAATTTGGAAAAGCTGTGGGAATGAAGATTCTACAAACTTTCTGAGAAACCTGTTCTACTATACCACATGCTTGCAGTAAAAGCATTAAAAAAGAATTTAAAAAGAATTAAAAATTAATAAAAACAATAAGTTAAAGGAAAAAAGAAAAAAGAAAAAAGAAAAAAGAAGAAAGAAAAAAGAAAAAAGAAAAAAGAAGAAAAAAAGAAAATGTAAAAAGAAAAAAGAAAAAAAGAAAAAAAATCCCCAACTCAGGAATTTCTGTGTTTAGCCTTTTGTCTACTGCTGCTCCCATGGTGCACCTTTGAGAAGATTTGGCTAAGTCTTCATTATTTTCTAGTCTTCTCCAGAAAAATGGCTCTAGATAGTTGCAAAATCTCCCCTTAACCTTCTGTTTCTAGAACTTTATAAAGGTAAGTTCTCAAAGTATAGGAAATATTAAATTATTTAAAATTTCCTATGATTACCATTTTAGTAGGTTCAAGAACTCCATGACAATTGTCTCAGAGTGTTGCTCTGCAAGTACTTTGAGGTGTTCTGATGTGCCTGGGACAGTATAGAGATTTCTTTGCTCACTACCTTTGGTTGAGAAGTTCAGTAGCTGGGTAAAAAAGTGAAAATATACATTCAGTCTGTTTACCTGATTGGTATGCCTTAGTGGGTGCACAGTGTAAATTCCAAGTGTGTAAAACAACTATAATAGATAGTCTTCGTCTAAATAACAAAATAGCAAACATCAGGGTTTAGTTTATTTCTCTTTTAAGTTTATCAATGTAAAATTAAAGCCTCGAAATATGAAGTAGTCACTCTCATTTGCCCATAATAGTAAGTGGTAAAAACTACCCACATTAACAGGTAAATTAATCTAAATGTGAAAAAAAATATTGAAGAACAAAGTAATTTATTCTGGAATTTTTGTCTTGGTTTATTTAGCAGGACTATAAATAACTAACTGAATACAATGACTCTCTTAAAACTGGATATTTAGGATAAACCAGGTAGATCTGAATACATTGAACTTAAACAAGGACTCAAACACAATGTGCAAGAAAGAAAACACTGGTATAGCTCAGCTCTCTTTCTTTGTGACATTGATGAAGACTGTGATTTATAACTGGAACAATTTATCAAATCCGTAGTGAGATTCTGCAGGACTCAACAATATCTTTTTATATGGACACTTTCAAAAATAATTATCTCTTCTGATATTGATATATATCAGAAAAAATAATGTATTGGTATTTACTTCTGTTGTGTTATCCTCGTAATTTATTAAACCATCTAAACATGCACAAAGATTGATATTCTAAAGACCTGTTTATTGTTTGTGTTCAAATAAATAGACAGATATTTCTCTGTCCACCTACATGCAGGGTTTATAATTGTATTTTTCTTTTTATTACTTTGACCTTGAATGAATGTCAAAGCTATGATGTATATCTGTGTTACCGCCCACTCCTCTCAAAAACTTCCTAGTTTAATCACCATTACATCTATACTGGGTATGTGGTCTGAATAAGGATCATGCAAACTATTTCTAATATTTTGCCTTTTTTTTAAGTGTGAAAAAAATTGGATCATGATACTTGGATTTTACAGTTTCACTTCTGAAAAGTTTGAGGTTTTTTTATTACTGCCTGAAAGTCAACAGACACAAAACTGACTAATGTCTTTTTCCAGTCTTAATGAGGCATTTTATCTGAGGATGAATGATGCCTAAATTTAGTTTCCTAAACCTAAAAAGAATGTTTGATCTAAAGTACGTTGATATAGTTGGAAATGTTTTCAAATTATTGGAAATCTTGCCATTGGTAACGATAGCTTTTGAATCACGGATTGAGAAGCCTGAACAGCTTCACTTTCAAGACTTCAGTGGGTCTGCATGTTAGCAATGATGTCGGGGGATCAAATGGAAAATAAATGACCAATCTTGCCTAAACAAATAAAAGAAATAATAAGGCAAAGTACATCCAGAAGGGAGATCATATTGATGGATTTTGGGGCATCTTATTATTTTTTGGTTTTTCTGTCATTTGAAGTTACTTGTACACATTTGCTCTCCATTTCCCCAAGCATGTTGTAAACTACTGAAAATCATGGTATAGAAGCACAAACTAAAGAAGAGACATCATTTAGCAGCCATTTAGCATGTCAATTATTTCCCTTAAAAAGAAACAAAAAACCAAAGCAAAACAAGAACAACAAAAAAACCCGAAACCTGCATAGATAGAAGGAAAAAAAAAAAAATCTCCCTGTACACATACACTTCATAGTACAAACTGTAGACACCCTCATGTGTAGGACCTACTTACACAAGTAGTAGGTTTGGCAGCTAAAATATATTTCTCTGCATAGATATTAGTTCTATTAAAAAAAAGGTCTAAATGTGGGTATATATATATATCTGAACTACATATCCATAACTGACAATAAGGATGTAGGGTTAAACTCTAGCAAGCACATGAAGTTGTATAGATTTAGGACACCCTTCACAGTCTACAGTCACTGATTCACTTGATATTAAATAAACCTCCTAATCACCTTAGAAAATGGAGTTGGATAACAAATCAACTCAATGAATGAAGGTTAAAATTATTATTTGTAGTCAAATTGAATATTGTGACTTCAGTAACTATAATGGGACCCCATACCCCTAACAGTTATTTGAGAGTTTTTGTGGGATTTTGTGTATTGCCTACACACTGCAATATTTTAGAGTGTTTAAGACATTTATATGATAGGTCTGGCACATGTGACACAAAGGCTGCAAGAGGCCATGCCCTTCTGGAGAGACAAGTAGATATCTGTCAGTATCTGATAGGGTTTCCTAGGTGAAGATGTACTCTGTACTCTGTGTGTAGCACTTGCAAACTGCAAGCCAGAGTCACAGGTTAAGTAGTATGATCTGGGAGCTATTGGTGGCAATACCACTGTTTTGAGTCCAGATACTAGAGGAACTTGAGTCTGATTGCTACTGTAGTAACCACACATCTAAACCAAGTACTGTAGAGACTGGGATCTGAGAATTGGTTACTTAGAGCACTGTAGATCCAGACCAGCTGGTAGATATGCCATTCCGTGGTTCTAGAGGAAATGAGAAGAGATATGAGTACCTTAAGTTTAAGAGTAAGTCCAGGCCCCAGTGGCTGGGGACACTGAGTGTCTGAGGCTAGCTACTGGGGAGTTACTGGTGCAATTCATATTTTGCTTGTACATGCTTACATAAATCCCGCTAGCAGACTTCACTCCTGATCAGCTAGAGACAAGGAACAGGACAGAGCCTCCAGTGCCACTCACATTTGTGTGAGTGTTGTAGGTAATAGTGTGGGTGCTTGTGAGGTAATGTCTTCTGTCTGTGTGTGGCCAGATGTGTATGTCCACTGTGCCTATGAGTATGGACACATATACCTGGAACACATGCTCTGCCTTGGTTTTGGTGACACCCGTAAAGCAACCTTGCACCTACTGGGCTATGGGCTAGGCAAACTCCTAAGAGTTTCAAACTAAATATGTGAATCATTTTAGACTGTAATAGGAGAAATAGAAAAACTAGCTTTTCCCAGAGCTAGTTTTAGGATAATTATATTTTTTTCTATATTCTATGTTTGGGACATGTATTGTAAATTATTAGACTATTAAATAATAAATGTTTGGGTTTTTAAAAAGTTAGATTGAAATGACTAAACAAAACTAGTAGTATAATAATTTGCTTAGAGAGGTCTAAATTTAATCACTCAACCATTAAAAATATTTTTATTTATAAAAATGTATTCAAGTATCATTTTATTCATAATATCAGATTTGTGGTTTCTCCTACTTTCTAGAGAGAGGCTATGGTAACTATATAGTGGTTTAAATCCACTGTATAGAGGACTTTCTTGCCTACTTTAAAAAATATGACCAGAGGAATCAAATATTGCTGATGATGAGATGATAGATACTTTAATTAAATTAGACTCAGAATCCTGGAATATATCAAGTTAACAATGACACAGAATTTGATCTTACCTAAATATTCACCTGAATCTCTACCATAGTATGACACAGAATACAATTTTATTGAAAAAACAGCATATTTAGTAAAAATTCATATGACTTCAGGTGTCATCTAACATAAAAAAAAGTTGAATATTTGTATGGATAGATCTACACATCACTATCCCAGAACAACAGACGTTTGACCATCTGATGCCAAGCCATACTCATGTAGGGTCACCTGGAGTCAGTTCCCCAGAAGAGTGTCCAGAAGGTTTTTGAATACATCTGAGGAGGGAGACTCCACATCACCCATGGGTAGCTTGTGCCAGTGCTCAGTCACCCTTGTAGAAAACAAAGGTGGGCAGGATGGATCCATACGCAGAGCCCAATGGTGTGACATTCAATAAGGCAAAGTGCCAGGTCTTGCTGCATTGGTGAGGCTGCACCTCAAATCTTGTGCTCCATTTTGAACCTGCTCACTACAGCAAAGTCATTGAGATGCTGAAGCTTGTCCAGAGAAGGACAATAGAACTAGTGAAGGGTCTAGCATGCAGGTCTTATGATGAGTAGCTGAGGAACCTGTTCTTGCTTAGTCTGGAGTAAAGGAGCTTTTTCTTCCCCAAAAGATTTGTCAGGATTGGAATAGGCTGCCTGATGAAGTAGTCAAATCAGCATCTCTGGAGGCATTAAAAGATGTTTAGCTGAATTGTACTTACTGGGAAGGTTTAGCTATGGACTTGGCAGTGATAGGTTTGTGGTTGGACTCAATGATCTTAAAAAATTTTGCAATCTAAGTTATTCCATCATTCTATAACTAATATTAACCTCCATAGAAAAGGAGCAGGACTAACGTAGAAAAATATAGATCTTTGTTCCTGTCTTCGATTACTGACTTGTCAAAGAACTAGTAACATATTAAGTCTTTCTCAGGTCAGGACATCACTTATGGATAGTATATATTCTGTTTGTCACACAAAACTTTACTAGGACAGTGACACGAGACATGATCCAGCCTGGTTTGTAGGTAGCTGCTCTACATTATTATATTTCTTTATTGTACAAATCACTTTTTGTCTCTAATATTTTATTATCTTCTGGAATTAAAGTCATTTCTGAAATGTTATTAAGTACAACTTGTCAAAAGTTTTTTTCAGAAACATTCTTTTAACAGGAAAGTGTTCTTTAACTATCCAAAAAGACTATGTATGTCTTATTTTTGAAAAAAACCCAGTAATGAACACCATAAATTTTATACATTTACCTAGGACACTATGGAAATACTTAATATGTGATTGCCAAAATATGATAGAAAAAAGAGGAATTTGAACATTTGGTAGTAACTGCTTTCAACTCTTCCTTATATTTGTCACCAGATTCAATGGTGCTTATAATGAGAGAATTATAGCAAAAACAAACATTAATTAAGTCAGTGATAAGAAAACTTTATTTTTTCACAATGAAATAGTCTGGAATAAAACAGATTTATTTTTATAAATAGCATGTAAATCTCATATTAAGCTACAGTGATGAGCTTGTACATGAATATTAGGACTTAAAGCATGTGAGTACAACTATGGAGCATTTTGTGCAAAGAAGAAAAAGAGTAATTTAAAAGAACATTGCCGTACGGTGCATGTTTTCTGCTTGAAAACTTAATATATTGTACACCATTTGGAGAAGAGCAGGAAACTATGAACAAGTCATAATATTTCATTCTAGTGACAGCTTTTCCTAATTCCCTAATGGAAATACATTCATAATATGTTGTTTTATTCTTTTAATGAGATTTTTAATATTTAATTTTTAGCTTACATCCCTGAGTCATGGCAGGGGGAGAGGGTGTTTGCTTGTTGATTGGGTTTTTTTTACGTTCTACATGCCAAAATGATTTATTTGTTTGCTTCCTTGTTTGTGTAATTAAACTGGAATTAATTACTGTTAGAAAACTAAAGAGCAACTGTAACAAAAGAGGATACCAAAGTAGGTGATAGTTTAAGGGGCAATCAATGTCTTCAAAATGCATGGTAATTTCCCCTTCAGTCTGTGATATTCTCACAGTTTCACAGTTCTGGTAGAACTAGCTGTAAGAGAAATGCTAGCTTAGAAAATAACAAAAATATTGTGACTGGATGAGGTTTTGGGGATATATTAATATCTTTTGTGTTTCTTCTACTTACAGAAATATAAAAGGAATAAAACTTGAGGGTAGGAGCCGATTCGCCTTACGCCACTGGAGTGTATTACAGCTTAGGTGGTTGCTTGGATATCTAACTTATGCTGGTTTTTTCTCATTTTCTGTATTGTCTGGAGAGAAATAGGCACCTCAGGGGGCCCTTCGTTCTACCTAAATTAGACAGCTACCTTAAAATAGGGTAAATTGTTCAATGGTGCTGTATTGACTGCAGAAAGAATTGTGGTTGATTAGCTGTGTGCAGACAACTGAAGATTTAACTTATTTCTATTTTAAAATCTAATGCTTCTTGCAGACTTTTAGAAGGAATGTCAATGATGAGACTGCAGCACTGTTATGTTCAGCGGCTAAAAACAGGTGTGTTAAATCCTGGAACATTCTTGATCTATTTTACTAAGCCTCAAGTTCAAACTTATGCTAGGTGATGAAGTATGCCAGATCTTTCTCTGAAATCACGATTTTCCTTTACATTTGAAATATTCCTAATTATGTTTGAATTTACGATACATTTTAATGTAACCTTCCTCTTTTTCTGGAACTTACACTTAGAAAATTCGGAAATAATTTGAGGAGATAGCTAAGGGATGTCAAGAGCAGCCACCTTCTCTGGTTGCTCCATCCTGGAATCCGTTCTGGCGTGCATCTGGAGCCCAGCCTGGTGCACACGCACACAGGTACACATGTACACATGTCAGCATACAGACTTACACAAACACACACAGACACAGACACACACACACACACACACACAAGCGGTGTGTCACACAGACAGCCTCAGACAAGGCTCTGCCCCCAGCAGCCCCCACATTTGGACTCACACCAGACATAGGAACAGATGGATCCCCTCTTCCTCTTTGGCTGGCAGAAGCAGAAGGTCACAAGTGCAGCAAATATATAAATAGTCAAACTGTCAAAATAACTGTGTCACCTACTCTCCATCAGATTGTTTGACATATCTTTATTCTGATAATACTCCATTCATTCACAGAACATCCAGATTAGTATAAAGATTTGAGTGTACAAATAAAATAGAAAAAAAATTAAGAACTTGGCCACCAAAATATATGCAAACTTTTTCTAAGAAAAAAAAGAAAAAAGAAAGATTTTATGTTTTCTTATACTAACTTTAATGATCTATTTGTGTTCAGTTAAAAAAAATTCTTATTAAATTTTAGGGCAAGTTTTTCGCACGAACTTTGGTGAGGACAATTTTCCTTCCAAACAAAGTATTTTTCACATTTTAAAACAGCCATCAGAAGGCAAGTAGAAAAATAAAAAGACCAAAATTGGTATTTAATTTTAAAGAATTGAATAAATTAACAGACTGCAGAAAAGAAAATCAAAATTTAAAAAACTCCAAATGAACAAACAAAACCCCAAACCAAGATAAACAAAACAAACAACCAAAGAACTAAAAACAACCCCCAAAAAACATCCTCAAACCCCAGGATTCACAGAATTAATTACCAAATAATAAAAAATAAATAATGCAAAAGACTGCAGGAAAACTGCTTTTTATTACTGAAATATCTCAAATTAAGAACTGTTTCAAATTAGGTGATGCCTTGAAGTGAGGGATTTTGCAGACTAAAGCAAACTGTCAAGATTCCTATACGGTGATATATACCTTGTAATCACAGACCTCTCTGGTAGCAGGAGAATGCCTTCCATGTAATGGGAAATAGTCAGCTGTTTTAAAATTAAAAATGAAAGATAAGAGTGCATTTGAAAACTGTAACAGTCTTACAGGTATATATATCATAGTTCTTTCAGATTTGAAGATTCAATAAAATTTGCTGGATTTATATATATTGAAAGCAGTTCCATGTATAGAAGCCTTTATATGTCATTTCAAAAGAAGGCTTGGAAGGTAAAAGCTGAGGGAATAGATATAGAACAATGCGTTTGCTTTTTTTAGTGATAGCATGCGTTTACAGGTAAAAATGACCCGGAAGTCACCAATAAAAATCTTCTGTTGTAAGATGCACATTATAAAAAAAAACAAAAAAAAAACAAAAAAAAAAAAAACAAAAACGAAACAAACAAACCAACTAATAAACACATACAAGGAATTAGAAGACACACAAAAACAATAAAAAAAAATTAAATTACACCCATATGTATAGATAAGTAGACAGAGAGTGGTTTTGTTTGTCTCTTTTGTATGAACAGAAAAAATGACAGTCGATGTTGACTTTCCAATGCTTTGGGTGTACCATATATCATCTCTGTTTGCTATATGCTGTAAGATATCTTTCTACACTTATTAAAACAAATACTACTCTCTGAACTATTGGCACACTTATTCCCTAGACTTCTGTTGTTCTTTTTTATTATTGTTTTGATTGATAACTGACATTCCCCTATTACTTCAATTGGAGGTTACTGTTACATTTTGTTTGAACTTTCCACAGTTAGGTCAGTCAAGGAGCAATAAAATTGAAAATTATAATTTCCCTAGAATAATTTCAGAAACATGTTCCATGGAGCTTTGTCTTCCCACAGACTCATGCATTTTTATTTTTAAGGTTTTTCCAATGCCCAGAAACATTGTTGGATGATATTTGGAAACAATAACACTGAAACGACCTGTATATATTTACCGTCTCTAAAATTTTCCTAGAACAGAGAAGTAGACTATACAAGCAAAGATAAGATGATACTAATGGTCATCTTGGCATTCTCAGCTGTGAAGATGCATTTTATTTGTTTCGTACTTTTACTTTGACCCTTCATTTAAAGTTTCTTTTCCCAAGGACCTGAAGATTTACCTAATACAATTATTTTGCTTATCTTAAACACAAGAAAAACTGTGGTAGGTGGTAGGTAATTTCACCCTCCTCTCCCCAGTCCCTAGTCAGAAATAGGTATATGTGTGCAAGCTTGGCCACCTTACCAAGATTTTAATTATTGCATTAAACTTTATTGTTGAGGAGAATGCAACACACTGATGTGGTCAGTTATAGTCATGCATCTCATTGTTTCAGTATCATCAGTGCTCTGCCTTCAAACTCATTTCCTAATATCTACACATGTAAAATGTCTCCCGGTCCTTCTTCTGTTTCTACTGTATGTTTATGTTACATATATTAGCCCTTTCTCCTTCCACAAGGAGGAGGAGATAACAAAAAATGCACAGCTACAAAACATCAATGAGAAATATAACATCTTTAATTTAGAATTATCTATTACCTTCCTCAAATTTTTTATAATTTTCCCAAGGTGGAGAAAGTATATATTGATGAATGAATGTGATCACAGAATCATAGATTGGTTTGGGTTAGAAGGGATCTTAAAGATGCTCTAATTCCAACTCCCCCGGCTATGTAAAGGGACATCTTTCACTAGACAAGATTTTTTTGAGCCCAATCCAAATTAGCCTTCGACACTTCTGGGAGCGATGTAAGGATGAATGACAGAATTGACCTTGTTTGGGTTTAGAATCAGAACCATTGAGGTTGGAGAAGATCTTTGAGATCAGTACAGTAATTTCACGAATATAAGCCACACCATTTTGACTAAGATTTGGCTCCCAAACCAGAAATACAGCTAATACTCAGGAGTGACTAATATGTGAATAATTTTCTGACATTTACAACCTCAGAAGTGCCAGCCAGAGTGCCGAGTCGAGCAACTGCAAAGCTGGCATTTCGCAATTGTTACAAATTGTTACTCTGTTGCGCCGCGGGCGGAGCCTGGCTCCCTGCAGGCAGCACAGAGGGTGGGGAGAGAGGAGGGAGAGTTCTCTTCTTCCGTCCTCTGCCGCAGCCCGGGGGAGAGATGGGGGGGCCCCGCGTCGCCATTGCTGCGGCCCGGGGAGGCGGCGGGGACCCCGTACCGCCATTACCGCGGCCCGGGGAGGCAACGGGGGCCCCGTGCCACCATGGTCACAGCTCGGGGAGGCGGCGGGGGCCCCGTGCTGCCATTGCAGCAGCTCAGGGAGGTGGCGGGGTGCTCCGTCCCCACCCGCTGCCACCGCCGCAGGAGCGGGTGGGGGCTCCGTCCCTGCCTGCCACCACGGGGCAGAGCCAGGCCATGGTGACTGAGCCCAGTGGCAGCAGCGACTGGTCCCAAGTGGCCCCACCGAGCGGCAGCGCTGGGTTGGGCCACCCAACCCCGTTGGTAGCCCCGAGCGGGCCGAGCCTGCACAGTCAGAACAGAGCCAGTAAACCCCGCCCTGCCGCGGTTCTGTTACTATTTGGCAACTTTGTTGCACGCGGGTCCTCACTGCAAGCGACAGAGCGGCTTATATTCAGGTGTGGCTTATTTATGGGCAAAAACCGAAATGTTTGCCAACACCCAGAGATGCGGCTTATACTCACTGTGGCTTGTATTCATGAAATTACTATAAGTCTAACCACAAACCTGACACTATCCAAGTCCACCAGTAAGCCATGTCCCTAGGAACCACATCTAAATGATAATAAGTCTCAAAAGGTTGGACTCAATGATTTTGAAAGTCTTTTCCAACTTAATGGTTTTATGATTCTAAAAATTATTTAGAATTACTGAAAGCTATTACCACATATTTCAATTTTTACCTTAAATACATACTGTTTTTCTACCATTTCCCCACATAAATATAAGCCATTTTATACCTTTCTTCATCTTACCTGAGATATCATAGTGATCAGTAATCTGAGTGATGACATGTCAGAATTAATGACTGATTATTCTCAGTATCTCTACATCTACTATAAAATCTATACTATATTTTTAAGTCATTTTGAATACCATTTGTTTCACCTATCTTCAAATCCATAAAGTTAGATGTCTGGTTTAATTCTATTTTCTAGTCTTTCTCCATGCTCAGAGGACAATTTATTTTTATAAGGGAAGAGATGAAATTCTATGAGAAGTTTAAAGTATGTGAAAAGAATTTTGGCTACAACTGTAATGCAAGTGTAGGATAAATGTAGGATATAATAAAATTTGCTTTGGTTACAAAAAAGCATTCCTTATACTGCTGTAATTGTTTCATGATATGTCTTGCACACAAAACCCTCAGGTTTAATACTTAATTCTGAACAAGAACTCACTCACAAGACTCAGAGGAAATAATTTACACTACTTTGGTGCCAATGTTGCTCTTGGATACCCTGCCTCACATGTGCATTTTAAATATAGTTTAAAAGTAGCAGTTTCTGTAACTGCATTAGTTTGAAAACCCCAAAAAAACATTCTGGGGATTGAAATTGGCTGTATTTTTGATAAATTCTAGGGTTTACAGAGGACTGACTTTCTTCAGCTCCCTTAATGTTATTGATTTCCTACACCTTAATAATTATGGAGTAGGAAAACACATTTAGATAGACAGAAAAGTGATGCTGAGGACAAGTAAATCATGCAGGTAGAAAGAAATACTGAATGTATCAAAATCAGCTAGAAACACATTGTATTTCTCTTATTACTTAGCAATACGATAGAGGGAGACACAAGGTGCAAAACTCTCAGGTATTTCCATTAATATCATAAAGAAAATTTGAAAAGCCTGGGCATGGCTTACTTTGTGTAGTCCTCAGCCCTCCAAAATACTCAATGTATCAAGAATAGAAAAGTGGTCTACAATTTCATTTTTATCTCCTGACACTTTGAAGCAGTTTGAGGCTATTAATGCACTAAGGGTATTGTGATCCAGTTAGTGAGAGATGCAAATGAGACTATATGCTGAAACCAATAACATGGATTTTATTTATCATCACTCATGGATCCAGTTGATCCCATTGGTCCTTCCTCACCCTGGACCTCTTGGTGGAAATTCTGGAGTCATTCTTCTGGGGGGTGCCATCATTATACAGTCCAAGTTCCAGGTATCCACAGAGCAGTCACAGTTGCCATTCCCAAAACTTGGGGTGTTGTGTGTATGAGCAGTTGCTTCCTTTCCCACAGTTTGCCCTAGTGGGAATTTTTGTCTGGATGCATTAACCAGAATGTTTTAACCAGATCTCATCTCTGCCAGACCTGAAATTAGCTCCTTCCTGTCACAAAGTTCTTTCTTCTGTGCTTATCTCAACTTCCCGTTGTGGTACCTTATCTTGCCACAGTTCCTTCTGTGCATTTGACAGTGTTTGAGACAGGCAAATGTTCTCTTTAATTCCTTATAAATTATTAACATGCAATGATGGTGTCTGTTGGGTGAGTATTGCATACTGCTAATCATGATACTGCTAATCTAATAAAACAACTTATTTAAAAAACAAAAAAAATAGAGATGAGGAAAAGCTACTTCTGTAAGGAAAAGAAGGAACTGGTGGGGATTTTAACTTGATTTAAATACATTTGAAACTATTTGGGCTTGATCTACCAAAAAAAAAAAAAAATCTTAAAAAGTCAGATGTTTACCCCATTCAAAATATATTATCTTATTGCTAATATATTCTTTTCCTACAGGAAATTTATTTTCTTGTCAGCATTGGGAGGGAACAGGGCAGCTTTTCTTGCTGTTATGTAATGACTTAAAAGCAGTACTGCTGAAGAAACTTTATTTGGGGATTAAGTATAAGGAATTGTTCCTACTTTTGAATGTGGTAGTTTATGACACTGAATGGGGCTTTGCTGGAAAGGTTTCCTAGGAATTAGCATCTTGAAGATTGTTACTAGAGTGCAGCAGATCACATACAGATAATATCACCTTATTTCCCATATCTACTGAATGAACATGATCACCATCTATAAAGCTGGAACACCTATCTACATGGTGCAACTGGAAGTAGCTGAGAGACTTCACTTAGAAAATTAACATTAATGGTTCTTGGCAAATCCTATCTTGCTTTTGTTTCTAAATGTATTTGAAAATCTCCAGGGGGTACTTAAAAAAAGTTTTGTGAAAGATAAATTGAAGATTCTATCACTGTTGTCATTGTTTTGACAACCTAAATCAAACCTAACTTTGAATGTTAATGGCAAGCACTACCAATTCTTAATATGGTCCCATAGGGAATATAATTAAATTGGCTTTTTAAAGTTCCTCTTGTATTCTGATTATATAAAGATGGAAGAAGTTGAAAAAACAGAATAAAACAAAAACAAGAAATATCTATGATAACTAAATTATCTAAAATAACTTGATTTTTTTTTCTGGTTTTACAGGTAGAGAGAAATTTTAACTTTTACAAAAGTGAAAATGGAATGAGGAATAGGAAATTGGGTTAAACTGTCCAGAAAACATGCTACATTCACTGAAATATCTGGGAAGCTATAACGTAATGTAGTTTGTGTCACTCAAATAATTTAGCAATGCCATACTTGCACAGAATAGGGATGTAGGGATGCTTGGCCGTACCAAAAACTAGCAGGAATCTGAAGGTCTATGGAAGAAACATCTATCTCTCAGTCAACAACTTCAGGCGACCTTAACATTCAACAAAGAGAAACAAAATTTTCAGTCATTATTCTTACAATCTGCTTTAGATATAAGTTAGTATAATACTTACAAGATGGTATCTATAGTATCTTAAAAAAACATATAAGAAGTATAATTTTCCCTATTGGCCATAAAGGAAATCTGACTCAGAAGTCATAGGTGTCCATACTTTAGATCCAATGTGGATTGTTTGGATAATCCATATGCTATGTCTTGTTGAGATTCACAATCTGCCTTCCCTCTGTCTTAGATCCTGTCCCTCAAAAGTGATTCCAAGGTCAACTTTTTAAGGAACTAGGTCCCTTCACAGCATCACAATAACTCTGTGAGTTATCAGCTCTGAGCTTATGAGAAGATAAAAAAATTGCAACCAGGCTAGTAAGTGAGAGGGATATGCCAGACTCATAAATACACATACTGTGATCTTCACAGCAAGATCTAAAAATCCAGGCTTTCTTTAATTACAAAATGAGAAAGTCTGGAGCTGTTATGCTGTGATTTTTAGGCAGCAGATGTCCTGGAAATGGAAAAAGAGTTTAGAATAAACTAAGTTTAAAATGAATTATGAACAGAAAGAAAGTATACAGTCACACATGTCTTATTAATTCACATAGGTTCATAATTCTGAGGTTTAAAAATACTATCTTATTTTTGGACATACAGTTAATCTCCCAACCAATGTTAGAATCTTATTTGTTGTTAGTGCAACTCTTTATTTAAAACACTTGAAGGTAAATGAAAAATTAGCTATTGATTTCCCTGCATTTAAGATCAGAAAGTTTGAGCTGTATTTTCATAAGAAATTTTCATATTCATTTTACATTGTAGACACTGAGGAAAGAACAAAAAGAAAAATTAAAAGTAAAAATATTTTAATGTTGTTATTTTTCCCTGGACCCCATAGGATACCTACTTTTCAGCATTGTGGTTTGAATTCCTTGCCTGAAAGTATACAGAAGTTTGGGGTTTTTTCCTATTTTATTACTACTATTGTTATTACTACTGCAGTCATGTTATTGACCTGACAAAGAAGGCCCTCAGGACTTGTGTGGTATGTCTGAGTCTGGGCTGCTAGTTTTGACTGTGATAGCAATTATCTGGCAGAAGGCGACTACTGCCCATCTTGGCTTGTCTTAATTCTGAGATTATCCTCTCTTAAAATCCTACACAATAACAAAAAAACCTAAACAGAACAAGCAAACAAACAAGCAAACAAAACCCTGAAACAAACCAACCAACCAACCAAACTCCCTCCCCAAACAAAAAATAAATTTAACCAACAGTAGCCCTCTATAGTGTTTTGGCAAAGTACTATGCTGCTATAAATAACAACTAAGTAGAGCAAACAGACAAATTCTTCACGGAACCCAAGGTAAAAAAAACAAAACAAAACAAAACAAAACAATGGGCAAGAAAAAAAAGTAAAACAAAACAATGGGCAAGAAAACTGTGCTAAAAAACTCCATAAAAAGAGCCCCAAGACCCCAAAATAGGTAAACTTCCACTATGAATAGTGGAATTTTCATATTCCTCCTGGCAAAAACATAATGAAGCTGATGACTCCTCTTTACCTATCCCTATGCTTTGGTAGGAATTAGCCAGAAGGTGCTGTGACTCAGAGGTGCACCAGTAAAGAGCCTAATCTCAGGAAAAACTGGTTAATATTAGGAAACCCCTATCTTCCCTGTGTTAATGGTTTATGACTATTGCTCTCATTGTAATTAGACTAATAATAGCTTTTTCTTATGTTTTAATTAGACTGTTAAGACTTTAATTAGAATAAGAATAAATGATGGAACAAATTTTTCCCATTAAAAAATCAATAATAACTGTTTCAATAAATATGGAATTATCCTGTCAAAATCTCAAGAAAATCCCAGTCTTCACTTAGGGCGTCTGTATTTAGTATTCATTTTCATGGTTGTTGAATCAAATTACTTGAGGAAAGGTATATTGATATTTCTTTACTCTACAAAATTGTACTGTTGTCATTAAACATTGGGGTTTTTTCCCTATTAAAAAAATTGGTGCTTATTCTCCTTTGCTAAGGAATATGCTCATGCATAAGCACTGTGGAAGAATACAAAAGCTACATTTAGACTAGTAAATTAAATATGTCTAGGACTGTCGTTTGCTGCTGAGGCCAGCTGGCATAGAACAGCTTGCATTCATATTAATAAATTCTCTTACTCTCCAAACAGCATGGCCACATTCTAATTAAGAATTCCCCTTCTTCTACACTATCTCCCAGAACACACTTGGAAGTAATTCTGAAGAATGCTACTTGGTGTATTTGGTTTGTATAGGAAGGTTTTGATGCAGGCAGGTGGCTAAAGGGGTGACTTCTGTGAGAAACTACCAGAAGAATTCTCCATGTTCAACAGAGTCAATGGCAACCGGTGCCAAGATGGACCCACCACTGGCCAAGGCTGAGCTCATCCATCAGTGACAGTGGTAACAACTTTGAGATATAAGAGTTAAAACAGAGGAAAAGTTACTGTATAAAGAGCAAGCAACAGCCTGAGCAAACAACAACCTGAGAGAGGAGTGTGAATTCATGAGAGAAACAGTTCTGCAAGCACCCAGGTCACTTGAGAAGGAGGAGAATGATCTGATCCACTTGCTGGAGCCAAGATTCGCCCGCAGCCCGGGGTGAAGCCCCTGGTTAAACAGGTTTTACCCCTGCAGCCTTTGGAGATCCAAATGCAGAGATGTACCTGCAGCCTGAGGAGGATCCAACATGGGAAACCTGTTGTGGAGAATGCTCCTGGCAGGATGTGGGAGCCCATGGAGGAAGAGGACCATGCTGGTGCAGGTTTACTGGCAAGACACGTGACCCCATGCAGACTCATGCTGAAACTGCCTGTTCCTAAAGGTCTGCACCCCATGGAAGTCCGTGAACTGTGGGAAAGATTAATGTTGGAACCATTTGTGAAGGACCATCTCCTGTGGCAAGGATCCCACATTCCTGAAACCCAGGATGTTCATGGCAAGGTTGCAATTGGTGAGTGAACTTTCCTTATCCTTGTCTCAACACACAAGTCTTTCATTGCAATTCTTCTCCCCTATTCAGTGGAGTAGGGGGAGGCTTTGGTTTACATCTCATGTCCAGTCAGGCTGAATCCCTCACCCTTAGTGCAGGTAAAACTATGCCAAAACTATGCAATTGAACATTACAGAGAATTGGTTTCAAGCGACTGGGAAATATACAGATTTAGCTTATACATTTGATCTACATACATACATAATATGTATAATATATTATTACATATAATACATTTTGCATGGTAGAAAGTATAGTAATTTCACGATTGTAAGCCACACTGACTATAAGCCGCATCTCTGGGTGTTGGTAAACATTTCGTTCTTTGTCCATACACAAGCCACACCCAATTATAAGCCGCTCTGTCATTCACAGGGAGGACCCGCGTGCAACAAAGTTGCCAAATAGTAACAGAATCGCGAGATGGTGGGGTTTAAGGGCTCAGCTTGGGCTGTGAGGGTTCGGGCCGCTCGGGGCTGCCAACGGGGTCAGGTGGCCCAGCTCAGTGCTGCCGCTCGGTGGGGCTGCCCGGGGCCAGCTGCCACCGCCGCTGGGCTCACTCGCCCCAACCCGGCACTGTGCCATGGCGGCAGGCAGGGACAGAGCCTGCCGGCACCTGCGGCGGCATCAACAGGAGGGGAAGGAGCCCCCCTGCTCCCGTGGCAGCGGTAGGCGGGGACGGGAGCCCCCCTCCTCCCCCCGGGGTGCGGGGATGGCAGCATGGAGCCCCATGTCTCTCCCTGGGCTGGGCTGCCTGAAGGAGGGAGTCCTCGCTTCTCCCCGCCCCATGCTGCCTGCAGGGAGCCAGCTCCACCCGTGGTGAAACAGAGTAGCCAATTTGTAACAATTGCAAAATGCCGGGGTTTACTGCCAGGTGCTCGACTCGGCATCTTGGTTTTCACTTCCGGGTTTGGAAATGTCAGAAAATTATTCACATATTAGCCGCTCCTGAGTGTAAGCTGCATTTCTGGTGTGGGAGCAAAATTTTAGTCAAAACAGTGCGACTTGTAATCATGAAATTACTGTATATTTATACTTACATACTTCATGTATTTCAATGATGAACAACTAAGACACAGAGGGTAAAATGTAAAGATCTAGTTATATTGCAAGACTACATTTACTTACCTGTTTGAACTGGGTCCAGCAAACAGCTCTGACTCATGCAGGGTTTTAATTGTATTATATATATTACTTAATAATTAGCAATTTTTCATGTGCTATTGTTTGAAGAACATAAAATAGAGGTATAAAATATCTTTTTCTTTTGAAAAGCTATCAAAACTTCACAGAATAACTCAAAATTATGGAAATTGCACTCCCTCGCATCACCTTGATGTCAAAACTTTAGAAATGTGAAGAATTTTGCAAATTTTGACACTGTTAGAGTTCAAAAAGTATGTCAAAATGTGGATAAATTGCTTCTGGATTAAAATGTATTTGCAAAATAATAGATGTGAGAGAAACAAAAGCATTTTCTTAGAAGACATTGTTTAAAAAAAAAACAACCAGAACTTGATATAAATTATTTGTCAAAATCTTCTGCAAAATGGAGACACTGAACAAGTTTCAATTCAGAATTATTTCCTTCAAATGTTATATTTCCATAGTGAAAGTGAGATATTGTTTGAGTAAAAGGCATAGCAGAAATTCAAACCAAAATTAAGTACACAGATATTAGCTTCCAGATTATAAGGGACTATATTCTTAGACCTACATAAAACACGGCATGGCTTTTTGTAGCTGCACCTGTTTTTATTAAAAATTTTTAATTTCCGGTGGCTAAATATCAGTATATGGATTTGTTGGCTCATAGCATACATGTATTCATATGAAGTTTGACTTCTGAAGAAGCACTCAGGCATGCGATTGACTTAAATAAGGAATGCTGGCAAACATTAACCTATTTTCTAAGTAGGAGTAGGAATATACACATTCTTAAAACTCAGAATTTACTCAAGTGTATTGTATGAAGTCTTAAAAGAGGAAAGTAAAATTTGATGATTCATCAGCATCACTTACAAAAATATTCAGATTTTCTTTAATGCTTCATTCAGATGCTAAATAGATTTGCCCCTGATCTGCCTGCTGGAGTTTATAGATTGAGGTTTTATTTTAGCATATTTATCCTACTTCAGGTAAGGAAATTAAAAACTTTGAAATCTTTAAATCTGAATAATCTTTTAATAGATTTATCACCAGCTTTTTAGTATGTGGATGGTCTGTTCACACTGGCAAACAGTTTTCTCTTTTGCCTACATTTCTCTAATTGAGCAGAATATTTTTTCTTCTCTGACAATTGAAATTGTAAAAAATGTTTCCTTTTCACATTGCCTTGTAGCTGGCTGTACTGTAGAATTAATCTCAGAATCTTCTCATAAAATCTGTTTTCTCTCCTGTTAAACTCTCATAGGAGAGATGCTCACTGTAAATGTATTGCTCACAGAGCTGAAGAGTCACTTTGACTCGCTCTCTATTGTTTTCTGACATTAAACATTAGTAAAAGAAATCAGAACAATTTTCTAAGGAGACAAACACTAAGCTTTTCAAAGAAGAGCAAGTAATTCACATTGTCTTGTTTCCTCTTCTGCACAGGGACAAATTGCTCAGGAACTGAGGTCTAAATTAAAATCTGGTGCAGTGACAATTCAGTTGCTTATCCATTAGGGTTTCCTGGTCACTGGCCAATTTATCCAAGCCTCCAGTTTTCATATTGATTTATTTTCACCTGGAGAAATTTGGAGGCAGGTAAAGTTTCTGTGTTTGTCCTTCATGTTTAGTGTTGACAGATGCTTTTCATGTTTGCATCCCTGGATTTGGGGGAATTCACAACTGAGCTGTGCTTGAATCTCTTTTTTCCCCTGTTTCCCTGATTCTTTGACAGGGAAAAAAAGAAATCCTGGCCCATAAGAAGTTGTCACTCTAGTAAATTCCTCTCTGAATGTCTGAAAAACAGTATTGCAGGAAGCAATGCGGTACATCTGCCCCATAACTGGGATCTGTACTTAGCAGGGATGACTGAGCACACAGCAGAACAAATGCCCTATAGCGTAAGCACAGCTACTCAATCCCTAAATATCAGAACTGGCATCAAAACAGGAAACTGTAAAACCTAACTCAATAAATAAAGATGCAGTTGTTTCAACAGATCATTTAGTTGTTAGCGTTTGGTTTGGTTTATTTTTTGGGGGGTGAAGGGTGAAAGGGACAGGAGAGGTGAGTGTTGTTGTTTCTGAGTGAAATACAGATACGTCATTTTAGAGTCCCATTTCCGTAAAAGTGAACAAGGAGCTTTATGGTTTTTTTAATTGGATGAAAGACATACAGTGCTTCTATGCATAACAAAGTCCTTGAAGGTACATTCAGCACAGGCAGCAACTTAGAGAAAAACAAGAAGAAATGTGATAAAAAGAGAAATTCAAAGAAAACAGTCCTCTGGGTTTGGTGATTTTCTCAGGGTTTTAGAATAGTGACCTGGTAACTGACTTCATGCGTAAATATCTTCACCAGAGTAGTTATGTACAATTTTTTTTAAATAACTGACAAATTATTTATCTTCAGAAAGCACAACCAATAATTATGTTGTTCCTCGTTTTTTGTATGATAGCGTACCAGATAGAAGAACTGTGTGGGAAGTGAATTACATCAATTCAGGTCTTGCTTTACCTTGAGTTAAGTTGAGCAGAATTGCCATCTCTAGAAGATTGTTTTGATAGCTAAATTTTTTTGGGGATTTTTTTCCTCCTTTTTGGCACTGTTTTATAATGTAAAAGTAGTTCAAGAGTCTTTGGGTTATGGGAGGCGGTTGAAGATTGGTAGGGAAAGAGGGGAAGGGAGGGAAGGGAGGGATGGAGGGAGGGAGGGATGGAGGGAGAGAGGGAGAGAGGGAGGGAGGGAGGGAGGGAGGGAGGGAGGAAGGAAGGAAGGAAGGAAGGAAGGAAGGAAGGAAGGAAGGAAGGAAGGAAGGAAGGAAGGAAGGAAGGAAGGAAGGAAAAGATTCTGCTAAAAATATCAGGCTGATGACAAAAGAATTCACCTGAAAAAGTTCCTATGGGTTTTGGTGAGTAATAATAACTACCCTCTCACTTGTTTTAAAAGGAAGAAGGGTACAGTCATTTAATCTTAATTAATTAGCCAAATCAGAGGTTTATTCTTATATACTAAAAAGAAATTGCTGTCTGCTTTTGAATTTACTCTTTCAAATCATTATAACTGCCTAGAGGTTTATTGTGTTACATTCTGTCATGCACTTTGTGGGTAGCCAATACAGTCTCAAATAGCTTGATTAAGAGCAGACTAAATGACAAAACAGGGCAGGATTTTATGACAACAACATTAACCTAAGGAGAATGGAGCAGTCGGCCTCAAGTCCTCAGGGTTTATCTCTAAAAAATAAGAGAAGCAGCTGGATACAGCCTTAAAAGGGTCAAAGTGCAGTAAGTTATTTGTTAATGAAAGGGAAGAAATTTGCTCTATCTGTATTGACAGCACAGTTAGGAAATGAAACAAGACATATTTTAACGGAAATTATGGTTAAGAAAAAAAAAGAATTTAAATTGGAAACTCTTGTTAATTTTTGGAAAATAGAAGTTGGTGAAAGATAGGTTAAAATCCCATAACCTGCTCATAAACAAGTAAATTTATAAGCAGAACTTTTTTAAAATTATTTTTTTAATGTAGGTGGATACAAATGATTATGTTTTGTCTAAAAACAATTTGTCTTACCTGAGTTGTCCCATGATAATACATTATAACACACACTTATATCTGTTACTATTTGCCTGCACTCTTATATGATAATATTAAATAGTAATTTAAAGAATAGATATGTGTTATTGCTACTTTTTTCATTATCTGCTAAAAATTAGTAATATAATATATTTTTCAAATAAAATATTGATTATTGCATACAGTAGGAGAACAAGAGTGCCCACTGATTGAGGTGTTGTAGGGAAAGAAAACTAAGGCAAGAATACATACGAGAGCTTTCAAATCAAACCAAATCAGATCTTGACTGTAGCTACAATAGTGGGTCTTTAGAAATTACAGGAAAAGTAGAGAAAACTCAAAAAATTGGCATTCTCCTTGAGGATACTAGATTGTTTATCCTTAGAGGTGGAAACATTCTCATATAATTTGAGAGACAAACAAATTTAAAGGCCATTAATCCATGATTCCCATTCCATTGTCAGTTCTTTCTCTGTAGGACCAAGCCTTCCCCTGTGTGAGAGAATAGTTTGCCATTGACTATTTCTGAATCCAGTAAGAAATAATACACTTTAACAACTAACTTGCAGGAAATTTTTTTAAATTTTACAGGAAAAGATTAGAAGATGTCTATCAAAAGATACATCAACCCTTTAGGAGAAGTACTTTAAATGGAATCAAATTGCTGGTCATCTAAATGTGGCTCAGCTTCTTTCCTTCTTCTCCTTTCATCAAAAAACTTAACAGCTGGGGCCTCATCCAGGACACAAAATTGACAGATAAAGGACTCAGATGCCAAGATCTAGAATAAATTTTTTAGCAGCAACATCTGTGTCTGTTGCAAAGCCCTTGGCTGATTTCTTGGCTGGCTGCTTGGCTGCCTCTGTTCTGTCTGTGACTCCAGTGCTGGCTATGCTAATGGCCATGTAATGGCCCCTGGTTCCCTCTCGGGGAATTAAACTGCTGATAAGCTTGCTGGCTTGCCTTGTCTCTGGGAACTTTTTTTAACTTTGAGTGACCTGCAGCTGGAGGGATTTGTTCCTTACTTGAGAAGAAGGCCCTTGAACAAATGCTCACAAGTTCAGCGTATGCAAGGCCAATTGGTGCTGCCAAAGTAATATTTTGGAGTCTGCTGTAAAGTCGCATTCTTTTTAGATATAACATTGCCTTAAGCCACAGGAAACACTAAAGATATCAGAAATGAAAAAGTTCCAGAGACCAGAGACTGTGGATTTATCATTCATTTTAGTTTGCTATGGATTTCAGAACAGAGGACTCACTGTCCTACAGAACTTATGACTAAGTTTGTCCCATGAAGGAGAGTTTCCTAAATAGGTGGTTGGCTCATCAGAAATCAGGGCAGGTAAATCTTTAGTGATAAAAATGCTTATGCTTTTGTTCTTAATGTAAAATCTCCTTAAATAAATTCGAAGTCACAAAGGATGTTTGCATTTAAACTAAAGTGTCCTATGCATATTCTTTCATTCTCTGCCTGCAGTTACTCAGACTCTTTGTCTTTACCATGGGCCCATGATGAGGATTCAACTGAATTTTAGTCAAAATACTAACATTCAGTTTCTGCAGACTTACTTATGAAGTTCATTCTAGAAGATGAATAATAAAGACAGGGTGAATCTTTTCGCCTAGGAGAAATCCTGCTGTCTTTATACACAGAAATACAGTAACCCCTTAGGATATGATCGTTCAATTCCCTTGAGCTTCTTTATGCATTTGGGTGATATAAAATGCCTGCAAATATAGCAAATGCTGCCAACAGGGAATATTAGGGCATATGGAGCAGGTCAGTGGAATGGCTGAGAAAAGAGTGTGTGACTGAAAGCCTCAAGCTATTGGAAACAGAATGAAACAGCCGTGTTTGCACAGCTTGAATTTTCCCCAAGATTGGACAAGCAAGATTTTGGCTTGCCTCAGAGTACAGTTTCTTCCACAGAGAAAAATAATAATTATAAAAAAGAACACTCAACTCTATTACTTCAAAGGGATTCCTTAAAGTGAGGGGGGAAAGGAAAAAAAACCTGAGAAGATACATGTGAGGCATGAAGAAAAACACAAAACAGAAAAACCAACCAGATACGAGTGCCCCATTCTAATATCAAATACTTAATGTATATAATGCCAGACAAAGATGAGATTGACTCTAGACTGGGATATTTAACTCTTAGGTGTCCTCTTACCTTGGTTAGATAACTGAGACACAGGCTAACATTATGTGTACTAATTGCAAAGCAAGATTGATGTGTCTATGAATAAGATTCATAGATATCAATGACAGGCTACTAACTGTTATATAATTATCAGTTATAATCAGTGTTCAAATGTGAAGTGTTGTGTTGGAAGCCTTCCAGAGATTTAGATTTTCAAGCAGGATTAGAGAGAAATAATGCATTGTTCAGAATGGCAGTCATATTCCAGACATACTTGCTTAAGACAAGTAAATTTTTTCGTCTCAGAAAGAATAAGAGGAAAGAAATATATTTAATATAATATGAGGCACTATTGAGCAAGCATACCCCAAATCACCTACGTACTCATCTTCAAAATCCCTTTGACACTTTTTGAAAGACTTCCATTTATTTAAACATTGTATGGAAATTGAAATATGGCTAGTACATAACACTGAAAGAAAATAATTCCACAATATTATATATTCATTAGTTATGACTCTATCCCAAGATCTAAGAAATCCAAATAAGTGATCTGAGTCAAGCAAAGTGTGGGTTTGTGTTTGTAATGACTCTTCTGGTTACTCAGATTTTGTGCTTTCAGTGAAAACACAGTAAACACTTTCATTCTATTTTTGTGTCCCATCAGGTCTATGTTGGCAATGTTTACTAACTTCATATTCACAGGTGGCACACTAATGCCATAACTGATAAAATATTTAAAAAATGGACAATGAGCATTCTATTTTCTGAATATTCCTTGATAATTTTCTGCTCACATCATCATTACTTATAAATCAAAGAAGTGGGATACATTATCTGTAACACTATCCTGTATTTAACCTATAGTTTATCTTTATCAAATAGTATTGCCAGTAATGTCATGCATCAACAACTGTATGGACTGGTAAGAATATGTGGACTGCCCATTCAGGAAAGATTTTTCTTAACATTGTTAGATATCCAAAGACACCTTAATGCTTTCTTTAAAGCAGTTGAAGTTTTGTACAGCGGAACAAAAGGGAGGAATGTCTTCTATCATGCTAGAAAATATACTTAAAGTAACTATTGTGAATTTACAAAATAGTTTTACATTTTTAAAATTTTAGATTTGCAAGTTTAGATTACAGTAATTTCACAACTATAAGGCGCACCCTTTTGACTAAAATTTTCCCCCAAAACCAGAAGTGCACCTTATAGTCCGGTGCGCCTTATATAATGTACAAAGTTGCGACATTTACCACCCTGGAAGTGTGAGCTATGAGCCGTTGGGGGAGCCGGCAGTGCCACGGCAGCCGAGTGGAGGTGGGCCCGGGGACCGGTGGCGCCTCCCCTGTCGGGTCCAGGTGGGCCCAGGGGCCCATGGCTGCCGGGTACAGGCAGGCCCGCAAGCCCAGGGCTGCTGGGTTGAGGCAGGTCCTCAGCCACAACCACGTGGGGGGAGCTGGGGGCGGAGCCTCGTTGCAAAAAAAAAAGTGCGCCCTATAGTTCGGTGCGCCTTATATGATCTACAAATTTGCAAATTTTATCGACTCCTGGGGGGTGTGTCTTATAGTCCGGTGTGCCTTATGGTGGTGAAATTACTGTAAATATATCAGTAAACTTTCCCCACACTTGTTAATTTGCATGATTCTGTGGTTTAAATTCTGTTTATACTACTGCCATTTATAAAATGGTGACTTTTACAGCAGCTGATGCAGTAGTTTTCTGACGCGAGTGCTGTACCACAGCAGTCCTAGGGCTACAGAATAAGCTTTTTAATACCAATATAAAATAACACAATCATACTGATGATGAATATTTGTAAAATCAAGTATCAAATTTAAAAAAATTAATAAATATGTTTATTTCAACAGTAAAATGGAGAACAATTGTTACTGCTATCAACGACTGAGCAAAAGAAAGCCTTAAGTAACTCAGCCTTTTCCTCATCCTTTGTTGCATCCAATAAAGGATGGAGATTCTTCTTATCTCCTCTTCTGTTGTTTATGCATTTATATAAACATTTTTTATTGTATGGTACAGCAGCAACTGATTAAGTTCTAGTTGGATTTTGACTCTTATGATGTTCTCCTTGAATATCCCCCAAACATCTTTGTAGTCCTCTTGAATTACCTGCCTCTTCTTTCAAAGGCATGAACAATTTTTTTTTTTTGAGTTTCAACCAAATATCTCCCTTCAACCAGAGTAGTCTTCTCTACCAGCTTATCTTTTAGCATATGGGGATGGTCCACTTGTATGTCTTTAACATTCTCTTCTTGAAAATTATCCATCCTTCCTGGACTCTGTGACCTTTCAGGGATTTCTTCCTAAAGCACACTGCCAACCAGGCACTCTTTCCAGCTGACAGACAGACAAGTAGTTGGAGTTGTACTTAATATGACTAAGGTCAACAGCATCATATCACTAGAATATTGGGAGTTTAAAGGAAATAACAATCATGATTTCATGGCTTCCTGCTTACTGTTGTATCTATTGATACTGGCATACTTTACACTGAGTGATGCACTCTTTAAAATGGAGACGTATTTTGAAACCAATTTCCCATATTGGTTTCCCATGGTGAGAAATTGAGCAAAAATATTAATAAGACATACAGGAATAGCAAGGTAAAATCCAAACTTTTTCTAATCATTAGCTTATGAATCTTTATGCAAAAAATTCTGAGAAGAATAATCATGGATATGACTTTATTGTACATTAAATGTTAACAACAACTCTTGTTTAAGCCCAGATATAGCCTTCTTGTCATGGCAGGCTTGCAAGTTACAGACAGTTATTGTATTTTAACTGAAGCTGTGGAGTTAATGGAAATGCTTTGGCCAAATATTTTGGCACAGTCTACTCATCCATGAATATTATTACCATCTTGCCTACCTCCACAAACATGTTATGTGGATAATTTTAAGCAACCCAAGCTATATCTGACTTTACGCAGTTTGGTTGGGCAATATGATGGCAAGCTACAATGGTCCTGCAGCTAACAGTGGCTTTGCATGAAGTTGTCTGGAAGGGCAGACCAGGATCTGTCCATTTCCTGACTTTCATTCCTAGCCAAGCTCTCAGTAACAAAAGCAAGACAATCAAACAAATCCAAACAAAGAGATTGAAATGTGCTGGTGCCATATTTTGCACCTGCTATACTTTTCAAACTTATTAAAAGAGATCTAGAACTGAAACTCGCTTTGTATAATGTAGTCTTCTTTTGAACTATTTTTGTGTTTTATACCCAACTAGTAACCAACCCTACACAACTGCTTGTTCACTCCCCCACCATTGCCATGGGAAAGAAAATCAGAAGAGTAAAGTAAGAAGACTCATGGCTTGAGATAAAGACAGTTTAACATATAAAGTAAAACCCATGCACTCAAGTAAAATGAAGCAAGGAATTAATTCACCACTTCCAGCTGTAACCAGGTGTTCAACCATCTCCAGGGCAAGAGGGGTCCATAACATTTAACAGGGACTTGGGATGGCAAACCCCATCACTCCAAACATCCCCTGCTTCCCCCCTACCACCTTCCCTCCACTCTATGTACTGAACAAGATGTCATAGAATATGGAATACCCTTTTAGTCAGCTGGGGCAGTTTTCCTGTCTGTGTATGCTCCAAATTCCCATATAACCCTAACCCCCTTACCAATACGGCACGAATCGAAGCACAAAGGCTTGTCTCTATGTGAGCACTGCTCAGCAATAACAAAAACATCTCTATATTATCAACCCTGTGCTCAGCACAGATCCAAAACAGCCCATACCAACCACTGGGAAGAAAATTAACTCTACCCCAGCCAAAACAAGCACAAGTCTATGTGAATATTCCTTATTGTACTTAATGTAATTTAGAGACTCTGTTACAGGTCTGAGAGTGTAAGATATTTGAAACAGACATCTTCATATTTTATTATCTCTGTTTATCTCTGATTCATTGATTATGCAGCAGAGTATTTATTAATGGTAATCTTTAATGTCTAAGTTCATAAAAAACTTTGAGTAAATTCATGAACTAATGTTTCAACATAGCAATACAGCTATCTGCAACAAAAATGATGCTTTGGACAAAATTTTCTAACTTGGGGTTGGTAGAAGCACAAAAAGTTAATTATCATTGTTGTGCATGATTACATAAAGTTAAATTAATCAGTTTCATGTAAACAACTTGATATGGTGAAATTAACACTTAAAACATGGGTTTTCATTCTGCTTTAAAGAACAATACCTACTTATATATAATGTTTTCTGAAGAATTGCAGATGAAAGATAAGCAATTAGAATTTTTAACTTTTATTCACAATTAATAGCTTGAGTTCTTCAAGAACCGGAATCCTTTCCCCAGAGGGTAGTGATTGATGGCTCAGAGTCCGAATGGACACCAATTACAAGTAGTGTTCCTCAGAATCTTTATTGAAATCAGTATTATCTAATATCTTCATTAATGACACAGATGAAGGAATTGAGTGCATCCTCAGCAAATCTACTGAGGACACCAAGCTGAGTGGTCTTGTTGACACACCTGAAAGACAGGATACCATCCAGAGGAATTTGGGCAAACTCAAGAAGTGGATGCGTGGGAATATCCTGAGGATTAATAAGATCAAGCACAAGGTGCTACACCCAGGTCATGGTAGTCCCTGGTATCAACAAAGGCTGAGGGATGAACAGATCAAGAACAGCCCTGATGAGAAGGATTTGGGGTTGAGAGACTTGACATGGCCCAGCAATGTGCACTCAGAGTCCAAAAAGCCTGCATTCTGGCAGGATATCCTGCATCCGAAGCAGTGTGGACAGCAGGTTGGGGGGGTTTGGGGGAGAATTCTTCCCCTCTGCTCTGCTCCTGTGGGACCTCACCTGCAGAGCTGGATCCAGTTCTGTCACTGTAAGAACACTGACCTGTTGGAGCAAGTTTAAAGGAGGCTGCCAAGATGGTTAGAGGAATGGAGCATTTCTTTTTTGAGGAAAGGATAAGAGAACTGGGATTGTTCAGCCTGGAAAAGAGAAGGCTTAGGACTGACCTAATTTTGGCCTTTCAGAGCCTGAAGGGAGACAGAAGAAAGATAGAGAGGGACTTTTTACAAGACCATATAGTGATAGGCCAAGTAGTAATGGATTTGAAATAAAAGAGAATAGGTTTAGATTAGATTTTAGGAAACAATTGTTTACTGTGAGGGTGGTGAGGTGCTGGAACAGGTTGCCCAGAGAAACTGTGAATGCTTCATCTCTGGAGGAGTTCAAGGCCAGGACAGATGGACCTTTGAGTCCTGGTCTAGTGAAAAATGTCCCTGCCCACTGCAGTTGGGTTGGAGCTAGATGATCTTTAAGGTTCCTTCCAATCTAAACAATTCTATTTATCTATGAAATGCATTTTCATAGAAATTTCGTAAAAACACATCCTTTTCATTTCCATTTTCAGTACTCAAGTTGTATGCTGTTCAGTTATCAAGCAGTTTTTACAATATATTTTATATGTATTCAAAATTTTTCACTTCTGGACACTAATCAAATGTTTCTTCAAAGACAAAATTACAGTAATTTCACGATTATAAGCCGCACTATTTTGACTAAAATTTTGGTCCGAACCCAAAGTGCGGCTTATAATCAGGTGTGGCTTATATATGGACAAAGAACAAAAAGTTGCTGTTTTAGTTTGGAGGACAGGTGTGTGCTGAGAAAGGCAAGAACTTCTCTTTGAAATGGAGAATGTAAACCCCCTCTCTCCAAATTATTATAATTTGGAAATCAAGGGGTTTTCAAGCAAAAATATGGAAATTAGGAATAACAGTTCTTTTCTAGGGAAATCAAAATAGAAATACAGTACTACAAAGAAACAAACTCCAAACCCTGACAAAGTCAGAGTACAACCTGACACACCGTCAGGCAGGGTGTTGGTAGCACTCCCATTAAATGGTGGCTGCATCCTCCTGCAGTGACAGATGTGGCTCAGTTGAAGCAGTGCTCCTGTACAAGGTGCAGTTTCCCTCTGGAGGTCCAGTGGTGATGTGCAGAAATCCAGTTTTCCGCTGGAGTCCAGTGGAGAAAGGGGCTATCTTAGTGTCCCAAAACCTCTGTTTTTATCTTGGTGAGAAATGTTGGGCTCTTCCTCCTGGCTGGAGCAACTTTCAATGGGATGAAGTAATTTTATCAGTCCCACAGTGGGACTCAATGGGCCATTAGCAGACAATGACTGGCTGGAGGAAGGATGGGTTGTGAAAAGATAAAGAACAATGCCCTGCCTGGTTTCAATGGATGGCCCATTAGCAGATTATCTGCCATTGAGATAAGGATCACTGTCCCCACCCTCAACAGATGGTGATAGAACAGATACCTTTTATCACACTCTGTATTGTAACATGCGGCTTATAATCAGGTGCGGCTTATATATGGACAAAAAACCAAAAAGTTGCTGAAACCCAGAAGCGCAGCTTATACTCAGTGCGGCTTATAATCGCCAAATTACTGTATTTATTTTCTTATGAGTTTTTGGTCTGGAGAATGTGAGTGTATCATAAACATTAATTATTTTTGCAGCATCCCTGAGAGGTGGAGTGATACTATTTTGCAGGTGATGAATGGACACATAGAGACCACCAAAAAAAAAAAAAAAAAAAAAGTTTTGCATCTTCCGGTGCAAACTGTTTAGGTTCAAGCTCTAATCCTACCTTTTCCACAGATCATGTCACTGAGTTCTCAAGTCAGACAATAAATACTATGTATTTATTGACCTTACGTGACCAACCATATAAAGATCATATTGTGAAGAGTTCTCAGTGGATCCGAGGAGTTCAGGGAGAGCCTTACCTTTCATGCAACATTTGTCAACCCACACCTGAAGTTTTGGATTCATGTTTGGACTCACCAGTACAAGACAGATTGATACACAGAGTGTGCACAACAGCAGCCACTGAGACAGGGCACTGGATACATACTGTACAAGCAGAATCTGTGTGTGATTGGTCCTAGAAAATAACTCTAAAGGGAGATCTTACTGTTATTTTTCAACTATCCATGGAAATCCTATAGAACAGATGGAGCCAGACCACTTCCTGTCAGAACACATCAGAGAAGTGGGAGAAATCATGCTTAAAATGGAGAACTCTGGTAGCATGATAAAGTTGTCTCTTTTGCACTGACATTCCATAATAAAAACAAGTGTTTTAACTAAAAATTACTATCCTGGTGTTGATTATTTCCAGAAATAAACTTCTCTGTAGGGAAATGTGCAAATGGGCTGTGGACTCTGCAGATGATAGGACTTTTATAGTGAGAAAGGCAGTTCCACTAAATACCAGTAAATGCTAATTTTGATGACAAATGTTGTTGTGGTATATCCTTACAGGTAATAATACTGAAAAAGACAATACAACACTCCTGCTTGAATAGTATTAATGCAAGTCTTTCTTAATACACCCACGGTTGATTTTAAAATATTTAGTATAGATACATAGATATTGCCTTTTGGTGTATTTCCTGAAAACAAAAGACAAACCGAGTTTGTTACTGAGCTGTAAAAAATAGGTTGGGAACTGTAAAAAATAGGTTGGACTTGATGACCTCAGGAGTCTTTTCCAACCTAATTCATTCTGTGATTCTGCAACCAACACAAAAGAGAGATCATTGGATTAATCAGTTCTATTAAAACACTTTTGTAATGAATTTTATCAGTTCTTTGGAAACTTTTTTTCTTCTTTTCCTATCCAACTCTTGTTATCCATCTAGAATAGCTGAGCATAAATTCTCATCCTATAGATCTTTCATCTGTACTTCTTCCAGGAAAAGAAATTGCTACCCCCAACCTCCATTTTACCCCAGTTGTTTGTTCATCCCTAGTCTGAATCAGAGCTGCCCATTAAGTTTCTTGTTTAAGCTTTTTGACCATTTTCAGGAGAATCAAGCAGAAGTTAATTTAAGCAGTTTAAACAGCAAGTACTTGACAACTGAAATGAAATTTTTTAGGGAGGTACCACACAGAAATCAGAAAGGTGATGAGTGATCTTGGGAACTGGAGCTGAGCTACCAGGAAAGTAAAGGAGAGTAACAAGTTTCCTCCATTCACACAGCTGTTGCTGGACCAATTTTGCTTCTTTGACATTCTCCCTCTTTGTTTATTATGGAATTTCCAATGGGGATTTGCTATCACTTGTGAGACGTGAGCTGTGAGGAAGATATTCAATAAAGATCATAAAGGTGTACCAAAAATCAAGTCCTACAAAATCTTTCAGTGACAGTTTTATGACATAATCTCAAGAGTCTTGATTTAAGAGCAAAGTTCTCATTACCTCATTAGCTGTCTCTAGAATAAAAACTTCCTTTAGTAAAAAAGCTGGTGTTTCATGATGGAAATAGCAGAAAGGCACAATTATATACAATTAACTTGTCTTCAGAGGAGTTATTTGTGACTGTTGTCTTTGATTTTATTTATTATTACTATTGCAGGGTGAAATTCATGACAATGTGTTAGAAAGAGAAAACGACTCATGAAGGACAGAGGGAAATGCTTGTCTTCTAACTTTCTCATATCCATCTTCTTGACTTAGGTGCCACATAAAAAAGCATTCTTGTGTATTGTAACTGTGCAAATTTCCTTTCTTGTAAGATAAGTTCAAATAGATTGCTTCGATCTTAACCCTCATCTAATTTTATTCTATACCTGGATAGTTAATACAGCTAATATGCTTTTTGACAAAAACAGCTTTTATAGGATGTGGGAATCATTTGGATGGCATCACAGATTTTTGATGCCAAGGACTGAAAAATATTATTCCAAAGGCAGCATCTGGCTTCTTGGCACATCTAGCCTTCAGTTTCTTAGTGCCTCTAGGTTCTCTTGTATGGTTGATCACATTTGAATGCTAATTTTACTTCCTAACTTCTTGGAATAAAATAGATTTTGTGGAATGTATGTGTAAGCATATACAAAGTGATCAACTTGTACTTCTGCAAAGTATTGTTAGCTCTCTTCAATAAGTCAGTCAATTACCTCCATCCGTACTTATCCAGATACCTGCACACATGGTAAAATGCATACATAATTAGTTTTAAAGGGAGCTTTTTTTCCCCACCTGCTCAAACCATAATCATGTATGCAACACAGAAGTGAATAGGGGGTAACTTTATTTCTTTTTACTTACCAACATGAATATTTTTGCAAGTAATCACAGTAGTTTCCCACATTCTTTAACAACTGCACCAAAAAAAAAAAAAATAAACAAACAACCCTTCAGTTTGTGGTAAAGCCCAAATTTTGCTCATATTCATCTGGATCATTTTTTTATATTTCATTTTTTTTATCCTCAGCTTTCTTGCTTCTTTACATTCCTTTTGCTGTTCTGTTTGCAAAAAATAATATTGACACTAGTGAATTTTGTCTTTTGCCATTATCTCACTGCAACCAAACTCATCCTTTTCTCTATCATTGTTTTCTTCACCATTCTTTCTCGTTCCCATGATCCCACACTTTTCCTTCCTGCATTAGATTTCTCACTCATCTTTATCCACCCTGACCCTCATGATCACTTTTTCCACTTTACTTCACTTGTGGTTTAGTCCAAAGCTTGAGCAAGGAATCAGGTACCTAAGAAAGGTAACTTCTGTGTAGTAGTGATATTCAGTCTACTCCACCAAATCCTTAATTGTTCTGTTTTCTTTGAAATTCAGAGAACCATGTATCAGCATGGTAGTGACTAAGACATCTAGGACAACTAAAGCTGGTGGTAGGCATTTTATTCACTAATTTGCAGAAACTTCAAACAGTAGGTTTATGGAACCCTACATGGAACTGAAGATTTGTTTCAATTTATTTTCTTAATGATTTCTTTGAGATATATATCTTCAAAAATCTTAGTTTCCATCCTGACATCAGAAAAACGCTTCAGCTTGTGGGTCAACATATGCTGTTTTATCAATTTTCTTTAAAGGAAACTAGAAAGGGTGGCACTTTCTAATAAGGGGATATGTCGTATTCTGTCACCCAGGTTTCAAATTTCCATAGGGCATTTTAGATTCACTCCAAAATCCAGTCCTTAACATAAAAATCCAAATGTAATTCTGTCTCCTTCCAGGGAATGTAGAGTTGAACAGGTTTTAAAGGTATTATGGTAATGTATTTCAGAGCACTGACTTTAAGGGAATTAACTTTGTCACTTTGTAATTGGCAGAACTGGGACAGTTAGCTAAAGCCCAGGCACACACTCTTCATTTTATCAACAAGGGCCCTGTTGCCAATATAATGTTTTATAGATTATATATGACAGTTTTACATCTGCTAAACATCTATTCACAGCAGACTATTTTTTTCACTTTTGTGTTAGATTGAATGGAAAATTATTCTGAACTGAAATTATCTCCTTTCTGATGTCATATACAAATACATGTATCAATTAGCACGTATTAGTTGGAAATATTTTTAATACAACACCCTAGAAAAAGAAGCAAAACAGAATCCAGAGTCCCCAGACATACTTGTAGCATTAAAAGAATTTTGTTGCAGGCCATTCTATTTTTCTTATATATTTTTTTCTTTTTAATTTTACCCTAGATATTTTCCTGATTATTAAAGCTAATTTAGTCATTTTTGTTTAGTTAATTATTACTCATTTTATTTTCTTCAGAAAACAGACTTAGAATAAATGTGTTACACCTCTGAATTCATTCAGTGTCAAGATACTCTGAGTCACTCTGGTCAAGAGTGGTTTAAATGACATGCAGGCTGTAGTGGAATTCAGAGTGATGCCAAATCAGCTCTGCTAAATGATGAACAACTTGCATCCAGTCTGCAGGGAACTCTCTGAACAGTAAAATATCATCATGATGCGACTTAATTTATTTGTCGTAAAAATTACTGTCAACTCCAACTAGGGCAAAGTGTTTTGTCTTGAAAGTTAAGCAAAAAATGTTTTCTGGAAAAATACCAAGGAAATTTCTTATTCCTTCTGCTATGTTCTAGATGGCTAAAATTCCCTATTTTCATGGACAAAAAATTGATTTAAAATATTGATACACTTTATGTAAAGTGTTTTAACTTTTGTAAAGGTTTTATATCTGTCTTTTTAACCGGCAGAAAAAATCAAGGCCTAGAGAACTTAAGTATTCACAGTCAGAGAGAACTCTTGAGGGATCAAAAATACACAGCATATTTGTAGAAATGTAGTTATCTTTCCTAAAGTATATGCGCTCTTCAATATATCATAACAAAATCTGGTGCCCTCTGATGGAATGTAGTACCTCAGTATATATTATGTTTCTACATACAAATGTAGATGCTGAAGGTACTGATTCAGAATGCCAGCAATACACAGATATATGAGACTCAATGGTGGCTGATGGAATGGTTGCTTTCTGAAATTTTTTCTGTTCACTAGGTACTTCAGTTCTTCCCAGGTCTACTTTTAAGGAAAAAGTCAAGCATCCCAACTATTTTTTTTCCCTTTCTATGCTGTGCTGGAAGAAAATACATTTGACTAAACAAAATATACCAATTTTAAGGCAAAAATTGAACTCTGACAGCATTAACTCATCTAACAGTTTGATCATTTGGTCTTTGATAAGGGTTTGTATCTTCAACCTCATCAACATCAGAGTCTTCCCCTGTCTTTACTTGTTGTACCATCTGTCAAGTTATTGATTGACCTTAATCAGAGAGTGATTGTCCTGGTTTCATCTGGGATAGAATTAATTTATTCTCAGTGGCTGTTACACTGCTGTGTTTTGGATTTGGAATGAGAATGGTGTTGATAACACACTGATGTTTTGGCTTTTTGCTGTGTCTTGTTTACCCTAATAAAGGACTTTAGCCCCCTACCAAATCTCATGCTTTGCCAGCGAGAGGAAACATAAGCTGGGAGGGAGCACAGCTGGGACAGGTGACCCGAATTGACCACAGGGATATTCCACACCACAGAATGTCATGCCCAGTAGAAGAACTGGAGGGATTAACCCAGCAGAGTGGCAGATCTGGGTTTGGGAATGGGGGTCTGACACTAGTCAGCATGTGGTGACCAGTTGAGCATCACTTGTTTGGTTTTTTTCCCTTCTTCTACTTCTTCTTCTTCTTCACTTTTATTATTTTCTTTTTCAATTATTAAACTATTCTTATCTCAACCAACGTGTTTCACTTATGATTCTCCTCCCCATTCCACAGGGGAGGGGGAGTATCAAGTGAGCATCTGTGTGGTGCTTAGTGGCCAGCTGGGCATAAACCATGAAACTGATTGAACAGATCTCACTATTATAGTTCAACATGATTGTCAGGTGCAGTCTTCAGTAAAGCCACTCCCTCATGTCCCAGGTAGTCTAAATTTTCCATCTTCTACCTCCTTGTCAGTATAGGGCAATGTGTTTAATGTAAGCACCCCAGAAGTACCCTCAGTCTTGTAGTACATTTGATTGTAAAAACCTCAAAATAAAAAAAATATTATTTTATATTAATCAATATACGTGAATCTTCATTTGGGGCAGAAAGCATTTTCTCCACAGTATAGAAACAACCTTCATTTTGTAATATCAAATGAGGGACCTAATACAAGGAAAAAGGTCATAATCTCAAACAAAGATAGATAAGATGTTGACTGACTAATTTTTTCAGTGTTCAAAGTGCTTCTGTTTTCATTTGCATCTCAATTACAGTCAGTTAGCTACTTGCTTTCTTGTGTTCTGGAGATTCAAAAGCCAAAGTAGGAACTGAGCTTTCTTTGAGGTAGTACAGGTAATACAAGAATAACACCTTATAGTACCTACTTATTTTCTGAAATCTGAACAAAAATGTCACCATGAAAACACACCAAATTTCTATGTCAGTTCAAAGCAAGAGTAGCATTCATGTTTGTCATACACTAGTTTTACTTAAACATCTGAACAATAAAGAAGCTACCAAAATCTCTTTCTGCATTTTTCTTGCAAAACCAGTACGGGACAAACAGTTTATTCATAAAATGAATTATTCTTTGGAGTAATATAGAGTGGGTTTTTGGGGTTTTTTGGCTTTTCTTCCAAAAGGGCCATACATTTTCCATGTGAAACTACAAATTTGCCTCGATAAATTATAGCACATGAGGAAACAACAGAATGTTGCCTATGTTATATGTTATTAGGAGGTGATTAACGTGCAAACTGACAAAGCAAATGTTTTCTGAATAGAGAGAAAAAACCCAAGGTTTTCTCTATCACATTTTATAGGCATTGCATAAATCATAATTTACTTCTTTTGGATAATTGTTCCCAGAATTTTGTAAACTTATGACGGATGTGCTGATGAAAAATTATGCCCATCATAAAAAATTTGGAAAGAGTCCTAGGATGCCCAATTATGCAAAATTTATAGCTCATATAAGCTACACCTAATGTTTTAAAGAGAAAAGTGGGTGTTAAAATTTTACACAAAGGAAATTCTGCCTGGAAGATTTAGTTGAGCTGGGACTTGAACAAAAGATGTTAAAACAGGAGGGTTTTGTTTTGTTTTGTTACTTACTGATACTTCTTTTTTGTCAAAGCAATTAATATTAAGTGCTGAAGTGGTTTGAATCCAAGCATAGGCATTTTATCCATACATTCTGCTTAATGTATGCTATATAAAGAAGAAACAATGAAAAAAATCGGCATATTGCCAAGTGTTTGGTTTTTATTTTCTTCTTGAAGGGATTTTTTTTCTAATGCTCTGGGTTCATGCTGTAATTTGTAAATATAAAAATCCATATTTGCATATTCCTTTAATTAACTAATTAACATGACATAAAATGCAAATAACTTATGAAAAAGTGTTTTTATGATTTGTCCAAATTGTCCATACAGTCAAAGGCCAAGAGAACTGTTTATGCACACTTAATTTGACCCCATCTATTGTACAGAAAGGTATAGGCCACTACCCCTACCCACACCTTTTTTTTTTAATTTTATTTTTTTGTATGTTTAGGTCTGGAGTTGTATGTAAGGTGGAAGTTTCATTTTATGACACTTCCTGAGATTTCAAAAAAAAAAAAAGGAGGGGAAGAACAACCAAATAAGCACTGATTTACTACTTCAACTCTTATTCTCCAACAGACATTTGCTTCAAGGACAATAAGCAGGTCTCCTTTTCACATAATGACCTGTAGGAAGAGAACATTCAGGAAGTGAAATATGAAATGCATGTGTTCTGCAGTACAGCCATTAAGGAATTGAATGTGTATGTTGTCTACAATGGTAGAAATACACATTCTACTGGTTTTCTACTAATTCCTTTAAGATTCTCTGTTAACCAAGATATGCTTAAGCGTAGGGAAAGATTAATAATGGCTGTTAATTGTTCATTTTGAAAAAAACAAATCTCCTACCATAACTATATAAATAGGTCTTGGGTTATCTGGATCGGTAAAATAATGTTTACAGTGTCTTTCATTGTGAAACATTAAGAAAAATTACAAGGAAACTTGAAATCCAAAAGCATTGCAGAGATGTAGGATGTCAAAGTGAAGCATCTCTCTCCAAATGCATGTACTACTGGAATCACTAGACATGTTGATGTCATGCCTTAAAATTACAAGTGACAAATTTACCAGATAAAAAGAAATGCTGTTTAGTATTAAAATATGGTAGCATTATATATATATATATATATATATATATATGTAAACTTAGTGGCTATTTTTTCACTACTATCATATTTGAAATGTAATCAATTTGTTTAACTAGAAATAGTTGACGATTTGGGTTTTTCTAAAAGGAACTTTGAAAGATACAAACCCACCCCCTGTGACTGATTATATGCATATTTGGATATTCTATTCAGCTAATTATTTACAAGCGGGGACTGCTTAGGTGTAAAAGATCACCAAAAAAAAAAAACCAAAAAGTCAACCAACTTTCCTTCAAAAAAGTCAATTGTTGCTAGTTTTTGAAAACAAGCTATAGCCTGACCAAAATCAACTACACATCATAATTTTAAAGAATAATACGTGAAAATTTTCTAGCAAGTTCTATTCTTCAAGTTAAAATTGACCACTTGCTGGCTAACTATGTAATCCAAGGCCTTTTCTTACTTGCAAGTGCATTAGTATTTTATTGCAAATTTATACTATGTAATCTATTTAATGAGTGATTTAAAGCAACTTAAAAGAAGGAAAATTGGTATGTTTTTTCTTGCTACATACTTGATTGCCAACAGTGCATAAGGGTCTCCGGACACATTAATGCATTTCCTTTAGAATTATCTGTGTTCTAAATACACATGTACTGCAGCATAGATAGTACCACAAGTACACAAACTAAGTATTCTGTATTTTTTCAATAGTCTAGATTAATTCTAATACAGAAGTATCATAAATTTATAGAAAATTTATTTTGATTGAAAATATTTAAATTTCTTAATAACAGACACTACCTATCTAATTCATGGTGTTTTATGCAATTTATATTATTTTTATTACCAGTTAAGCTACCTAAAAATTTTTATTTTCTGAATTAATGTAGCAGTAATTTTAATAGACTCTTCTGTATTTCTTTAGATGCAACACAAATATTTCCAATTACAGTAGTTTCATGAATACAAGTCGCACGGAGTATAAGCCGCACTTCCGGTGCCTCGACAATGTTGCTGTCTTTGTCAATAGATAAACCGCACCCCGAATATTAGCCGCACTTTCGTTCGTAGCGAGAATCCGTGCACAGCTTTCACAAATTGGCCAATTAGTAACAGGATCGCGGCATAGCAGGGTTTACTGGTTCGGGGCGGGGCCAGGCAGGCTCGGCCTGCTCATGGTTGCCGACGGGGCCGGCCGGGTGGTGCTGCAGCCGCCGCTGGGCTCACTGGCCCCCCTCTCCCGTCAGCACCGCCTCGCTGCCGCGTTTGCTCGTCCTGCCGGCGGGCCAGCCGCCGCCGCCGCTGCCAGGCACGCCGGCCGCCCCGCCGCTGAGTTTACTCGCCCTGCCGGCGGGCCAGCCGCTGCCGCCACTGCGAGGTACGCCGGCCGCCCCGCGCCATGTTTGCTCGCCCGGCCGGCACTGCAGGCCCCCGCACCGCCGGGCTCTCCCACGCTGCTGGCCCCGATTCTGCTGGGCTTCCCCCGCTGCCACGCAGCTCCACCCTCCGGCCTTCCTGCTTCTGCCATGCTCCCCTGCACTGCTAGCCCCAGTTCTCCCGGGCTCCCCCACCCTGCTGGCCCGGGCTCTGCCGCCCCCCCTGCCCCACCCTGCTGGCTCAGGCTCAGCCGCCCACCCCCACACTGCAGGCCCCACCTCTGCCAGGCTTTCCCACCTCAGCCGGGGCCTGCCGGGCTCCAGCTTGGCTTGGGGCTGCCGCGGGCTCTCACTTCCGTGTTGGCAGATTTTAGAATTTTGTTCATGTATTAGCCGCCCTCGAATATTAGCCGCACTTCCGGGTTTCCACCAAACTTTTGGTCAAATTGGTGCGGCTTGTATTCGTGAAATTACTGTAAGTAATGAAATAACATTTTAAAAATCTAATTTGCAACATAGACTATGTAAAAGAGAAAGATAATTTATCTACATGAAAAGTGAGATAAAGAACTTACATTTTATCAGCACTTTTTATGAATATTAGAGATATAGAAGGACACATTTTGAGAAGTAGAGAGAAGGGATATTAAGGAAATAAAGGGAGAAAGAGAGAGGAATAGTCATTGTCATAGCAGAAGTTGTGTGATACAGGATGCAGTTGGGGGCATACTCACAGTAACATTGCAATTTGATAGTTGTTTCCAAAGGTAGAAATAGATTTCTACAAAACCATTTAAGCACATGCATATAAAATTTAGTAGTTTCTAATATTCAATAAACTCCTAGCCATTTGAGTGATGTATGGAGCAGTTTAACATCTCTATACAACTGTGTGTCTAATAATGAACACACAGAAAAATTACTAAATAGTGAATGAGTTTCCACTAAACCTGTAGGTCATTAGGTGTGCTATATATCCTTTGATATCTTTGATATCCCTTGAGCCAATAAGAGTTGAGTTATGACATCTTTCTAATGCTTCCTAATAACAGAATCACAGAATATGCAGAGTTGTTAGCAGCCCATTGAGTCTCATTGAGTCTCCTTGCCCTGCACAGGACCATCCCCAAGAACCACACCATGTGCACAGTACTACAAATGTATGGAACCCAGACCTAACTGTATTTCCTAGTTCTGAGTAGACCTGAACTTGGATTTTGGAAAAGTAGAAAAATTATTCCATCTATTCAGCCATATAATATAGTGATATGAGCTACTTTCAGTTTCTTCATTTGGAGCTGTTTTAAATTGAATAGAATGCGCACTAGAATACATGCTTCTGTATTTTAATTCTTAGAAAGTGCACCTAACATGAATGTGGGCATATCTGGCCTCAAGTGATTCTTTCAAGAAAGAAAAATGTATTGTATTAGAGACTGGGAGTTTAAATTTTTTTGTTTGTTTTTGTTACTTTGTTTTCAGTTTGCTTGGTTTTTTGTTTTTGTTTTTTTTTTGTTTTGGGGTTTAACAAGGAAAGTATAACATAAAGAATGGAAGGTGCATTTGGGAAGTTTACACTTTTGTTTCTTCTCCAATAATGATGAAAATGTTTTTGCAAACTTGAATAGCTTTTGCATGAAAACACTGGGAGAACCTCATTCTGAAGAATGCATAGCTCAGTATTTGACTATAGAGTGATAATAAAGGAAATAAAATCAAACTTATAGAAACTCTATCTCCTCATAAAAATAATTCATCTTATGAAATTTAGAAGGGATTGTGCAATGCTTTCAGTAAGAGAGAAAGATCTAATCTAGTTTAAGTGCTTTAGGATAAGATTAACTTTGAAATTCCAAATATAAAATATATTTAAGGCAAATCCCCCTAGATGTTCTTCCTGGCTTTTATAATGTTATCACTTCACTCTTCCTTCCTTCATTTTGCTGGTTTCTGTAAACTGTATTGCAAGACACTTCAAGTTTTACAGTGACAAACCATCCTCCTGAGTTAGGCATTGCAATGAAAATTTCACCCATGTGAAATTGCTCAGAATAAGGCAATATATTTCAATTTTTTTTTATTTATTAAGCCTCATTTTATTTATTCAGTTTAATGTGAATGCAGTTGCTTCGATTTCATGGAAATGTAGAATATCTGAGGTTGAAAGGAACCCATACGAATCATCAAACTCCCTGTTCCTTCCAGAACAACCTAAAAATATCAGTATGACTACAAACATCATCAAGATGTTCCCTGAATTCTGACAGGCTTGGTGTCATGACCACTTCCCTGGAAAGGTAGTTGCAGTGACTGACCATCCTCTTAGTGAGGACCATTTTCTAATGTCCAGTCTGAAAGTTCCTGGCATTCCATTTCATTGTGTCCTAAATTCCATAGGGATATTATATGTCATTGCTTTAGATTTTTGCCATCTGTTCATCATTTGAAAATCACTTACCTTTAAAAACGTCAGAGAAATATTTATTCCTATTTCATTCTTATTAAATAACAGCAGTCAGTGGTGATGTGAACGATAATGGTTAGCCATTCAAAAATACTGTGCTGGCAAGTAAGCTACTCTTGACATCAATAACACTGATTGCAGTCTAAGTAAAGGTCTCCCCAAGGTTGTTTTGATTTGTTCATACCTGAAAGCCTTAACTTTAATTTCAGAGAAATCATGAAACTGGAGATGAGAACATAAAAGTAATGGGCATGTCATTTATCTGGCTCTACCTTCCCTCCTTCACTTTTCTTTTTTTCTCTTCTTCCTCCTATACTTTTGAAAGTCATTCTTAGAACATTCACTGATTTTAATAACAAGCAGGAGTACGTACATTAAAAGCAACAGAAGACAGTCTTTCTATGCCTGCCATGCAGACCATCCTCTTCCCAATTTATAACAAGAGTATATTATACTTCTAAGGAGAGACAAGGAAAGAACAAAACAGAAATCAATTGGTTTTCTAAATTTGAATGAAATAGAAAATTTTGAGACACATTTGTGTGTGGTTTGAAAAACTAGAGGGTACTTATTATATTTCCAAAAGCTATATCACAAGATGATAATTAAATTTTTTCCAATTACTACAAGCATGCTTAAGGTCATGTTATTTTTGGAAACTCTAGAAAACCATATGAATATAAAATATTGTCTTAGCTTAAATTTGCAAGCTGTTTACAGTGAAAGAAGTAGAATAATAGGTGTCTGAAATAAAGCTGAATATATTAGATGGAGGATTTTGAATTTTTAATTCTTCATCTTCAAAGTTATAATAATTCTTTGGCAAATCCTGTTGATGTTTGATGTGTTTTCTTCTGTCTGTATTATAATATCATTGGTACAATTTTTCAGAAACAGTGTATTCATAACAGTCCTCTCTTGTATTATTTGTCTAGCAATGAAAATTATAGTCATAGTCTTCTTATACGGCACAGTCTTAGAATTTATCTTTGCAATTCATGCCTAGTAATTTGCAATTAACTCTGGGGTGCTATTTAGGAAGATGACCAGTTGCAAATACTCCCACACATAGAGAATGTATACTATTACTCAGTGAATTAAATGTAGTGAGATGTTTGATTACGTTCACTATAGAAGGGTAGATCACCTTATCTAGGCCAATATATTTTCAGAAAAGAAGTCTCTTGCCAATATTTTGATAGTGGTGGTAGTGGAAGAATTCCTGTCCTTAAGAACACTCAGAAAAATCATCACCAATGCAAGAGGATGCATTAAATCAGTATCATTCAGGGCTATGTCATTTCTTCCTCTTATATATCACATTTTTTACAACATTGTTATAAATCATCGTAATTCTATTATGACAAATGAAACTGTGACATTAAATATCAAGAAAAAACATAAACTTGTCTTATAATTTCAATAGCTATTTTGAAGTTGCTAATTAGGTTTTTTCCAAAAATTATTGGCTTAAATAATGAGTAATACAATAATTTGTATTATTTTAGTCATCTATTGCACATTCCATTCTATCCTATTGCTAAATGACTATTATTTCTAGACATAGACTTTATTCCCCTTCCACCCCTCCATATTTTAATTTGGCAGTCTAAGGTCAGGTAATTTTTAAAATTTGCACTTCTCCTGTGGACATGCAAAATGCTGTTAAGACAGATAAGAACCTCACGGCTATGCCTGTTAAACAAATTGAAGGTGATAGATCTTTTCTTAATTAGTTCTGCATGGCTAAAAAGAAATGTAAGTATGACAGCAAAGTCATTAAACTGAGAGAGCAGCTCTGAATTTATTCAATCTTTGCAATGTTACTTAGATTCATAGAAGCATAGAATAGTTGGAGTTGAAAGGGTCCTTAAAGTTCCAACCACTCTGGCATGGACAGGAGTGGGACTCACTAGATTAGGTTACTCAGGGCCTCATTCAGTCTGACCTTGAACACTTCAAAGGATGGGCATCCACAATCTCTCTGAGCAAGAAATACATCTAATCAAAGCCTGTTTTCTTTCAGTTTATAACCATTTCCCTATGTCCTACCACGTATATTAAAAAAATCCCATTCCTTTCCAAGTCCATCTTAGTCTAACTCCCCTGCAATAATCTGCTTCATGTTCAGCTAGATTAGGTAGCTCCAACCCCTGTTCTTAGAACATCACATTCAATTAACAATAATATTAGTAATAGTATTGTATTAGTAGTAACAACAATAAGATAAAAAACTGAATGCAAATGTTGGGTCAATTATTATCTATATTATGGCAGGATTTTAGCACAACTGAATTGGAATAACAATTACACTGATGCGAAATGAGCCTTTCTAATCAATGGTAATGCTGCTCAGTTAATGTTTGTGGGCATCCTAAATTGCTCTGGCTAAAGTGCACACATTAAAATATTCAGGTAAGCATGGGTATGTATGTATAAGCAAGAAATAGCTCTTACTCTGTTAGCCAGAAGGAATCTTCAACACTGTTCTTTCATGGCATGTCCCTCATTATCAGCATTCTGTCTGTGTGTGTGTGCGTGTGTGTGTGTAAGATAATAATAATGCAGCACTGTAAACATGAAAAGCAACATGAGAGTTACTATAAAAGAATAAATTATCTTTTTTTTTGTTTTGTTTTGGTTTTTTTCTGCAATAGTCATCAATTATGTTCCCCTGCATATTTTGCAACTAGTGACAGAAATACTTAATGACTCACTGTAAGTAGAAGTAAACATCCTGCTAGCTCAGAAATTACAATAGGGTTACACACAGATTGAGGAATGGGGGGTTATAAGTCTATGTATCATACACAAAAATTATCTTTGAACAGTTTTTTCCAATTCTTCTCAAGACAAGTTAAGGCGTGAAAGACACTACTTCATTAACAAAATTGCAGCCACTATTCTCTTTTTCATGACATACACCCAAGAATTGTATGTTTAAAAGCCTTTTAAAGCTCAAGCCAGTAACAGGAGGGAGTTCCCCTGTGTCACCCTACAGACATATGTTTAGTGCAGGTTCAAGCTAAAGAGTTCAAGTGTATCCTGTGATGTAAAATTTCACCTAGCAGGTGAATACAGATGTGTTTCCTGATTAGTATACTGTTCTCTTGAAAAAATCATTGCACAGAAAAATTCTATAAAATAAAAGATACGCTTAGAATATGAATAAATATTGATTTAAATGGGTAGAAACAGGTAACTGTATTAAATAAGAGTTGCTCTTTACCATTTCTAAGGGTTGTGGTCACTAGGTTTCTAGGAGATAAGGCCTAAATTCCAAACCATGCTTGGTGATTTAGCCCTGCAAAACTGATTGGGGCACCTCCCTGACATCTGAAAAACTTCCTTGAAAGACTCTACTGCCTTTCCTTGTCTCATCAGAAGTCCAACCGAACCACATGTTTCTGAGATTAAAACATATTCTGTTCTTAAATAAAAAGAAGTTTATTTCTGGGAAAGTTTATCAATCAAATTGGTGGAATGAATGAAGATACATCATTCTAGGAAAAGAAAGACAAAGGTGAACTGAAAGAAGTTAAAAACAAAATGCAGAAAAAGTGTTCAATCTTATGCCTCAGTTAAAGTGTGGAAATATATTTGGGAAATGTGACAACAAAGACATCTTTCAGTATTATGCATATGGCAATAATCCCATTTATTGCTTTGAAAATCAAGAATAGATAGTCAATCTAGTATTTGTGCTCAAGATAAAATTGTTGCTGAGAATAGCAGATTCACATAATATGCTCCCTGCAGCATGTCGATAAGAACTTGATATTCTGAAATTCTAAATGGTATGGCATTGTCTCACAATACAGTAATTTTGTTTTTACAAAGCTTATACCTTTCAGTCAACTCTAACTGTAGAGCTACAGCATCATGAAGCCATACTAAACAAAATATGGGTAGTCACATCAAAGGGTAGAACTGATTTGTGTAAAAACACTAGATATGTTTTAAAAATGGGCAAAACAAATTTCAGAAAATAATTTAGAGGTTTGGTTTTTCTAGAAACAAAGCAACTAACTCAACGAATCAAACTAAATAGCTCAATGGGAGGTATTTGTCTTTCGCTAGATCAATTTTCCCTGTTTCTTTGAATTTCAATAGAATGATATCAATACTTAGTAATATCTCTGCCTACCCATTATTTTTTTCCATTGGATATCGCAGGTTTGGGTTGGGATGGACCAACCCCCTGACATAGGCAAGGACATCTTTCACTAGACCAGATTGTTCAGAGCATCCTCCAGCCTGGTCTTGAACACCTCCAGGGATGGGGTAACCACAACTACTCTGGACAACATTTTCCAATGGTTCATCATCCTCAGAGCAAAGAGCTTTCTGTGAGGAAAGAGGTACATTTTAGATAAGGATGTAAATAACTATTCTTTCACATCAGCTTCATATTGGATTTTAATTTGCTGTCTTAACTTTTTTGTTTTCCCTCTTTCTTCATTACATTAGTCTCCCTGTCCTTGCTTTGATAACCTCTCTGCATCACTGCATTCCTAACTTGGCATTATTATTTCCTAATTTCTCTGTATTCCAGGTTTTCTTTGAAAATGTTCAAATTGTTCAAAACTTGGTAGAATCAGCTCTTTATCTTTCTATAAAAATCTACTTGCTAAATATGTAATGATTACATAATCATTATTTTAGAAAAAAATAGTTAGATACCATCTTGCGTTCTGCTTCTATCTCTAATAATAAAAAACCCCCAAATATTAAAAAGCATACTATATCAACAATCAAGTATTAGCCAATCTTAGCCTAAAACCTTGAACAGTAGAGCAGATTACTCTGCTGCTTCTCCTTTTTATTTCTTTACCATGTAGATATGGAGTGTTTGCTTTCATGGTTGGTTGGGGTTACTTTTTTTTAAGAAAAAAGGCTAACTACTATTTTGTGAAGAAAATTTTCTCCTCAGCAATAACAAGGAGAAAAAACCTAAATAATTTTTGGATGTAGAAGAATTTTATTGCAAATTTTTTAAAAGTTGAATGTAAATTTCATTCTGATTTCATTTTTTAAGTCAAAAGCAGAGAAGAATCTTTTTAAAAGTTTATTAAATTCTAGAGAAACAAATTATGTTTTTCACTGCTGTTTTTGTTGGTTTCAAGTATCTATTGTCATGGTTTATCAATAAGGGAAGAAGGGTCTAATTTCTTGCAAGTGAAAAGTAATTTTGTGTTTAATTCCATTTCAGATGTGTCAGTTGAAGGTTACTAAGAAAATACTCTCCCTTAGTACACTTTTTAATCATCTAGCACACCTTTTATTGGGTGCTAATGTATAGTCTGTGTATGAGTGTTTATCTGAACATTACACCTTACTGAGAAATTTGTCCCCACAGAATTTTCAAGACAGAAATTTTAGCAGTGCTTTTTGTAATATTACTCCACTACTGGAAGTTCTTCCAGGTTTGTGACAATAATATTTTAATCCTGTGAAAGAAGAATGTAGGTATTTTCTTAGGAGGTAAATACAAATTGTAGTGCTGTTCTTCATATCGTAATGAAAGTAGACTCGGTGGCTTATATTCGTCATAATTGGATTGCCAGTGCTTGAAGTGAGCTACTTTATTGATTTGTTCAGAATAACTTTATACTGTATTGCAGTACTCACATAATATCCACTAGCATACTGAATCAACCCTTTCTGAACTCTTCCATTTGACTATTGATAAAACAGAGTATCTGGGGCAAGTACGTGAGTGTAGAGCAGCTGCAGTTTAAGAATATGATATGAAATAGCTCTACAACCAGCTAAGCCTTTGACTGCAAAAGTAATTTATCAGGTTTGAAATTCTGTTACTTTTCAGACATGGTGTGGCTGAGTTGACCTCCTTTTTCATGAGTGAGTTAAAAGTTTCTCTGTTGAACTTCTCCTGGCTTCTTCAAACAAAGAAAAAAAAGACCTGACCTTCTGCTGAAAGTGGCATATTACTTGTCAGTCCAATATCAAAGCACTTATCAAAGGCTTCTGCTAGAGACAGAAAATAATTTTCTAGAAATATCTGCTGTTCTTTCATCTTACCAAAGTGAATTGAGATGGACCTCTGGCTCCCAGAATTCTTTGAGAAATGGATTGTATGAGCTATTCTATAAGTGAAGTATGTAAATGGTTGACTGTTCTTCTTCTGGCAACCTTGAAAAATACATAGTAAACTAAATACACACAACTGCCATTTCTTCTCCTACCAAAACTTGTAATAAATACCATGTTTCAGGCAGTACATAGCAATAAATAGTGCTGTTTCAGCATGTGGTAGCTGAGTCTGAAATTGTACAGGGTGGAATAATGCAGGAAAGACTGTTTTTCAAATACATTTGATTTTCTCACCCTCAACCATAAAAATGTTTAAGCATAATGTTGAGTAAAATGAGTTCATTGTTCAATGGTAATTTTCAGGCTTTGGGTTTCAATGTTGGTGAGGTGCACAGAATAAGAGATAAAGGACAACATTTTAAGGGTTGTTGTGGAAATTATTTTTAGCTCATAGTACATTATACTTCCAACAGTGCTGAAATTATGGCCTCAGTATCTGATTCATGTCAACTATGCATGAACTAAAAAAGGTAAGCTTGGTCAGAGAGTCTGCAGTTAAATGAGAGTGGAAAATTACTACTTCAAATGTTTCATTTCAATTAAACCTCTACCGGTAATAAAAAAAAGATATTAGAAGGATTTGAATAGCAGAAAATAAGAAGTTTTATTAAATAAAATTATAGGAATAAAAGTAATATTCATTACCCGTAAACTATGTAACATTTATTTCTTTTACTTATCCTTGTTATTTGACTAAAAACAATATTATTTTCCTATTTCACAACTATGAGTGTCCTCTAGGTCTTATTAGCTGTGTCCTTCTTAAGGAAAATCAACTTGGCTTAATCCTGAAAAGGCTTAGTAGCTCCTGCAGTTTTGAGTATCATTAATACTCACTGAAACAGAAATATATCATAATGTGAATGTTCAGCACCTTTCACAAAAATGCTTCTAAATATTAAGGCTGCATATTAGATGCCTTGCATTCTGAAATTTTTATATGGTGTGGATAAATCAAAAGGTGTCTTTATGAACAGATAGATTGAATACTTCACCAATAGAAGAACAATCATGAAACACATTTGAGAACTCTGAAAGGAGCAAGAGCTAAAGCAGTGAATAAAAGAAAAAAAAAACATGTAGGAAAATATTCTCGTGTTTGGATAAAGGAATGAAAAATGGCTGTTGTGGAGAAAGATAGATGCTCTGAAAAAAATCTGGTGAGATTAACAAAAATGACTGCGCTGGTAGCCATGAGATTTCTCTTTCAGAAGAATGAAGCAGTGTTCAGAAAAATGAGCTCAAGAATGTGGACTCAGTATCAGTCTTTTTCTGCTGAACTTTTCGCTTCAGGAAAGGTGTGAACCAACTGAAAGAACACTGAAGGAATTAATGGGCAACACTTTTTACCTGTGGTTGAATGATTTGATTAGACTACAGAACATGAGGAAGGGATGACAGTATGTTTTCAGTTATGCAATAGGTTGTAAAAAGCTGGGGTCTATTTTGTACTCTGTTCCACAAGGGAAAAGGATAGGACATGATGGGATAAAACATGACAAGGCAAGAAATTAAATATAATAATAATAATAATAATAATAATAATAATAATAATAATAATAATAATAATAATAACAAAAACTACAACAACAGTTTGCAGAAAGGAAGGTATTGGATAAATTTTAGAAGAAAATAATGGCAATCATCAGGCAAGAAAAGCAGTGAAACTGAATGCCTGTGAAATCTGTAAAGTCAACTATCTTTGGAAGAGGAAAAGTGATTGTTTTCTCAGACAGAAACTGAAGCAGATGACCTTCCAGAATGACTTGCAAATATTTTTGTAGATTTAGATGTTTTCTCTTGACAACAGAAAGAAAAGGTATGACAAAGGATACATAGATTTCAGTGACTTTGTCCTCTGACCCAGCATAGTAGAGTGCTCTTAGTAATCAAAACAAATCTAAACTCTTGACAGGAAAACAAGAAATATTTCTCCTTGAAAAGCTTCAAGTGATTTAACTTTCAGGGCTTTTTTTGTAGACAATAGGTGTATGTTAGTCTGTTCTTTGCTTCCTCTCAATTATTGGATCAAAGCAAGAAAAAGGCATACTTTTACCTTTTCAGTGTAGGAATTCAGTATAACAATTAAATATTCAGTCAGTAATCATGAGAGCACATTGTGAGAGACAAAACATAACAAGCACTCCTTACAATATCTTAAAGAAATCTTTGTTGCTGAAAATCTTTTTATAAGCACTAAAGAACGAAATGTGTAAGTCAGAGACTCAACTATCATTTTTTTTCGTCTATTAAAGGACAAAAGTAGACTAGTCCATATAGGGAGTACAAAGTAAAAGTACTTTCCCTATGCCCCCACCATTCCCAATTTGGGAAAATTTAATCTTACTTATTTCAATGAAATTAGAAAGAAAAAAATAAATAAAGAAAACAACAGTTTCATTATCTTAATAGCTTCCTTAAAATGAAATTTAGAAATCACATTTTTAATGAGCAAAATCAGAACTGTAAAACTGGGATCTTGTCTGAATTTTGAGTAATCATTTATTGCCTAAGACATTTGGAAAATCTCTATTTTACTTTTACTTTTCCATCTAGCTCAGTCTAATAGCAGAGGCTTCTGAATAATCCACCCAAACTCTTTCTGAGAAGTTCAGTACTTTAAAGAATAATCTTTAATATCAGACTTTGAAATCTGTTCTTCAACGCATTATGAGAGACAGGCAAAATTTTAAATTTTTACCTAGGGAGATTTGAAGCCATTTGATGGCATCTGATTTGAGACAGGTAATGCAAATACCAGGGGGAATAGCAACTCAGTGGTGAAAAAAGACATGATAATAATCAGTAAGGGGCCAGATAAACATGCCAAAGTCTTCAAACAGAAAAAAGATAATCAGAAAAAAAATATTGAGTAAGAAGTTTTCATTCATTATCTGAAATACATTACATCTGTTGAAGACAGAAGGAAAGGATTTCATCACACTTAGAAAAAGATCTGTCTGTAGTACTAGGAGTAGTAGTAAAAATATACCAAAATGGAATATATAGGAATATGTAATACAAATAATAATAATATTAAAAATCCAAAACAAAGCTTTTTTTTTTAAAGTTATCTGCTATATCTAGTATCTAAAAATGAGAGGTAATTTGGGGGTTGAAAATATCATCATATTTCTTGAATTTGCAATCCTCTTATTGAAAGGTTAACAGTTAAACATTTTTTACACATACTATCAGAAGTCCAAAACTTAATGTTATTTACCTTTTGTCGTCACACAGTAGAGAGGACAGGAAGAAGGTGAGGTTATTAAAGCAATATGCACCTGTAAGACTAAGAATCAGGAGAACAATGATCAGGAGAACTGGAATACAGTGAAACAAGAATAACAAATTAAAATAGCTAATAATATCACGCTGATTTGGAAACAAATACCTTTCCTGAAATTTGAGATGATTAAAAAAAAAAAGGATCTAAGGGTATTTTATATTTTTGTATGTATTTTTTTTAAATATAACTTAGTTATGGATATTGCTAATGTCATTTTAGCAAAAAGTATCTGTAAATCAAACATTATACCATGAAAGGTCTCAGAATATTGAATCTGTTCTACTGAGTTGTATCTTTCACTTGTTCAGCTTTCCAGAGCTCAGATAAGGTTGAAAAAGTGAGTAAAACAAAGATGTAATTAATTATTTTCAGAAATTTCTTACTATTCCATAGATCAATTTTTTCGTATTGTTGGAATGGAATTTTGTATGTGTGTGTGTGCATGTGTTTATGTGTATGTGTGTAAGGAACAATAACCTGTTTGCTAGAGTACCTTATTTTAAATTCAGTAGTTTAAAATATCACCTGGTTTTGATTACTAACAAAGTAGCGATTTGAGGATTGAATAAAGTGGATATTAACACAATACTATAGCTAATTTGTATATGTGAATTGAATTTTTATTGACTTTACACAAATAGTTTTGGATGTCACGGTAATGACACTAATTCATTAATATTGGTTCAAGGTGCACATCAAGGCAATCCCAAGCACAAATACAGGCTCAGAGAAGAATGGATTGAGAGAAGCTCTAAGGAAAAAGACTGAGGAATGTTGATTGACAAGAAGTCTCAAGATAACCCAGCAGATAATACAGACTAGTAGACCAAAAATCCAAATTTATCCTGAGCTGCATCAAAACAGTTGTGGTCAGCAGGGAAAAGGAGATGAGACTGCTGGAGAGACCCTATCTAGAGTGCTACATCCAGCTCTGTCTACAACACAAAGACATCAGCCTGTTGGAGTGAGTCCAGAGGAGAGCCACGAACATGATCAGAGGGACAGAGTAACTCTCCCAGGAGAGTTGGGCTATTCAGCCTCTGGAAGAGAAGACTTCCAGAAGAAGAACTGCCTTCCAGTAGCTAAACAGGGTCTACAAAAAACCTGGAGCTGGATTAAGAGGAATAACTAAACTGAACGAGGGTATGTTCAGATTGGGTACTAGGAAGAAAATATTTTTGGTGAGAGTACTGAGGTATGGAAATAGTGCCAAAAGAAGTTGTGTCCCATCTCTGGCAGTATTCTGGGACAGGTTGGGTGGGGCTTTCAGTGACCTGGTTTCATGAAAGATGTCCCTGCCCATAGCACAGAGTTTGGAGCTAAATGATCTATAAGGTCCCTTCCAATCCAACCCATTCTGTGACGCTATTATGGCATTATATAATATATAGAATATTGCAATATTAAAAGTACATTACAGTTCTAATAAATCATCCATTGTGTCCATCTGTACTGATGTCAGGGCTTGAAAAAAATGGGATTTTTCATTATTTTTCTTTTTTTTCCCTTGTTTTGCTTTTCTTAAATAATCAGAAAATTATTTAGAAACAAGTAATAAAATACTTTGCAATAAACTTATTGGACTTAAAATTATCTTATTTAAAGTGGTGAAAGACTTGGACCACTAGTTATTCCCTTAGTAGAAGAGAATATCTTGGTCCCACTGAAGTCAATAGAATCTTTGCTATTCCTTGCAGGTGGAACAGGAATTCTCTTATAGTCTTATAGAGATTTGTCAAGTCCTATAACATGAATATTATGTCAACAGCCAGACAATTTTTTTTTTTTTTTTTTTTTCTCCTTGAAGAAAGAGCTTGGTTTTTTCTTCCTCCAGGTCAGAAACAAATTTCATTGGATATGACAGATCTTAGGCTAAATGTATTGCACATGGTAAAACGCAATAGAGGAATTAAATCACTTCAACCTTGGAAATCACTTACCACTTTTGAAGGTGATAAAGTCAATGCTAAACCCATTGTAAACATCATCATAATGAATTTCTGGCACAACTTTATCTAGCCTGCAAAATCATATTGTCTAACATGTTGTCTCCTTGAATGCTTACTTTAAAAAAAAAAAAAAGTTTCCTCTTGCAAGCAAATTTTACTCTTTTTTCTCTTTTTCTGTATATGGGTTTTTTTAAAGGAAAAAGCCCCCTTACACATATTTTTATAGAGTTGAGGGGAAAAAGGCTTCTTAAACTAGGTCTCTGAAGACAAAACCCACAAAAATCCAAAAGCTACCGAAGTTTATCAGAGTTTATTTAATCTTCATCCTTATTGTCTCAAATTCACATTGTCTAATGGAAACAAAGATAATAAAGAATTTACCACAGTGTATGTCATGGGTCTAAAAGAAGAGTGGAGATGGGAGGGGGGAAAAAAATGCAAACAATTTTTTTTTTTTTTAAATTTTTCATTCACACATTCTGTAAATAATGAGATGGACAGAGACAAAATCTCCTTGTCCATCTTTACCATTTTTCAAGGTATATTCCTTACATTTTGTTGCATATGTCATGGTTTTGATAATATTCATTGATTAGTTCTTGTAGTTGGTTGTTTGAAGTAGTAACATTTTTAGTTTCTGAATTGCATTTATTATTTTAAATATACGTGTTTTTTAAAAATAGCAGTTATTTTCTCCTTTATTACTTAAGCAACAAGAGGCAGTTCTCTGTTTAACTATGTGCATGCCTGAGTTTGTTTTAATGTCTAGCATTCACTCCAAAACATATTACAATAATTTCAAGATTATAAGACGCACCATTTTGACTAAAATTTTGGTCCGAAGCCAAAGTGCAGCTTATAATCAGGTGCGGCTTATATACGGACAAAGAACAAAAAGTTGCTGTTTTAGTTTGGAGGACAGGTGTCTGCTGAGAAAGGCAAGAACTTCTCTTTGAAATGGAGAATGTAAACCCCCTCCCTCCAAATTATTATAATTTTGAAATCAAACGGCTTTCAAGCAAAGATATGAGAATAGGAATAACAGTTCTTTACTAGGGAAATTAAAATAGAAATACAGTACTACAAAGAAACAAACTCCAAACCCTGACAAAGTCAGAGTACAACCTGACACCCTGTCAGGAAGGGTGTTGGTAGCAGTCCCTTTAATTGGTGGCCGCAGTCCTCTTGCAGTGACAGATGTGATTCAGTTGGAGCAGTGCTCCTTTAGAAGGTGCAGTTTCCCTCTGGAGGTCCAGTGGTGATATGGAGGAATCTGGTTTCCGTCTGGAGTCCAGTGGAGAAAGGACTCCCTTAGTGTCCCAAAACCTCTGTTTTTATCTTGGTGAGAAATGTTGGGCTCTTCCTCCTGGCTGGAGCCACTCCCAATGGGATGAAGTAATTTTATCAGTCCCACAGTGGGACTCAATGGGCCATTAGCAGAAAATGACTCGCTGGAGGAAGGATGGGTTGTGAAAAGATAAAGAACAATGCCCTGCCTGGTTTCAATGGATGGCCCATTAGCAGAATATCTGTCGTTGAGATAAGGATCACTGCCCCCACCCTCAACAGATGGTGATAGAACAGATACCTTTTATCACACTCTGTACTGTAACCTGTGGCTTGTAATCAGGTGCGACTTATGTATGGACAAAGAACGAAAAGTTGCTGACAGTCGGAAATGCGGCTTATACTCAGTGCGGCTTATAATCATGAAATTACTAATCTAAATTCACTTTTTCTTCCTCCTATAGATCTCAAATATATGGAGACTTCATTTCTGTAGGTACTGCATACTGATTATCATTGCCTATTATAAATAGTAATTACTTTTGTACCAAAGAGACCAAAAATGTCTGTTTCATTTTCTTGCCTATTTTTTAAATCTCAACAAAGAGTCACAGTATGCATTTTATCATTATTATTTCCAAGAGACTGCTAGATATGATTCTATAATGGTTGCTACTATTTAGTACTTTAACTGCAGTTACTGTAACTCTAGCCACCAGGTCTCTCTGGATTACTGAAGACTAAATGGCTTAGGACTGTTTCACTTCCCTTGAGCTATTTTAGCAAATAGCTAAAGGGGTTGAGAAAATAGCTCAAGGGGTTGAAAAATGTCTTCTCACAACTCTCTTATATACTGACATTAAGTCAGTTTGAATTTGAATAAGTGTCATCACTTATTTAAAGATAATAGGTATTTCCAGAAAATTAAACGCACAGGATTTTATTTTAAAAAAACCAACAACCTGGTGTTGAAGAAAATAGCCCACATCAGCGTACATACCAACAAATTAAAAACTGAAGGGCACCACTGTTATATCATAAGACGTGGGAATACTGAACAGAATTCACTAGGGCATGGAAGGAAGCCGCAGTCACACAAAGCCCAAGAGGGAAGACATAGAAACATTTCAAGGGCAATTCAAAAAATTTGTGTATTAGAACAGTATTTCTTTGGGTTCCACCTGTTTGATTCAAGGCATATTCATACACATACGAATTTGTATTTGTTCTGCTGGATTATAGATATTTTACTGAAATCATCTACTGACATCATGCAGTTTCTTTAGATGAAAGAAGCAGATAAGCATCCAGAGAACCATCCAGATGTCATACAGTCACAGCTTAACATCTGCTTGAAACACTGATCAAATTATTGAGTCTTTGTAGACATCCAGCTAACTTGAATTCATTTGATAATTCTAGTGTGCATTGAGGAAAAAAGCTGAACACAAGTGCTTCTTATGAGTACGCCTACTGCAAAACACTGCCAGTCAGGTGTGTACTGTCTGTGCTTTGCTACTGCCTTGGATATGTGTAGGGGAAATCAAAGATCAGCAGCAAAACAGAACACAGATGAGCTGCTAACCACTTCACTTCTTTGTAGTACAACTGTGGAGGGAGAGCATGGCGTAGAAGGAATCTCAATAGCAACTTCTAAGAGACTTTTAAGATGTGGAAGCAACCAAATAAGTCGGCCTGGAACGATGTGATTAATTAGGTCCTCTGCATCTAACCATCTAACTCAGAAAAGCAGTATGCAGTGAAGAAGTAGCAGAGTAGTGCCTGATCACAGGGAATATCCTGCATGGGCATCCTACCCCCTGTAGGTGTATGAGCCCATGGTGGAGCCTCTGCATTATCTGTCATGGAAATTTTTAAGAAGGACAAAGTTTTCTCTTCCTGTGGATGCTGGATCACTGAATTTGAGAATTACTGATCAGTGCACAAGGAGGCAAACCCCCCTTGATTTTCGCAGTGGATATGACACAAATTTAGGGAAAACACTGCCGCAATTTTGGGAGAAGAATTCCTATCTGTTCTGTGTGACTTGGTTGCTTCCTGAAAAACAGTATTTAGAAATGCTCATTATAAATTGGAAGCCATTGTCCCCTGTGCTGTCACTTCATGCCCTTGCTAAATGTCCCTCTCCAGCTCTCTTGTAGGCCCCCTTTAAGTACTGGGATGATGCTACAGGTTCTTCCCAGGACCTTCTTTTTCTCCAGTTTCATGAGATCTGGTGGCTGGATGGGCAGTGTTCTCCTTTGTCTGACTCCTCTTTAGATTGTGAGTGAGTATCTGCCTTGAATTTTTGTAACCTTTAACTCCTTTTCATTTAAGTGTCTTGTTTTTTTCTCAGGCAATTTATTTGAATCTGTTAATTGGCCATTCCCAGACTGCCCAACTTTAATTTCTCTCTAGTTAATTAAAAAAAAAAAAAGATAAACCAAATAAACATATAAAACCTATCCACCTACCTCCCCCTACCCCCCCCCCAAAAAAAAAACCCAACAAAACAAAACAAAAAAAACCCATAACCCCAAAACAGCCAAAAATCTCTAATTTGCTGAACAGCTTTTAGTCTCACAGTTTCTGTGTTATCTGCTTCCTTGCTTTGGCCATTTCTCACTTAGCCAGTGTCATATACCTCTCAATAGATTGTTTCTGGAGTTGTCTAATTCAAAGTAAATCAACTATATACATGAATGGGAATCAAAGGCATTCAACATGGGTGCCTTTCTATGCCTGGCAGTGCCAGATTAGTTAAAATTTCCCTTTCCAAAAAATATATTCTGCCTTTCAATATTTCTTCAACTACTTGACAGTCAGCAGGAGTGGGATATGCCTTAAGAAAGATCCTTTTCTTCCATCTCTGCCTTTCTTTCTTTCTTTCTTTCTTTCTTTCTTTCTTTCTTTCTTTCTTTCTTTCTTTCTTTCTTTCTTTCTTTCTTTCTTTCTTTCTTTTCTTTCTTTCTTTCTTTCTTGTCCCTTCCCCTTCCCAGCTTTTATTATTTGTTCTTATCTGGCAGAACCAGAACAAAAAATTCCAGTCTCCAGCATGCTCTACTATTTCTTCACTTCCCTAAAGCTGGTTCCTATATTTTTAAATTTGACATGTTCAAAAGGCTGTAATCATCTTATTACATGAAAAGAATTTCTACAAGTAAGCAATAATTGCCATTTACTTGCAGTCATAGATATTTGATGCCCTTTACAAATACTTTATTCTTCTATAAAAGGCATTAGAATCATTAAAATATGTTCCAAAGGCAAAAGTTTGAGGGTTAGTAGCATCTTCATATGCATGAGAAGAATTATTTTCTTATCCTGACCATATCCTTAAATTTTTAAAAGAAATCTATAAATTATTTGAATATTATTAATTATATTATTAATGTATTTTTCAGTGTTTTCCTGACAATCTTTTTGACTTCCTAAATTCTACTTTGAGTGTATTGTTGATTATCTGCATCTATGCATGATTTTCTCTCTCATGATCCTTAATCATAATCTTAAATGTGCTGAGGCTCCACAGAACTCATAGCATAAAACTTATCAGATGGAATTCACATTAGGAACACAGATTTCTTGAGATCAAATGATAGATGTTTCATAGAGAGGAAGAAAGCTCGATGCAGAATTATGATTAAAACCTTTAAATCATTTTCTCCGCCTCTCTTGATAACTAGCTTTGCAATTTACTGTCTGTCTTGGTTATGTTCCCAGCAGGTTATTAACAATTAATTAGCAATACATCTCAACTGCTTTCTGCACTACTCTACTAATTGCATGGCACCAGGATGGGACTCCACTTGGTAAATAACCTGTAGTCATAACCATTTATTTCTAGATGAGACACACACACAGCTTACATATATTTTTCATGCTATATTCCAGTCTTTACTCAGATGTACTGCTAGGACACATAAAGATTATTTACGAGCTTTGGATGAAACTATTCAGTTGTTCCACAAGATATAGAAAATTGAATAATTTTGCTTGTGTTTTACCCCTCTCATCATGTCCCTCAAGGTTTTTTTTTCTCCCTTTCATTTTCATTCTGGATAAAGAATCTTGTTCTTTGCATTAACAAAGAAACTAGGAAAAGTGATCTCCTAAGCAACTGCTGGAGGATTAAAATAAAGGCACAACATTGTGGATTCTGAGCAGGGTCAAATGAAAGGCACCAAAAGTAAAGCAACCCAGACGTTTTTCATACACTACATTAAAATATAAGTCAATTCTATATATGGTTTTTCAATAATAAATGTTACACTGCAACACCCCCCTATAAAATAACATCTAATTTACAAAACATTGTATTACAGGAAGGATATAGCATAAGAGAATAGCATTCCTCTTTTTTTCCTGTTAAATTATCAGAATCCTTTTTTCTATATTTTTAAGTTATATAAATCCACTTAATCTTCAACCAGACCAATTTTTGTCTCTTTACTAACAAGAATAGTAGAAATAGATGCAAATGCTGCAGAATTAGATATATGCAACCTACGCATAAATTGAATCCAAAAGTTGGTTTGTATATATCTCTTCTATTAATGTCATCTGACTAAAATAAATATGATCAGTTTAAATTATTGATTACCTCATAATTTATTTTAGTTTCATTTATCATGCATTTAAGATATTACATTTTTCCTTATGATATTTATTCATTGGTCAGCTCCAATTTATGTTTAGTCTCCTATATATTGAATTTGATTTTATTAATTTAGTTGAGATCTTTATCAAACCCTTCATATTTTTAAATAATTGAAATAATTGGAAGAAAGGCAAAATTCTTGGATATGAATGCTGGTTTTCCAAACAAAGTTGATCTGTGTTAACTTGCATGTGTCTTTAAAAAAAATTAAAAATCCAGAACTTCCCAAATTAATAAAAAAGCCACTCACAACAAGACCCCATAAATACCAAATACATGAAGTTACAAAAACATCTGGCATCTAACACCTTAACATGAAATACAGGGAGCACACAGATTACTCTCATGACTCTTGTAGCAGCTTACTCTTCTGTTGACCCTTTTTTAGTTTTTGGATTTAAAATCAAGTGTAATTAGTCACCTTTTATAATAATGAAAAATTAAATTTCCATATTGTGCCTCAGGTCATTGACTTTCATGTTGAGTCTGTTCTTCCAGTCACATTATAAGCTTTCTGCGCATCCTGGTCTCACGAGTAGCGCATGGAAGTTCAATTTCAACATGATTTGAGTAGATTTATGAGACAAAATCCTGGCTCCACTGTCTTCAGAGATGGCAGGATTTCACCTGCAACCTTCTCAGCAACTTAATATTGTTCAGCACTTTTTTGGCAGTAACACAGCAAATTTATCCCGGGCCCTGTAAGCAGGGCACAGAAATCTCAAAGAAAGCTAACATTTTTGGCGATTATTTGTGGCTGTTTTACAGAGTTTCTATAGAAAGCAACCACATAAAAAGACTTTCACATTAACATCTTCCCAGAGTCAACATCCTAATGCAGCCTCCAAAGCAACCATTGATCAATGTTTTTTCTTCCTTATAGATCTTCCTTACTTCTTTCTGTATCTTTCAAAACTGTTCTTTTACTTATCCTAGTAAAATTTTATCTTTAGTAAATTCTTCATAGCATTGCAATTAACCATGTAAGTAATTGCACACGATGAAATGATTTTAAAAATATTGGAAGTTGCCAACTGACCAGTTTCTAGAACTCAAGATGTGCACTTTGCTTAAATGGAATTAACTTTTGATCTCCAAGGCAGATTGAGATGACATTGAAAAGCCATGTTCTGTTAAAAGTGTTCATATTTTGTTTAACTTCTGTAGGAATTGAAAACTTGTTTTTAGTTTATGTAGTATTACTTGATACTGGTCAACTTCCATCTCTCACCAATCACTCTCATACATTAATGAGCTCATGAGAGAATACAGTGGATAAAATTCTAAATTTGTACTATTCAGGATGTTAAGCAAGATGATGGAATTCATTATACCTGGCCTTAAAAATAATAAATAAGCTTAGATTTTTATGTATATACTACTGTATAGACATACTTCTAATATGTTTGGAAGAGAAATTAGAAAATTAATAAAATACTGATTTGAATTAAAAGCAAATTCACCTCAAATTCTTTTCACAGAAATAGTAAAGGGAAAGGGGTTGCACTAATAATTATAGATGAAAAGAAAATACCTTTAGTTCTGGTTTTCTCTAAGAAGGTTATCATCTGCAAATTTTCTAATAGTATTAGTGAAAAAAGTTCTCATCTGTCCGTTTCATCTTTGATCTTTATCTGGAAGGATAAAACAATGCTTCCTTAAGGCTGAACACATCAGCAAAATCTTCTTCTGGTTCTTGGTGCTGGTTTAAATTTCCTCTGGAAGTTGTTATCTAAAAAATTGCAACACCACTCCAAATAATTTATGATACATTCGTAATTCTGCTTAGTAGAAAGTAAGGATGAAACACAATAATTACACATTTTCCTAGGGGAATTGTTGCGGCTTAATTCTAGCAACAGGAAAGTAATGTCTAAAGCCTTTATTTCTTTGCTAGATGTGTAATTTACTCCTCATGAACATTCAGTGGGTCAAGAAGTTTATTTTTTAATATAAATATAGGTATTTGAATCCACCTCTAGACGGCAAATTTAATGACAAGTTAATAGGTGGCCAGGGATAGCAACACATTTTCATTTTAAAGGAAACAAGTTTTACTGTTAGCTAGTTCTAACAATGCTGTTTTTCAAAGGGTTTCTCATTTCAATTAAGAAAAATATTTTCACAAGGTCTGGGGGTAACAGCAGCATTCTGTTCTGCTAACAGAAGGATCAAAAGTGTTGACACTTAATTCTACACCTCTTAGTTCCATAGATTTCCAACACAACAAAGTGGTTTTATGAATACAGAGTCATTCCAAATAGTAGTCCAAATCTATACACAAATATATACTGTCATATGAGACACTTTACCCTGTCGGAGACAAGTATATAGAATAGAAAAATGAGATGCAAATCCATGAGGATCATGCATGTCATACACTGGTACGTTAGCAGAGTAAATTTCATGATCTGACTGTATAAAAAATAAAACACGTATTTAGCATCCTTTTAAGGAACATTGTCACTTTTGTTCCACAACCTGCCTGGTCTTTAGTCACCTATGAACAGGTGGATTGGGCTCTGTATACTGCCTTTCAGTCTTCAGTCCAGAAAAGCACCGGTCATCCATTGCCATGTCACAGCTGCCATGTGCGCATACACGATAGAGATGTTATACATTGCTCCAAGTGCCATTACATGTCTGTGTATGTGCCCCTGCGTACCATTGGGACTACTTTAGATTTAATGGCAGTAGGTGGCTTGCCAGGACTGCCACACCTTCTGACCCATGACTCTGTTGACTGCACCATCATTTCTGTAATGGGAGACAAGAAAATTACCTCCCAGAGAGGCATAATGATTTGAGTCATTTGATGGTAGATGTCATAGTTTAAGACTTCAGTCTGAATTCTATCATCTGCCTTCTGGTTGCCAGGCCAGGAAAACACAAATCTCCCAAGAATATGATGTTAACCTCAGTTGTGTTGGAATGCCTTTCATGAGTGCTGAGGTCTCCTTAGTCTGTCTCATGCAGTACTAGGCACCGTTTTCAAAAAATATTTAGACAATGCTCTCAGGCACATGATATGATTCTTGGGGCCTTTGTTTACCAGACAGAACAGCATTTAGAAGAATTTCAGGCAATGTTCAAGCTATACCTGTATTTCGTGCTGTTTAGATTTTGTGATGTAACATACACCTTCCTTGGAGAAAAACTGTATTGCAATACAATAAGGAACATAACAAAAAGATACTCTTAAAACTACTTTATTAAAAATTAGAAATTGTTTTTCAATATATTATTTTGAAAAAAAACCCTTTGAAACCTTATGCATAATTACACAAAGTTCATGCAAACTTTTTATTGGTAATTATAATAAGGTGTACAACAACTTGGCAATGAATTAGCAACAGCCATAGGAGGCCTGTATGGATAAACAGGGAGATTCTGATTAAATTCAGACCTAGAAAGAAAACATGCAAGAAGTGAAAGCATGGACAGGTCACCCAGGATGATTAAAAATACTGTGAACATCAAGGGATGATTTCAGGAAAACCAAAGGCCATCTAGAGTTTAATCTGTGAGAGATGTGAAGGTCAACAAGAAAAGGTTCTAAAGTATATAATCAAGTATATATATATATACATCAAATATATGTTTTATATATATATGTGTGTGTGTGTGTGTGTGTGTGTGTGTGTCTACATATTCATATATAAATACAAAATAAAAAAAGACTAGGGAAAATATGCATCCACAGCAGTATGGGAGAGGAGAACTAGCGACAAAAGTAAAGAAAAACAACCAAGTACTCAATGCATTCTTTAAGTTACAGTAATTTCACGAATACAAGCCGCACTGTTTTGACCAAAATTTTGCTCTCATACCGTGAAAGCGGCTAATATTCAGGTGCGGCCAATATATGAATAATTTTCTGACATTTTCAACCCTGGGAGTGCAAACCAAGTCAGTGCAAACTGCAAAGTCGAGCTCCTGCCAGTAAAACCCTGCATTTACGCGATTGTTACAAATTGATACTCTGTTGCGCAGCAGGTGGAGCTGCTCTGTGCAGGCAGCACAGGGGGTGGGGAAGGCAGGGCAGCTCCCTCCTGCTGGCCCCATGGCTCGGGGGAGGCAGGGACAGCTCTCTCCTGCTGGTCCCACAGCTCGGGGGAAGGCGGGCAGCTCTCTCCGCTTGGCCCCGCGGCTCGGGGTGCTCCCGTCCCCGCGTGCCGCCGCCGCAGGAGCAGGCAGGCTACATCCCCGGCTCCCATGGCCGCCGCAGGTGCCGGTGGGCTCTGTGCCACCCCTGCCACCGTGGGGCAGCACCGGACCGGGGTGACCGAGCCCAGCGGTGGCGGCGGCCAGCCCCGAGTATCCCCGCCGAGCGGCAGCGCCGAGTTGGGTCACCCAGCCCTGTTGGCAGCCCTGAGCCCTCATGGCCCGAGCCAAGCCAGTAAACCCCGCCCTGCCGCGATTCTGTTACTATTTGGCAACTTTGTTACACGTGGGTCCTCGCTGCGAACATAGAGCGGCTTATACTCGGGTGCGGCTTATTTATGGACAAAAAACGAAATGTTTGCCAACACCCGGCAATGCGGCTTATACTCAGTGCGGCTTGTATTCGTGAATTTACTGTAGTTTTTACTGGTAAAGCCAACCTTCAGTAACGTAAGGGCCCTGTAGACCTTCCAGAAGGAAGGTCTGAAACAAAGAGGACTTACCCTTTTTGTAGGAAGATGATCTTGGGGAACAGTTAAACAAATTTGACTTATGAATGTCCACAAGGTCCGGTGAGATGAATCCACAAGCACTGAGGAAACTGGCTTCCCTGATTTTGTCTGGGATAGAGTTAACTTTGTTCCTAGTACCTCGCTGGTACATCACTGGATGTTTTGGATTTAAGGTAAAAATAATATTGGTAGCACACTGATATCTTATTTGTTGCAAAGTAGCACTTACCATAAGTCAAGTACTTTTCAGTTTCTCCTTTTGCCCTGCCAGCAATTTTAAAATTCATGGTGATCAGGATAATTTGCTGAGAAGTGGAAGAAAGAAAGAAAATATCACTTTTATCTTGACGAAGGACAGGACGAAGCATCTGGGGAACTAAGTGACGGTGAGCTTCACCTCAGTCCCTAGGAAAGGGATGCAGCAAATCACTTGGAAACCATTATTAAGCAAGAAAAAAACACAGGGGAAGAGTGGTTGTGTGGCATGGATTTTTAAACGCAAATGGTGTTTAACTAAACCAATAGCTTTCTACAATCGAGTGATGTGGATGAGGAGACAACAGTACTGGTTGTTTATACTAATGTCAGCAGTGCCTTTGAAATTTTCTCCTGTGAAATCTTCACATACAAACTGATTAAATATGTACTACACAAATGGACAGTGAAGTGGACTGAAAACTAGTAGAAATTCAAGGCTCAGAAAATTTTGATCAGTCGTGTAAGGAGCAGATGAAATACAGTCACCAGTGTTGCAACCCAGGTGTTGGTACTGACTTCAATATTTTAGTATTTTATTTACATTGTGAAGTCATAATGAATTTTTTGCATCAAATAAATTATTTTGAACTGAAGAAATATGTAAAGAATCTTGATAATAGTATTACAAAAGCATGTATTCTGCAAATTCTACTTATCAGTCCTGAAAATGGTCAGAAATCATTACAATTATTTTCAAAATGAACTATTTACATACTTACCATTTACTATGTAAAAAATCATACCAAGCAATTTAACTCATAACTATCAGATGATGCAGATGGGGGACAATTCACATCATACAAGGTATTTGAGAAAACTCACTACATTTTTTCCATATGTTAAGTTCTCTACAATGGTCTGTCTGTAGAAGACAAACATGTTTTATTTATGGTTAAAAGCTCAGCATAAGAAAGCAAATGCTAGTATTTTCTTCATTGCACCAATGTTCTCAAGGTTTTTAAAATTACTTTACTTCAGTGATTCAAATATGAGATCTCATGCCTTTACTCTTTTTGGAGATGTATTATGATGAGTCTGAAACTGAACAGTGTTACACCTGAAAGCCAAAGCCAAGGTATAACCTTCTTAGTTTTTGAGCACAACTGTTTTCATTGGAGACAGGGAAAAGAAAAATAACAGTTTGAGTAGAAAAGGCAGACTTTGTTTTATTTGTTCCTGACTCTCATGGGTAAAGCAGTGAACGGACTGAGGTTTATGACACACTTTCCTAAGCATGTATTCCTCTAAGCATGTATATAAGCGTTTTTGAAGTTAAATCCCAATGGAAAAGTATGTCGGAGGATATTAGAAATAGCTGACTATTGTTCATACTTGATTTCCAAAATAAAGCAAAATCAAAACTCAACAAAACCACACAAATGCAGCAAGTTTAAATGTCACACTTTTTTCTTTTTCCTCCTGATACCAAATTTTTTTTTTTTTTTAACGGAATGTCAGTGCATTTTGACACTTATCCTCTACTGTTTTACCAAGATAAAGAACAACTTCATCAAGATGATTAGTCCTACTATTGTAGAAACTGAAACATATTTTACCCCATAAAAAATATTCTATTACATACATTGGGCACTAACAGTTAAACTTAGTATTATAACAATTTTTTAAAACCCATTGTAGAAGGCAAGAAGAATATTTGCTTACTTTCACTGTCAATCTTAAAGTCACAGCAGTGTGTGTTCTGCCTGACAGTGGAAAGAATTCACTAATTTGTTCAGATCTGGCAACCCTTTCTAGAACATTGTGTTACTTTCACAAAGAGAATATCATGAATGCAGCTTCCAGTTCTGCCAGATTTCTTGTGAGCAGAGAAATGAGGCCCACACCCATACCTGGCCTGTAGTCTCCAAAATTCATGGATAGCTTACTAAAAGAAGGAGAAAAGTGAGTCAAATCCATAGGACAGCAGCTACACTGCAAGGCAGTGTGTCATTTTGGTGACTGGTGTAATTTCTTCTGTACCTCAAAAATGTTAAGTACTTCGTATTTTACCTCAGCTTCACAGGTAACAAAAGTCTATGCATGTTATTTAAACAACTGAACAATTAAAGAACTTAAGAATTCATAAAATACACAAAACAATAGCAAAAATAACAAAGATTGCTATCAGTAAAACAGTATTTCTCTTTATTATATCAATAATGTGCAAGAATGAGTGTTTTTGTTAGGTGAGTGGGTTCATTTGTAATATAAGAAGAAGGAATTTTCTGATATGTTTTCTTATGGGAAAAATTAAGGAGAACTTGAATCATATTTTCACCCTGCATATGGCTGCAAGAGTATTATGATAACATTTAGTGAATTAGATTTCCAAATAAGATTACATCTTCTTTAACCTATTAATTGTCAGTTAAGTGAGTTCCAAATCATTCTCCCAGAACAGCAAAATGCAAGCTGCTGTGCAAATATTTCTGCCAGCAGCTTAATAGTAACAAATTTTGTTATTTCTCAAGGTCAGAAAAAATTTTCTGCAAAATTTTCATACTGATCATGTAATATATTGTTTTTCTTTCCTCCTGCACCATAAAATTATTTCTTTCTGTCATTTTTTTATACCTGTATACTAATGAGTATCATTTTAAGCAATAAAAAAGTGCTAAAAAATTCAACTGTTCATTGCATTTTCTATAAAGTCTAATCAATTTTTATTTTAAGGTCAAGTACAACAGTGTTTCTAGAGGGCAAAAAATGTTAGAAAATCAGCATGAAATGTCAAATGGAATTTTAGGAATCAGTCTCTCTGCTCAAAATTTATGTACTATTTATATTTATTGCTTTAGTCTGTTATTCCTTGTTTCTTGATGCCTAATGTCCTCCCTGAATTTGGAACATATCCTACATGTTACATCTCTGAGATCAGTGGATAAAGATAAATGAGACTCGTTGATTGGAGTAATATAATTCTTTTTTGTTTAAACTGTATTGTGCCTAAAATGAGGAATTTTTCATTTCATAAAATGAGGAATTAGTAATTTTCAATCAGTGGCATATAAAACTTGGGCATGGAAACACAGAGTTAACAGATAGATATATAACAGAATTACAGAACCATAGAATAGTTTGGGGTGGAAGGAACATTTAAAGGTCAGTTTTTCCGATCTCCCTGAAATGGCAGTGACATCTTCCATTTGATCAAGTTGCTCAGAGCCCCATCCTTTTGACTTCTAATATCTCCAGGGATGGGACATCCACAACTTCTCTTCACAACCTGTTCCAGTTTTGCACCATGAAAAAGCTCTTCCTCATAGCTAAAAAAATTGACCCACTTTTAGTTTAAAACCATTTAATCTTGTCCAATTGCACAGGTTCTGCTACAAAGTTTATGCCCATCTTTCTTATAAGAACCCTTCAGTACAAAAAGACCTCATTGAGGTCTCCCTGGAGCTTTCTCTTCTCCAGGGCGAACCCAAGCCTCTCAGCCTTTACACCTAGAAGAAATGCTACAGCCCTTCAGTCATCTTCAGGGATTTCCTCTAGACTCACTCTAACAGTCCTTCTAATGTTGAGGTTCCCATAGCTGAGTGCAACACTCCATATGGGGTTTCATGTGAATGTAGGACAGGGACAGAGTCAACTCTATCAGTCTGGTGGCCACTCTTCTTTTGATGCAGCCCAGAATGTAGTCGGCTTTCTGGGTTGCAAGTGCACAAGGCCAGCTAACACCCAACCTTTCAAAGACTAGTACCCTTAAGTCATTCTTGGCAGGACTGCTCTCAATCCATTCATCCCCAGCCTGAATTGTTACCTAGGGGTTCCCCGAATCTGGTGTAGAACTTGCAGCTGGCTTTGTTGAATCTCATTATGTTCCCATAAACTTACTCCTCAAGCTTTTTGGGATCCCCCTTCTTTCTGGCATGTCAACTTCACCACAGAGCTTGGTGTACTGCACAAACTTGCTGAGGGTGCACTTAATCCCTTTGTCATTGATGAAAACATTAAATAGTACCGATATCCATATGGACCCCTGAGGGGTACCACTTGTCACCAATCTCCATAGATCAAAGTTGGAAATTTATTTTGTAAACAATTTTCAAAAATCACGGAATAGCCAGAATTCAAAGGGACCTTTGAAGGATATTGGGTCCCACCACCCTTCTCAAGGGGGGCTGCCTAAATCTTGCTCTCCAGGAACATTTCCCGACACTGTTTAAATATCTTGATGGAAGAAGAATCCACAACCCAGGCTACCTGTGCTGACACTTACAGTGAAAAAGTGTTTCCTGGTATTCAGGTGTAACCTTATTTGTATCAGTTTTCAACCATAACTTCTTGTCCTGTCATTGGTCTCCACCGGAAAGAGCCTGACTCTGTCCTCTACAAATCTTTTCTTCGGATATTTATGCACATTGAAAATATTCCCCCTGAACCTTCTCCTCTCTATGCTGGACAGTCCCAGTTCTCTCAGGCTTCCCTCATAGGAGAGCTGTCCTGTCACTTCATCATCCTTGTGACTCTGACATTTCATTTATACTAAGGAGCCCAAAACTGGACACAGAAATCCAGCTGTGTGGCCTCTGCATGGTTGAGTAGAGGGAAGGGATAACTTACCTTGACCTACTAGCCTCCCTTCTCCTAATGTAGCCGACTAATCTCGGTGGCAATGGCTCATGGGTGACACATGTTCAGTTTATTGTCCACCAGTACTGCCATGACTTTTCCTGACAAGCTGCTTCCCAGCTGGGAAGTCCTCTGCATATTGTGTGCTGAAGTTGCTCTCCCCATGTGAAGGACTTTGCACTTACAGGGTTCACTATACCATGAGCATAACCTCCTAATTTGTGATTCTAGGATATTTGGATCATGAGCATAAAAATTATAGGTATGAGTGAATATGTAAAGGATCCCCTGCCCCTCCTTCAGTACTGACTGAAAGCAAGACGAAATACTACCAATCACTTCAAATTACTCTAGATACTTTGTACAATGTCTGAATTCAGATCTGGAATGTAGACATGTAGATTTTGTACATATAAAAGTTATCAGTGAAAGATGTTTTTAAATTCTCACTATATTCAATGGGCATTTAGGTGTGAATTCTGTTGCTTAAGCATAGGAACTGGTGGAACATGGTATGACTTCATACATTCTATCCGGCCCTCAGGTGCTTAATCAAAAGAGTACATGTCTGCTGTTAAGCCTGCATCATATCTACCAGATTTATGTGGCTATTTCAAGCATTTAGGAAGTTGAAATAGCACTTGGTATTTATGTCTTGGCAATTGAAACTCTTTATATGTACACCATGTATAATAGGGCCTTAGATACCTGGCTTGCCTGTTAAACCTATTTAGGTTTAATTTGACATGACTAAAGCGTAATTAATGTGCTAATGAAGGCGATGTGTTAATGAGAATTAGTATGAATTAGTGCATGAACTCTTCAATGTAGTCTTTGGAGGCTATTTACAAGTGAGAGGGTTGATGAAATAGTGAATTTATTCTAGACTCCATGGACAGAAAACCCCTAAACTAAAATATTCTATATGAATAGTTCAGCAAAGTGAACTAGAAATGCTACAAAAATATTATATCTACAAATTGGGTGAATTATTAAAAATTTATTTGTTCTCCCACCCAAGTTGATGTGTAAGTTCATAAAGCTTAATGTAAGTGCATCAAATTAAGCAACCTGTATGCTCACTTGACTGCTCTTCACAAAATTCCACATCCAAACAATGGAAGTTGGCTTTCAGCCCCTTTTGAAATTCTGGTTGACTGAATTTCACATTCTGAGTTGTCTTACTTCTACTGTTTAATAAAACATATGGACATATTGTTCCACAAGATAAATTCTGGTTTACAACTGAATTCCCAAGAAATATTTTTTTATATTGTCTGGGGGAGAGTAAAATGAGACAGTAGTTGGATGAGTGACTGGAGTTCACCACTTGTCTGTTTGTACTTGAAGATCTTCTTTCGTCTCACCACAGCAGGACTACAAATGTTTTTGTTCCTTCCACAGGAACTTTTATTTTTCTATCTGCTTTTACTGCCTTTACATTACAACACTAGAAGGCTAAGGAAAAATAAAAAAAAACTTAGAAACATCCCAGCAGGAAAGATCAGTGAGTACTTCTCTCAGTCAGTAGGGGTATCTTAAAGTACATGGCTTGTTCATGGCATCTTACCATTCCCAAGGGTGCTGCTTGACTGTGCGCAGTAACTACCCCTTTGAGACACATGAGTTTTACAGTCATACAGCTGGACCAGGTATTTTTACCTATCTAAGGAATAGAGAGAAGATCAGAATAAAGTGCTGAAGATTTTGTCCACAAATACTTTAAAAGTTCATCAGATATTTGAACTTTCAGAATCACAGAATATACTGAATTGGAAGACAACCATAGGAATCACTGAGTCCAACTCTTTAGTGAGTCCCTGTCAATCTGCAAGTATAGCAGCTAAATGATCAATAGAGCGGCATTGCCTGTTATAGGATGGAAGGCCCCATCTTTCAGTTGCATCCAAGACACTGTCACTTATGAATAGCTAAAATTCCCATGCAATCTAAGATTCATTTAGTGAATCTACTTCCATCTTGATTTGTATCATATATGTTGTTGAGAGTGCTGTCTGCATTTGATTGGCAAAGTCTGACTTTCTCAAGACATTAGTCCATTGGTAAATAAGTTGGTCTCTAGCACCATTACACCATTACATTTTTTTGAGCACTTACTTTTTGCTCCTCTCCTAGTCTCCCCACAGACTGTTTTCTTAAGAGCCAGCAATGTGCATTTAAACTAAGATACCACCATGTGTTGTGAGGGCAGCCTTGGAGCATACATTCCTGCCAAAGAAAATGTCAGCAGCATTTTTCACTTCTGGTGGTAGGGAAAAGAATACATCTGTTCCTCCACTTTGTAGTGGAAAGCCATAGTCAAGCTGCACTCTTTGCTCATTCCTTGAAGGAAAAAAGACACTTGTTCATCTTTTCATGCCTTTCTTATGGTACATTCCCTAGATATTCAAAGGAAAGAAATGGACATAAGACAAAATGACTTTATTTTTTATATCATTACTGACCACCAATATTTTTTATGTCACCTCATAAACAACAATTACAAATAAACAAATTATTTAATGTATGCATTTTTACCCCTTTTATTAAGTTTCTTGTTCTGGTAAAAGTATCAGATGTGCCTGTGTCTCTTTTACAAATAGCAAAAAATCATTGATTATAAATGCAAGAATACAATCTTACACTGAAAAGTAGTAATTTTTAACTATTCAGTAAAATTTTTAAATTTTTCAATGTCTTGAATTGAAAGAAAAAAAAAACCTAACTACAAAACAAACAGAAAATCAAAATGACATTATTTCTTTGTCATTTTGCTATGCTTTTGTCTCAGGTGGAGGGAGAACCTTTACTGTCTCAGTAACCACAAAATCACAAAATGACTGAGATTGGAAGGGACCTTTGAATGTAAACTTGGTCCAACCATCCAACCCAAGCAGAGCCACCTAGAGCTGGTAATCCAGGACTATATCCAGACATCTTATAAAAATCTTCAAGGATAGAGAGTCCATAACCCACCTGAACAACCCACGTTCAGTTACCCTCAAAATGAAAAAGTGTTTCCTGATAATCAAATAAAGACTTCTTTATTTCAGACTATGTTAATGCGTACCTATCTATGCAGTTTTTATCCTACTCTAACCTAGGTAAGGGCAGGCCTTTTCACTACTTGAGAATGTATCTATTGTGTACTTTATATTATTCCTTTCTGAAATGTTACATAATGGAATTTCAAGCTAACCAGGTAATTAAGTAAAGGCATTCCTTGAAAGTATAGTTTTAGTGAAAATTCCTTTGTTTAGAACTATATGCATGTGGAAACTCACTGAACATCACTAATGCTTTTGTCTTAAAATACTGAGTGTTCAGAAAACAAGCATACCTCATAACTGTATGCATTGAAATTACCTTTTCTCTGCTCCAGCCTACTTCTTGGCAGATAAAATGGACTTCTCTATTCTTCTGAATTCTAACAAAATAGACTTCAGTGATATTTGACCCATTATGTTGTTGCTGCCTGGGACATGAAGGAGGATATTTCTTCTTTTACTGAAAAACAGTGGGAGTTTTTTGCAGCTGATTTCAATAAGGCCTACACAGAAGTAGAAATTCTAGGTAGAAACTTCTAACATGTATTTCTATTATTCACTCAAAAACAACAGAGATCAGTGAAAACATAAACTTCTATAAGGCAAAGAAGAACAGAGGAGCTTTCCTAACTAAGTTTCAAAGAGAGTTTCCATTATAAGATTTTGATGTTAACTAAATTGAAATGATGAAAAAATGTCAAATTTGGGATGTAGGTGTTGGTAATTATAGGTTGGTAATGTATTCTGCTCTTTCTATAAAAAACAGAATTCTGGGAAAAAAGAACTGCTGTCAGGAAAAATTATAAATTTTTCATTCCTTTGTGTGTATTCCACTATGCACCATTCTTATGATATATATATATTCCTTCAATAGCATCTATTTCCTGTGCATATACAAGAAGAGGTCTGTGGGTCTCTGGCATCCCTAGTGAGCATTTTTGCTCTAAAGGAACACTAATGAGCTATCTACTGAATCAGTAAATCTGATTGTTCATGCAAAATGGATTGTTCATGCAAATTGATTACGGTATGGAAGTTACTTCTATTTCTGCTGTGTGAATGACAGCATATATAAAAGGATAATACTAAATACTCCATCCAAGAAAATAGACTACTATCTTACTGCAATTGAGATTGAGAACAATGTAAAATATAGCTATATCACCTTCCTGAATATTAAGTTATCTGATATTTTTCATTATTCTAATCTTATTTTTTGGAAGAACTGTATTAGATTTATCTGTATCATTTGCTATATATATGCAAACTGATACTAAAAATTTAATGATCAAGGTTAACATATGCATACATTTCTATTACTGACACTGAATTTTATAATCAAATAATCAAAATTAGTTTTCTTTTTGCAAGATTTGTAGGCAAGATCTCTTCAAATGCAAGGTGATCCAAAATCAATATACCACAACTGATGTCCAATTGATGTAAGTTGTTCGCATTGTGAGGGTCACAGTAAGTATATATCTACTTTTCAAACAACAATTGGAAGGAATTCAAAGTGAAGTACAGTAATTTCACGAATACAAGCCACAGCAATTTGACAAAAATTTTGGTGGAAACCCGAAAGTGCGGCTAATACTCAGGAGCGGCTAATACGTGAATAATTTTCTGACATTTACAACCCCAAACGTGCCAGCCAGGGCGCCGAGCCAAGCACCTGCCAGTAAAAGCCGGTATTTCGTGATTGTTACAAATTGTTACTCTGTTGCACCACGGGTGGAACCTGGCTCCCTGCAGGCAGCACAGGGAGTGGGGAGAGAGGCGGGAGAGCTCTTTCCTTCCCTCCTCTGCTGTAGCCCGGGCGAGAGACGGGGGTGCCCCGCGCCGCCATTACCGCGGTTCGGGGAGGACGGGGGAGACCTGCGCCGCCATTGCCGTGGCTTGGGGAGCCTGCGGGGGCCCCGCGCCACCATTGCTGCGGCTTGGGGAGGAGAGAGGGGCTCTGCCCCCGCCCTCTGCCGCCGTGGTGGGAGCAGGGGGTGCTCCATGCCTGGCCGGCACCGCGGCGTGAGCGGGGCTGTGGTGACCGAGCCCAGAGGCGGTGGCCAGCCCCAAGCAGCCCCACCGAGCTGGGCCACCCGGCCCCGTCAGCAACCCCTAGTGGACCGAGCCTGCACAGCCCGAGCTGAGCCAGTAAACCCCGCCCTGCCACGGTTCTGTTACTATTTGGCAACTTTGTTGCTGCGAACGACAGAGCGACTTATACTCGGGTGTGGTTTATTTATGGACAAAGAACGAAATATTTGCCAACACCCAGAGATGCAGCTTATACTCAGTGCGGCTTGTATTCGTGAATTTACTGTAATACATTGATTGGCACTCCAACCTGAGAGGGAAAAATAGAAGCACAAAAACCAGAGAATTCATGCAAATGGATGATTTTCTTCACAATAAATGTATACACTGTTAACTCCAGAGATACCAGAGGAAACTGAGAATACTGAGCACCTAGTAAAATAAAGCTAGCCTCTCTCCATAACAGAGTCTACTTTTCTACATAATGTTCTAGTTAGGTAAAACTATGAAAACCAAAATGCTAGCTGATATATATTTTTGTAAGTCAGCTGAAAAACTGCATAGTGTACCTTGAGGATTATTTTAAATTAGGAAAGTAAATATTTAGGGTCATAGATATTTTTGGACATTTGGAGTTTAGGACTCCAAAACAGTCTCCATGTATGATATATGCTGCTACTATTCTGCAAGCAAAACACATTCAGGGAAGGAAATTGTGAATGATTCAATTATAAATGTCAGAGGACTTGCAAAAGATGTACGAACATTTTTAGGTATACTCAAACTTTACACCTTTTAACATTTAAACAATTTAAAAACTGTTTTCCTTAATTGACTGAAGGGCATTTTTGAACCAATGTTCAGCAGCAACTTTCTTCTCAAATTCTTTCCTTCTTTGCATTATGCTACTATAGCAGTCAGAGATGTACTTATTCACTGAGAACTTATGGTTAGTTTTGATACTGATCTGTTGCCTAGTGTCAAAAAGTGTGCAATTATGGATGTTTTACCAGGATGGTTAGATTCATTCTACAATTAAGAGGCATAATAATAAATTGTTTATTCAACAACTGTGTTTGGAGCCCCAGATGTCACAGTTAAATGGCAAACAAATAAATTCTGTCTTCAGAGAAAATGGAAACATCCTAGTTAGGAATACCCCTGGAGAATATTTTGAAAATTTCTTGAAGTTTCTTGAAAACTGTTTGAATTTTGTGGGTGGAACATCCTGCTTATTTTCATTTGGACTATAGCCAAAATAGAGTCCTGTTGCCCCCATAGCAAAGGAAGAACTCTAGGATTCTAAACTTTAGCTTGGTTTGAACCTAAGCAAAAACACATCGATAAGCCATGACTGGATAAGTATTGTATAGACTCCATGGTACTGTGCTAAAAAATAGCCCTAGCCCACTGGTTAGCATGAAAGACTGTTATGCAACAGGAGATGTGCCATGAAGTTTAAGCATAAGGTAATGGCAAAGGCCCTGAAAATATGGACACAAGTGGAAAACAGGACCTGGAATGATGAATGGGACCTCAAGAACTGGGAAAAATGGATTTTACAGTAAGAAAAGAAGTATCTAAGAAATTAGAGCAGCAGGCTGTGGCATCTGGTGGACTGGGAAAGTAGTATTTCAACCTCTGCACAGTGTATAGTCCAGAGATAGAGCCAAAGGGACCTGAAAAGATCATATAAAAAGGGATCACAGTATCACAATTGGGATTGGAAAGGTCATTGAAAGACTCTTTGGTCTAAAGCTCCTGATAAAGTGGTTTCACCTACAGTGGGTTGCACAGGATCACATCCAGATGAGTTTTGAATATCTCCAGAGAAAGGGATTCCCCAGGCTCCCTGAGTAGTCTGTTCCAGTGTTCTGTCACCATAGGTAGTCAGGAATTTCCCCCTCATACTCAGATAGAACTTTCTGTGGTTTAGTTTGTGAGTCAGGTAAGAAATAAAAAAGAAGATGCAGAATTTGGCTCCACTTTACTTGCATCAGGAGCTCTGTGGTTTGGTCATTTCAATGACTAACAACAATCAAGGGTCACAGTTGTTGATGCTAACTTTAGGACATCCAGCTCCATGGTGCTTTACACTCTCAACCAGTCTAGGTTAAAGCTTTTGGAGATTTTCTACTTTGAGTGAGTGACATTGACTAGGAAGCATGACCTGCTAAAAGTAACAGTTAACATAAATTATACGACTAAAGACCCTGTAAAATTTTGGCTTAGAGGTTGAAATTGCATTGATTCATCGTTTTTGTAAATATTTTAGTGATCTAAAATACCCTAAGTGACATATGATATGATTTATATTCTTTCCTACTCAATTCGTTGTTACTTGAGGGAAACTGTTTATAAGTAACATGTCAGTAACTACATCTGAAGTTCAGACAGGCTTCACACGGCATCTGGAAAGTTAACACTAACCAGCAAGAGTTAAGAAAGCTCATACACCTGAAAGATGCATGCAAGACTTTAGATAGTTTTGATCAGTTCTATTAGGTTTAGAAAGCATGGGATCTCCAGTTCTCAAAATGACTGGGGGCTAGATTTGCCTCAAAGAAAGCCTTGGACATTTTTTGGCTAGTGTGACCTCATATTGAAAGCCTAAATCCTCTTAATTTTCCACATTTTTTCCTTTTAACTTAGAATTTCCATGCATTGATTGAACTGAAACAAATAAGTTAAAGCACACAAAAGAGCAAATGTAGTAATTTTAAATTCTTGTGATGGTGTATTACAGGTGTATAGCTGCATATGTAGGTCCATGTAAAATTTCCTCTTATTTATAAGGTTCATGTGAATGTCTGCAACACAACTCTTTAAAGAAGATTTAAAAATCAAGTCTCTGTGGTGCATTTCATACAGTCAGCACTGAGAAAAACAATCAGAGTATTATGTATTCTCACAGACAATCTGACAGAGGTCTTTCATCAGTACTGTTCTCTAGCACCATTTTTTAATAAATGGTTAGTTACTCATGAAATTTTTTATCCCTTCTTTTATTTCTTATATCTTAAATATTACCTAATTTTTGCATCAATTTCTTATACTTATTTTAAAAAATAAAAGCTTTTCACTTTGTCCATATATGACGTGTATAAGTAATATATGAAAAAATATAGATAATATATGAATACATTTGCACATTTATTTTGGTGTCCATATTTTGCCTGAAAATCTGATGGCATCTCTTAATAGAAGCACTCAAATATTAAACAGTAATGATGGATAACTACTTTTTGTTTCTATATCAATGAGTTAGAAATTTGCTAACAGCTGAACACTTTTCAGCAGACAAGTCTTCACTAAAAAACTAAATTAATGCAGCTTTGAAAAAACCCACAAAAATATGACAAATGGATTTTTATCGACTTTAGAAATAAAAATTGATACTTTTTATGCAAACTAATGCTCATGCTCCCAATACCCTTCTTACATATACATACACATACACATACATATATCCATATCCATATCCATATCCATATCCATATCCATATAATGTCGTTGTTCCAATGATGTTGTGTTCCAATGAGTTTTGCATTGGAAAATTATTGCTTGCATCAATTACTGCAGTGGTTGATGTTTTGAAATGGGAGACAGTTGGTTAATTGGTACTGTTTCAGATTGCTATGTGACTATCAGCTGACTTTGTAAGAGAGCATAAATGTACTCTGTATTGTATCCACAAGGCTCATGTGGATAGCTCACATGCTAGCAGACACCTTACATGAAGCTGCATGGCTCTGTTAGGCAAATAGATCTGAGAGGAAGATTTACATGCAGGAAAAAGAACCTCACTGTTAGGGTTTTCACATGGGTAAATAAGAAAACTAGGTAGGTAAGTTTTCAGTACCTACCACCCCAAAAGAACTCATGTACAGAATACTGTATCAGTAGTTCTAAAACAGTGAGGTTTTCACCTTTCAGAAACAAATGAGAGAAACAATATTTGATTTAAAGATTGTGATTTATCACTACTTGTTTTTAAGATTTTTAAGTGCTGTACTTTGTGCTTAGAGACATAGAAAGTACAGTAATTTCACGATTATAAACCGCATCATTTTGACTAAAGTTTTGGTCCGAACCCAGAGTGCGGCTTGTAATCCGGAGCAGCTAATATGTGATAAAAAATTCTGAAATTTGTCAACCGGAAATGCGAGGAGGCAGTAGCCCCGAGTCGTGCCCACCCGGCCCCAGGGGGGCAGCGCTGGGCTGGGGGAAGCGAACTCGGCGGGGGTCGGGTGGGCAGTGCCGGGCCAGGGCCAGCCCGCCCAACGCCGGCAGTGCAGGCGGGGGCGAGTGAGCCTGGCAGCGGCAGCCGGCCCCGAGCGGTCCTGCCAAGTGGCAGCACTGAGCTGGCTCACATGGTCCTGTTGGCAGCCCCAAGTTGGCCGAGCCCACCCCGAGCCGAGCCAGTAAATCCCGCGATCCCGCGATTCTGCTACTAACTGGCAACTTTGTGAAAGTTGCACGGGGATCCTCGCTGTGAACGAAAGTGTGGTCAATAATCCGGTGTGGCTTATTTATGGACAAAAAAACGAAATGTTGCTGGCACCCGGACATGCGGCTTATAATCAGTGCGGCTTGTAATCGTGAAATTAGTGTAATTATTTAACAACATTGCTTTCTTTACCCCTCCATCTGATTGGGATTCACACATAGGGTCTTCAGTTATATACCTGTACTGTCTCTCTATTAAGATATCACACATTTGACTGCAGGCTAGGAAGAAAGTAAGCATGTTAATCAATTAATATAAAGTATTCATTTGACTGTGGAAGGAATCTCTGACATCAGGTTTGTCTAAATAGACTCTTGTCAAATTGATTTCTACTTTTTGCTTGCTTGTTTGTTTGTTTTTCAGAAATACAGATATCACACAGTGGGAAAGACGAGGGGAAGAATTGAGAAGGGAAAGGGGAAGTTGAGGAAGGGAGAGAAGGAAAAAAGAACAATAGAGTGCAGGGGAAGGGGTCTGAACTGACTCCAGACTCTTGATAAGTTGCAACAAGGTAACAGTCACACTTTAATTTCCAGGTGAGACCCAATATATTAATTCTGTGACTTTTCATGGAATGACTGTGATGGGGAAAGTAGCCTTGTAGTCTTAATCAAGACTGTTGGAAACCACATACTGACTTTCACATGGTGCTTCTACAAAGCAGATGTTGCTTAATTAATTTTTACATTATCTCAGATTAGTTTACAGAGGGATTTTAGAAGAAACCTTAAAGAGAGAATTTTTTGAAATTTGGTCAATAATTATTTTTTGATGCTTTTTGTCTACTAATGCTAGGATTTGTATTTGAAGTCTGTTAGGTTTAATGGTATAGTGGTATTTTTTAAAATGTTCTTCAGTATGGTACAGCTATAAACAACCTGAGTTTGTCGCCACTGGATGAACCTCCAACTTAGTAGCTTGCCCAGATTTTCTTAGTTTAACCTTTTAATGAATAATGTAAGAGTACAAGCGCCTCTTATCATTCTCTTGTGTTTAGCTGTAAGTGAGTTTTTTTTTCTCTTATGTCATCCCTACATGTATGCATGAGCAAGGTTTCCTTAGACTCTTCACAAAACTTAACAAAAACTCTGTATGGTAATCAAGTATCTGCAGAAAATGCCCAACTGTGATATCTCTTTTACTTACATCTCCTCTGATTCTGAGCTCCAAAAACTCTCAGTCTACTGGTTGTCAATACCACAAAAGATCCCCATAATTTGAATTGCTGTTTTAGAAGTATGGATCAAGTGGAGCTTGTCTCTCCCCACCATTCTTTCATCTTCAAAGAGGTCTTTGGGATCACAAATGCTAAATCCCTGCTGATCACAAGACCTGTGCAACCAATAATTGATCTGTAGAATCCACCTGCTCCTCCACGTCTTGCTCTTTCACCAGCAAGATGGAGAAGAAACCACTTGGACCACCATACCCACCTTTTACTCCCAGAGCTAAATAGTTGCTTTGGTTACACCAGAAGTCTCTGCCAGCATTATTATTGCTTCCTCCCTTAGTAAGATGAAGTGACTGATAATATGAAAGCCAGGTAAACCATAGCTGATTCTTCTTGCAACATCCCTATTCTGTGCACCCAAACAATGCAGCAAATCTCTAGAGCTGAAATGTAGATTGTCAGATGCTGTTTTCCCCAGCTAATTTCAGTGTCCAATTCTCATCTGACTGATATCTTCTCAGACATAACTTCTAACCCCACCTTTAGGACCAGGTAACAGGACCTATGGAGATGAATACCTATGGGAGGAGAAGGTGTTTTTTTTGCCCATTGACAGAAATCATAGTATTCTAGATTTTCTCTGTCTCAAGAATTTCTGATGCTTAGTCTGGTCTTCCACTTTTATACGCAATTAGGCATTTTGAACTTCTCTGTAAGGTCTCTGTGAGATTCCTTTCAATCCTTTTATCTTTGGTGGTGCTGTTCAGTCTAATATTGAAATCTTTTGATATATTTACCATTATTTTCACAAACAAACAGACAAATAATGGTAGCCTGCAGCAGCAAAACGTAGAGTAAAAGTAAATTAAATGGTCATAGCATATAAGCCAGAATCTATGAGATGAGAAAATGGAAGCTGTGTCCCCATTTGAGGTTTACCTCCCAATTTTCACAAAACCAGGACAGAAGCGTTATAATACAGGGTTCAATATATTTCTGTCAGCAGCTACAGGTTGAATAAATCTGTAATTAATGAACTTTTCTTGCTTCATCCTGTCCTTACAGAGAAGTACAAATAAGATTCTCAACCCATCATGCTATGGAGGAGATCACTTGAGTAATTCAAAATATCGCCATAAATAATGCCTTTAGAGGAGATGATCAGCACAAATGTAGGGGTTTGCATGTAATTTCACAAAACAATCAGCTTCACAGACAGAAATTATACAGATTCAATTAACATCATGCAATTCAACAGGTGTGGTAAACCTTCAAAACTATACAATATTCAATACCATTTCCATAAATATTATCACTGCCATTCTAAATTTTGCTATATTAAAACCCAAGCTCTTGCTGGTTCACAAATCTTTCAGGGAAGAACAAATAAAGGAAAAAAATGGAGATGTCTATGGAATCTACATCTGAGTTAATTTATTTTGACTCCCTTCTCAGTTCTCTCAGGCTATGAAAATAGACACTGTTATGACACTATTCATCTCACATAGTTTAATAATTTATTTCTGGACAAGAAAAATTGCACCACAACTTATTTCTCTGTATTTACTGTAAAAAAAACTAGCTACACTTCAAATTTGTCTCATCTGCTTTCATCCAATTAAAAGTGAAATATCTGGTAAAGAATAGTATTCTGAACTATCTGTTGTTTTACCTTTCACCCAGAGTTTGATTCTTTGTGTCTGTTCTATTTTAGGATTGGATTAATCAAACTCATTATATCAATGGGATTTTTTATACATGGATGAAATCGAAGTGATATATCCAGAATAAGCCACCCAAAACTAAGGATAAGAATCGTTTTACCTAGTTTTCTTTTATCACTGTAAGAGTGACTGAGCACTGACACAGGTTGCCCAGGAAGGTTGTGAAGTTCATTCCATACGATATTTAAAAGTCATATGGCTATAGCTCTGGGCAATCACTTCTAGGTGGTCCAGCTTGTGCATTCTGATAGGTTGTACCTGTTGTACTGACTGTTCTACATTAAGAAAACGCCTATTAGCTTTGGAGCAATCCCTCACAAAGAATGATGGTGTGGGCTCTTTGTGAATATGGAAGACACCTGCTTTTTACCAACAGAATACACTAAAATAACGGATGAAGATAGCAGCTTCTTACTGTGAACAAATCACAGCATGAGTAATTAAAGTAATTAAGATTGAGATTTATAAATGGGTTTAAATTATTATATCTGTCATATACTAGTGCCACATATGCCAGTAAACCAAATCTAGGTCCTTAAATATCTGTTCAACAGTCAAGTAATTTTAAAAATATGTAGGGTCTCTAGACTTCATCAGTAAATTCTCTAGATCCCTTAACAATCCTTAAGAAAATATATAAATTCACTTTCCTATCTCTTTCATGTTCTTATTCAATGGCCAGAACTCTCAGTCCAGTATTTCAGTATCTCAGTTTCAGTTCTTTCTGAAAAAATTGTTTCACATATGATTGATCTCTCCACCTTCTGAAAGTGCTGCATCTTGTAAGAAACAATTAATGGGATGACAATATAAGTCTGATTCTACAGTTGGTTTTTCATAACATTTGCCTGTTAAAGTGAGAAAATAACTATCATTACAGGTCCAGTGAGTATATATAAAAAAATCTTTACAGAAAATTTTATGACCAATCCAGGCCTCAGCTTTGATATTTTGGATCTTGGTAGAAAGGTGACTTAAATTTGAGCACTAAAAATTTCAGTATAGTTAGTACTGAAACGTTGAAATAATTTTCAGGTCTACCCTTAGTTTGTTTCCTGTATTTTGACCAGGTATGAGTAGTCAAAAGTTCCAGAGAAGCATGCACAACACATAAAAATAAATTCTTTAACAACCCTTGAATGAGTTTCTTTCTCTCTCCTATAATGGCGAAGTCTATGGACACCAGTTGCACAAGAAAAATTCTGTCTTGCATATATATACAAGGTTGTTTCCCAAGTAAATTGAAAATTAGACAAATATCTAGCATGAATTTGTAAAGGTAAGTGGGAATACAACCAGCTATGCAGTCATGAACATTTTTAAACATCAAGAACACAATGGTTTTATCTCGGTCAATTTCCAAAAAAAGTTGGTTCTCTCCTGTCATTCTTCCTTCTTCCTTTATTTTTCTTCCTTTGGTCATTACATCATTTAAAATAGTTGTATTGCCCCTAAGATTTCTCCTAAAAAGAACCTGAACCACAACCTCCCAAGCATCATTTTAATAGCAAAGCTATGTCCAATGAAATAGGTATAACAATAATGATGCTCATGTTGTGAGCTCATATGAATAAAAGATAAATTATGATTAGGAATAAATTAGCAGAATACTGGTCAAATAAAAAATAAACCAAAACTCCCTTGCAATATAACTATCAGAGTTCTATAATTGCCTGATGAATCTAATATATAATGGACTTCCCAGAGTTAAAACCTTACATTCTCCTCTGTCCCAAAACTCTCAAAGAAGAGAAGAAGGAAAATTTAACCTTGTGGTACATTTTTCTTGCTCTTTGAGAATCATATTCACTAGTGAAAAATAAAAATGTACTGGTTTGAGAAATATGGATTATATTGTATATAGCTTCATGTAGAATGAAAGTGTAGACAGCATAAATACATTCACAATTAGATATTTCTCCTTGTTAAACAGCAACATAGCATAAGCTCTGATACCTTTGGGGGAAGGAAATCCCAGATAAATAATTGTCTCTTTTATTTTCATCTAACTGTTAAATAGTAAACAATCAAAAACGTCTTTAGACTGACATTTTTTTCTTTTTATTTTATAAAACATGTTCATTTGATGTGGGAAGTTTTTTTGATAATTACTCATTATTGATGAAGACTAAAATAAGTCTTCAAGTGAGGTCATATATAATTTATAACTACATATGTTTCAGCAGCTGCCAGTATTGTGTTGCTATACATGTTTTATATTTGGAACATTTTCATTTATGTTAAAAATTTGTCTACTTATCTCTGAAAAAAAATCTTTTCCCCCAAAATCTTTACAGGTAGTATACAAGAAAAGTTTTTAATTTGCTCATGAAATCAGATTAATCACATGAAGTCATTTTTTTACATAAGAAACAATACTTTATGCAGAAAATTAGTTGATTCAATTTTTAGATTGTGAAGTGGAAGTGATACAAAACTTCTTAGCTTTATGACCTCTGTGGAGAACCAAATATATTTAGAATATTTTTTTCTACTAAACTATAAGACCAATAGCTACACAAAAACATCTAAATTAATACAAATTGTAAAATCAAAAATTAAGAAAGTATAGCCACTAAAGATTTATGTGCTTAATTGAAATTTTTCTTACTTCATTAGTTGACATTCAAATAGCGTTTACTGTTGTAATGAAAAATACCAACATTTTAAGACTTTTTTTCCACAGAAAACCTTTAAATATGACATTTTCAAACTATGACAACATTATCTGTAATAAATAAATATACTCTTTATAAATCAAAACATAACAAAACATACATTGAAGAAACATAACGTTTAGAAATAGAGATTTTCTAAGAATAGGGAACAATTTTTAAGTGTCCTTGTGAAAAAAATCTGTTGAGTTATGACTGTAAAACTTTTTTCTCTACATTCAGGATGTGCTAGTGTTACTGTTCCTGATTAAAATAATATTCTAAGCCTCAAAAACTCAGTGTAATGATGAATAATTTTAATGGGAAATATGAAATAGCCTAAAGCTAAATTAATTATGGCTTTTATATCTGCATGCTAAGGATATGTCCATATAGGAATGTAGTTAAAAGAATAAGAAAGTTGAAAAAGGAATCATTAAGGTGACTACAAAATGTGAGAATAAAGGTTACACCTGCAAATATAATTCAGCCCCCAGGCAGATAAATATCATGTAATGTCATAATAATACCATTAGAAGCTGTTTCTTGCTATAGTACAGCCAACATTAATTTTGGTTTTTCCTAACTTTTTGATTGCTTTGCAACTCTAATACCTACCAATGCATCATTTTATGCACAAAAGAGAAAAATATCATAGCACAGAAAAATAATAGTCGCTCCCGGAAGTCATTGCCAGGCTCAGGATCTTTACAAGAATTGCAGTTTGCTTATCATATGAATTAATTGAGTGAAATATAGCACTAAGGTGGCTATTAACTTCTCCATTAGTCTAGTTTTGCAGAAGGATGGAGACATTTGGAGTTGTGAGCCACTAGGATAGATTTTTTTTTTTTTTTTAATTAAAAAGGAACATTAAATTCAGGAAGAATAGTTTTCAACTAAAACTCTGTGGAGAAGTTTGTCTGATGTGAAAGACTTCTACACTCATTATTGTCATTTGACTTTCTTCTGGCACTAAAGTTCTACTATGCATTTACTACCTCCTACCATTGTCAAATTTGGTCCCTGTACATCTCCTTCATTGCTGTACCTGACCATCCTCTTCCACAATCAACTAGTCTCTCTACTAAACTTTACCAATTCTTCTCTTTGCTACTATCCCTCTCTCATCCTTTTTGTCCTGATCTTTCCTACCACATGAGCCCACATATCTCCAATTCATATACAGAAATCCCTATTAATTAATGTGAATATTTTTTTCTCTTTTAATCAACCTATTTTTCAGATATTAAGCAAACTTTAAAAAAATCTACTAAAACAGAAGAACGGTAAATGTAAAAAAGCAACCAGCATGACTGCACTTCAAATATGTAGAACAAGATCTTTTCCTCAAATTTCATTAAAAAAAAACAAAGTACAGTAATTTCACGATTACAAGCTGCACAGAGTATAAGCCGCGTTTCCGGTGTGTCGGCAATGTTGATGTCTTTGTCAATAAAAAGCCGCTCCCTATTATTAGCTGCACTTTCGTTCACAGCGAACTTTCACAAAGTCGTCATTTAGTAACAGAATCACGGGATTGCCGGGGCTTACTGCAGGTGCCGACCTTGGAAACATTATTTCCAAGTGAAAAAAGACACAGACCATAGCTGCGGCAGCATACCCTGCAAGTTTTATTTACAAGCCGAAAAAGACACGAACAATAGTGTGATCATTTTGCGAGCATTCCCAACGGATCCGCGTTGCCTTTAAACAGCCGCTCAGCCACGCGGGTGAGCAGCCGGCACAGCCACCCGGCTCATCCGGCCCGGCCCGGCCCCTCCCCTGATCCGTGCAAGCACGGCCTACCGTGCAGCCGCGCAAGACTGAAAACACTTAAAAAAGAGAAATAGAGAAATATCACACACTTTTATCAAACTGCCGAGAGAACGCGCTGAGGTAACTCACCCCGATAACAAACACCCTGCCCCTCAGTAAAACCGTCATCCACAGGCAGGCAATAAGCTGTTCTCTGATTGGTTCATCGTCAGAACACCGGGAAAACATGGATTTCAAACCAGTTTTGCTCGAGACAGGACCGGCACGGTACCAGGTAAGAGCAGATATCACATTTTTGTTAATATATTAGCCGCCCTGTAGTACTAACCGCACTTCCGGATTTCCACCAAAACTTTGGTCAAAATGGTGCATCTTGTAATCGTGAAATTACCGTACATTCACTGCTATATCATTAGGCAAATATCCATGATGGGAATTTTAAGTTAAAATGGTATAACACTGGCAAAATTAAGAGCAACTGAAAGTACTTTTTTTCCTACAGGAAGCATCTAGGAAAATGAGATGTCTACACTTTTATAAATGGAAGATCATCACTTTGCAATGAAACAAATTTTGTTTAGAATTAAGGAATTACTGATGGATTAAAATTGCAAGGTATGTTTGAAGATTATCTAATCCAACCTCTTATTAAATGCAGGGTTAATTTCAAAGATAGTCACATTGTTCACATTTTGTCTAGATGAGTTATGAAAATATCAAAGGGTGGAGATCTCACAGCCCCACTGGGCAACCACCTCTGATGTTAAGCTTCTTTCACTGTCAGGAACTTTCTCCTCAAAGTCGACCACAATTTCATTGTGGTTATTATTTAGTTGCTTTCTTATCCTTCTAGATACTTCACAGGAAGTGTAAAGTATCTTTGTCTTACAGCCCTGATTTGTACAGACAAGACCTATAAGTCAATCCCCTCCTTTAACCTTTTATTCTTCAGACTCAGCTCCTTCAGTCTTTTCATTGCAGTCTCTAGTTTGTCAACATCTCTCTTATGCTAAGGCATCAAATATGGGATAATACTTTCCTATCACACTACAGCTTCATAAGTGCCAAAATGAAGGGTATTCCACTTTCCCTGATATAATGACTGTACAACATCCTTGCAAAAGTGGCCCAGTATGCAGTTGACTGTCATCACTGCACAAGGCACTTTTCTGGATTACGGAGTTCACAGGATTCTGCTTAAGTTACACTAAAAGTTACATAGTTATTCTAATTAATTCTTCTTGTATTTGGAATTTCTAAAACGAGTTTCATTCAAGAGCTTTGGCCAATTTTCCCAGATATATATGACTACAAAATTATTTTCACAGTTTAAATATTATGAATTAGAACAATTCAATACTTTTAAAAAAAAAAATTAATAAATGGTATATGCTATTTCCAAATATAGTACCAAATATTTAGTAAAACCTGCAGTTTCAGCTGCAAGAAATAGGAGTTTTGGAACATGCAGGTTTTCTTTGCTATCTGAAGGCAGTGTTTCCAGGCTGGTACTTACATGGAGCAGGCTATAGGTTCACTCTGTTTCTTACAAATGCCACTGCACTGCTGATATCACAGCTCCATACAGCTGCTCACTCACTCCTCCACAGTGGAGAGAGAATTGAGAGGTTAGAAGTGATAAAAAAGGAAATTGACATAAATAAAGTTTAATAGGTAAAGCAAAAGCTGAACATACAAACAAAGTAAAGCAAGAAATTCATTCACCACTTCCCATTAGCAAGCAGGCGCGCAACCATCTCCAGGAAAATAGGGCTACAGGGATAGTCTATAGGCATAGGGCTATAGGCATAACAGGGACTTGGGAATACAAATGCCATCAGTCCAAGCATCCGCCCTGTCCTTCTTCCCACAGATTTATATGCTGAGTATGACACCATATGGTGTGGGATATCTTTTTGATTAGTTGGGATCAGCTGTCCTGGTTGTGTCCCCTCCCAAACCCTTGTGCACTCCCAGCCTCCCAGCTCGTGGAATGGGGTAAGGAACCAGAAAGGCCTTAAGGTTATGTAAGCATTGCTCAGCAGTAACTAAAATTTTTCTGTGTTATCAATATTCTTTTACTCACAAATCCAAAAGACAGTAATAGATGGGTTTTTATGAAGAAAATAAATTCTGGTGCAGTCAAAATCTGTGAAGGAACACAAACTAAAATCCAGAGAAGGGATGGGTAAGAGTCATCTTCTACTTTATTGTCAAAAATAAGCATCTTTTTCCTTGCATTTCCTTCTGTCTTACAATAAGAATGTTATCTATAATAGATGAGGAATTAATTGTCAGGCATAATTATGATGTCGTATCAGAGCACTAAGAAGATTTTGAATCTCCCTCACTTATAGAATAAATGTCTGCTCTTCTTTTTGAATAAAAATAAAAATATAGGGAAGCTTCTGGCTAGCTCAGTAACAGATGCTGTTGTTGATTCTGATCCAGTTGTTGGCACTGCCTTCCCTCCCCACTGTTACCACAACAAGAGGAAAAAAAGAAAAGTTTAATTTAGCTCTTAACCTTCAGCCCCTCTGAGGAATGTGTCATCATTTCCACTTCTTATGCCAATTCGATTTCATATGCATTATTTTGCTTTCATCCCTGAAGTGGTTTTGTCATGTTTAAAGCAATTAAAGCAAATAGAAAGCAGAATTGCAGAAATCTGAATGGAAACTTTGACATCAGGGAATAGGTAACTATATGCCTTGGGGCAGGATCCGGTGGGAACAGAGGTACTTAAAGTAGGACGTAAGTGACATTTATTTCTCTATCTCAAACTTCGGTTTTCTGTTTTCTTCTTCAGCAGCTGTCTGCTTATTAAAATTTGACCTTTGAGCAGTTTTAACAGGCCTAAGGTTCTTATTGCTAAGCTATATTCAATCTATGAAACAATTATGCTTCTACCCGAGTCCTGTGAGAGGCCTTATCAAGATCCCTGTGAAATACAGAGAAGGTTATCACTTAAAAAATACCTGCATGTATGTATGGCATATGTGGTAATCAGAGCTCACTGAGCAAATAAAGTCTGCATTCAGTTCTTTCCTGTTGCAGGAAGTTTAACCCATCAGACTGAAGGCAGGGTACAGGACCTAGGAATGCTACCATCTATTTTACTGAGACTTTTGTTGAAATAAACAGGAAGAGTATCTTATTCTACAGTCTGTTTGTTAGGGACTTTTACCTGTGTAAAGAAATCTTGGTTTACTGTCACTTAGGTCTTACAATATATACACCTGGCATATTAGACTAAAAGTCTCTGCAATAAGTACGGATACTCATCTATCTGTCACTCAAAATAACACCTCTTTCTGTTCCACTAAGAAATATCATTTTTCTCATCCAGTAAATTCCTAATCCTTAGCAATCATGCTTTGTATGTTCACAATTATCCTTATGTTTAGTAAGAGCTATGATACAGCGTAGATGGATGTGTTTCATGTGCTTTAGATAGCATTTTAGAGGACACATTTTAGTGTGGGACATATTTTAGAGTAATCTTTTACTCAGCTTTTGTCCCATGCTGGTCAGATGTGCTTCAATCTAATCTGGCACTTGCTGGTTTTATTAGCACAGTACTTTCATCAGGATAATGCTCCAAGAATTAAGAGTACAATTAAGTGAACCTTGCTTCTTCTTGCAGCACATAACTCTTTTTATGCATTTCTGTTATTTGAAAAGGGTAGATTTCTTTGAATCTCAGTGTTTGATTTGCCTGTTAGTGCCCCAGGAAAGCTAAGACCCTCATGCCCAACCAGTCTGTCAGTGTTAAATTGCTGAATTTAAACTCTTTACCTGATGCACTTGGAGGTGACACATGCAAAGTGTCCATTATTTATACATATTCATAGAATTGTGTAGGTTGAAAAAGCTGTTTAAGATGACCAACAAACTAATCCAACCATTAACCTAAAGCTACCAAGTCCAGCACTTAGCCATGTCCCCATGTGCCATAGGTACTCATCTTTTAAACACCTCCAGGAATGGTGGCTTGATCACTTCTTTGGGTAGCTTGTTCTGCTGCTTGATAATCCTTTAGGCAAAGAAACTTTTCCTATTACCTAGTTTGAACTTACCCTGGTGCAAATTGAAGTCTTTTTCTCTTGTCCTGTCTTATGCAGCATATAAACATAAAAAGTTTAAACTCCTTAGGCAAATGTTCCCGAGCAAGAGCTCATGTCAAACTCTGAGTCACAGCCTACTTGCTCTCTTTCTCACTTACTGAGAAATCACATCCTGTGCAGAAATTAATCTATGATCACGGATTTGTAATCTGTTTGTAATCTGATTTTCTGTTGCACCAATGTTGTTACAGTGAGAAATAGGGTAAGATGCATTTCTCACTGCACTTGCTATTGTAAGCATGCATTTCATCTAGTGAATTTCTAATGACAAATATGTATACAAAACAAGATTTGGACCCAGTACCTCTTATGTCCAGGCTCTCAGAATTCTCTTCAGGTGCCACAATACATAGACTGAACACAAATTATTGTGGGACTTTTAGAGATGTTTTTATGCAACTTCTTCTGAAATCAATGGTATCTCAAAAATGAAAATATAATAGAAATTAAAACAATACCAAATCCAAGAAATAACAATAAAATTATTTTTTAGAACTTCTTGTGGTTCTAATTACATAATTATGAATGTGAAAAATAAATTATTGCTTTGCCAGAGATCATTAGAAAACCACAGGTTACAGTAATTTCATGACTATAAGATGCACCCTTTTGACTAAAATTTTCCCCCGAACCTGGAAGTGCGCCTTATAGTCCGGTGCGCCTTATATGATGTACAAAGTTGTGACATTTACCACCCTGGAACAGTGAGCCGTGAGCCGTGGGGGGAGCCAGCAGTGCCACGGCAGCAGGGTGGAGGCGGGCCAGGGGGACCGCGGCAGCACCCCTGCCGGGTCCAGGAGGGCCCGGGGGCCCATGTCTGCCAAATGGAGGTGCGGCCTCGGCCAGCAATCATGCGGGGGGCGCTGGGGGCAGAGCCTTGCTGCAAAAAAAAAGTACGCCCTATAGTCCAGTGCACCTTATATGATCTACAAAGTTGTGAATTTTGCCGACTCCCAGTGGGTGTGCCTTATAGTCCGGTGTGCCTTATGGTCGTGAAATTACTGTAATTTAATTGCATTGAGAGTACTACCATTTGGTGCCTGAAATTTAGGTTTTAGACACATTATCATAGAACAGTGGTAATTTCATATAAAGTCACATGTAATAACATAGTAGCTACAACTAATGATATTTGTAAAATTGTGCAAACAATCTTAATCTCAGTTTCCAAAATAATATTATTAGAATAATGTTTTCATTAATGAATACTATCTATTTAATTGTTAGCATTTATCATTTCCTTACTATCAAACTTTTACAAAATATTGATGCATACTAAATATATAAATCTTTATTCAATAATTCAGCATTTATGCAGCAGGAAGACAAATACTATGCCTGCATAAACGGTAGACAAATCTGGGGGTTCAGTTTCTTTTTCCAGAAAGAATATGTTGAGCTAAAAATAAGACACAAATCTGAATACCTTCAAACACTGCTCCATAAAAATATATAGTTATTCTATCAAATAATTTTATATGAAAGTTCATCTGCTTTGTGAGGAATAAAATGAAGTATTTAACTTCGAGGTTCTAACTTCTTGGCATGCCTACTGTTCCACTTACAATTTTTATAACAAAAAGAACACAACATATACATTAATATAAATAATTCTTTTGTCTATATAATGATTTAGTAGTCTCATATTCCATATCAGCTGATTACTTTAGAAAAGTCTCATTAAAATGAGTAAAACTTTGCATGAGGATTTTCTGGTTGAGTTTGATTTTGTTTTGTTCTTTTTATTGGTTGGTGTTGTCATGTCTGTCCTTCTACCTCTCTCCCCCACAATTAGTTCTCAATTATCAGTTTTTTCCCCCTGTATTTATGCTCAGTGTTTCTCTGGATCCCTGCTAAGAATGGCCATTGTAGGCTCCTTCTATAAAGAGTGTGAAGGATTACATTGAGTTATCACCACTCTGACTTCTTTCCTGGGCTGGTGGTAAATCTTCTTTCACCTCAACCTTAGGCACATCCGGATTTAGTTTTATAATTTCTTACCACAGTGTGTTTGTTTTACCACCCCATAGCTGTTCATCTGAACTGGATCCAGTCAGGTGTGTGGTGTCTGAACAGACACTCATGTCTCTAATGTCAAGCACAAGAACATTGCAGGAGTTGGTAACCAACTCTCCTAGCCCTCAGTTCCAGAAATCTGTCTCAGTTACTGCAGTAAAGAGAGTGAGAGACAGTCTTGTCATGAAATTCCCTTAGGAACATGTACTCGTGAAAGGCTATAAGATCTGAATCTCCAAATCAGCAAGTTAGGGTATTTTTTTTCCTTTCTATCTGACTCAGTTCTTGCAATGATTACATTCATTTACTAGAAGTAAGCAAAGGTAATTTATTTTCCTCATTTTTTGTTTGTTTGTTTGTTTGTTTTTAATGTATGTACCCTTGGAGAGCTGCAGACAGCAGAAAAGAGAGCCCATATTCTTTTCACACAGTATTAAAGTACAGAACACAGGCCATAATCACACCAAAAATCCTCCTCATAATACAAATTTATAAATAAATAAACACATACATGCAGACCACATGTGAGAATGTACTGGAATGTTTGCTGGTACTTCCAGTCGGTGTAAATTTTAAACCACCCTGGCATTTTTTCCTCTCACAACTTCAGGAATTCCAGCAACATGTCATTATTTATTTGGTTGTTCCTATGGCTGGTTATTCAAAGGAAGATCAGGAAAAGAAATTCCTTCTTCAGATGTTTATAATAATAAAAAAAACCAGTAAGAAAATGCATTTTAGTTGCTGACTTTCATGTGCTCTAAACATCATATGTCTGAAAGCTGGGAAATTATAGTTTTTTATATCCATCATAGTTTTTTTAAATATAAAAGATTATGCAAATTATAAAGTGAGGTTTTTGTTCTGTTGGGTTTGAAAATCTGTTTCAAATCTTAGTGGTTTTGTAGAACTTCAGAAGACTTATAAAAAGAAACAATAATACACATACTGAAATAAAATATAATTTTGATAATTCCAAAAGACTGGGATTTTTTATCCTGTATTTTAGCAGGAACATGATTTCTTTCTTCATTTACAATGTTTGCAAGTGCCTTGAGAACAGTCTTTTGAATCCAGAGATATCCTATCCCAAACACAAATATCCTACTCTACGATTCTATTTTTCCTTTTACAGTTTAAAAATTATTTTGATATTCATACTTCTCTAATCATGATCATAAATCAAAAATGCTTAATAGGATTTGAGATTGGCCCTGGTTAGAGAAAGGTTTCCAGACATCCAAGAGAAAAGGATCTGGCCTAATGTCTGAAAACCTAAGAGCAGATAAACAACAGTAAATAAAGCAACAATGTCTTAAGATTTAGGTGAACTCTGAAGGCTTTTGGTTTATCACCAGTGAATCTTGTATAATCAAATGCTATGGCATGGATGGAGATGTGTGGGCTGCAGTTCTGACATCCCAACACAAGAGTCACTTAAGATTGCCTGGATTGCCATAGCTGGATGGGCTGACAGTCTTGAATGGCACTGTATGACTTATTTAACTTTTTTATTAGGGAAAAAAAAGCCTTTTTTGACAATTAAAATATGAGACACGTGCTTAGGTCATCCTTGCAAAATATTTCTAGATCAACATCAGAAAAATGCAAACCGTGAGCACTTTTATTTGTCATTAAATTAATAACCAGTTGATACCTGGGTGTCACTTATTCTTTGGTGCAAATTATTTACATTCAATGGATGTGATTTTGCTGTTCATTTATTTATATTTTCTTTTCTAGATGCATAAGGGAATTCTTTTAATTTTCTGATCATCATGGCATCTGTGATTCAGACTATTAGTTCAATTTCTGCCGCAGCAGGTTATATTCATAAAGACATACACTGTTTTTAAAAACCCTGGGGAAAATTAGGACTTCTCAAGCCACACCTTCTTGATAGTAAGGGGGAAAAATAACCAAAAGAAGCTAAAAGAGGTTATATGTTGGAGTCCCAATTTACTACACAAATCAGGAATCTCCTTTCCACATTGAATGGGTGGTATTGTTACAGATCAGGTGAGATTGTTAAGTAAGCCCTGCCTTAGGCTCAGATTCTAGCAGCAGCTCCACTTTGGTGACCTGCACCTAAAGCACACTGGCTTGCAAGTTCTTAAGAATGCCAAATCAGGTCTCTTATGAGGTATTTATTGAATAGACATGAGATTATCAGGAAAAAGCCCTGAAACAAATTTGCTATACAGGATAAATGAAAGAAATATTAGTAAACAGTGCATGACATAAAGGTACATATATTATAATTAGCAAAGAAAAAGTGTAATTAGTCAATGTCAACCTACCACCGAGTTGATGATGGAAGGCATGGAAGCCTTCACTCAACTCCTGAGAGAGTTACACAAGATAGGTGTCCCAAACCTTGAGAAGAGATCCCCACACATTTCCAGGAAACATGCAGAATAGAGTGATTGTGAGAGTTTGCTTCTGCTTTGTGAGAGTTTGCTTTTATAGAGCTTTTATAGTTTACCAAGTGAAGTATCTGTCAGTCACAAATTTAGTCTTGTCTTCCTATGATCTTGTTTTCAAGGCAAGATGTTTATTGTCAGCTGGAAATGTCACCTCCATGGTACCGAAATAACACACTACCAGACAAGCTATCCAGATTGAACTCTTTCACCAGTTAGCAAAATCATGTGAGGGAAAAGATGCCTAGAGCTATTAAACCAGTTGATAGGAAGAAAATATAAGCTTCCTGTGGTAGGCTACAGGAACATCCTGCTACAGGTAAGGAATAAACAAAACTCCACCTCTATCTGTAACCAGGACAAAATCCTTTATCAGTATATGGATTTACAGCTGCTTTTAGCAGATCTTAACTATGGGGTTTCCCCATAAACCTAGATTCTGACAAAGATATAGAGTAACACTGTCCTCTGTAAGCACAGATTATCTAACAAATGGCTACTGAGAAAAAAAAAAAGTATTACTAGAAGCTGTAATTGTTTCCTGCATTAAAGAGTACTTGCAGGACACTATGACATTGTCATGGTGGGGCATTGAAGTATTTATTATTATAATTATAATTATTATTGTTGTTGTTGTTGTTTTGTTGTTGTTGTCATCATTATGATTATTAGTGGACGTCGTAGTATTGTTAAATAGATCCCTTTAAGGCCAAAACAGTCATAATTTCTTCCAATCATCATCGAATACAAAGAGAACAACACAGTTTATTTCAGAAGCAGCCATCAACATAGTATTTCATTTGTCATCATACTGTTTTTATATACTTCATTTTGGAATTCTTTTACTTAATGAAATAGTGGAAATGATAGGTTGTGGAAATGTTTGAAAGAAAAAAGTCTTAGTCTTTAGTTCAATAATCACATGAATCTCAGATGCAAGAGCTGAAGGTGTTGCACATGAGACAAACTATCGCTATTCGGTCTGTTATGATTTACTGTGTGAATGAATGCATGAAATTGCCCTTAGTCTGTCTCAGTTCAACTCTGAAAGGTGTCTGTTCCTGTTTAGGAGCTGGTATCCCAGAAACAAAGAGCAACACAAGACATTTCCTGCGGTCAGAGACCTGAACAGATAAGGTACTCCCTCAGGACCCTTATTTGGGATGAGTTCTCTAATTTGCAGAGACATACTCTCCAGCTAGTGCTAGGAATTTTACTCTACTGCAAGTAATTTATTTTGTTTTACTGTCTCTCTCTAGCCATCCCATGCTGTCTGAGTGGCTCCTCTAGGGTTTCTCCCATGTCTTCTCATTCATGTACTGTCTAAGTTTTGTTTGCTCATCCTGGTTGCCACACTCATCACTCCATAGTGCTCCATACAGTTGTTGAATTGGTGTCTGGCACTGGCTGATCACTGAACTTGTGAAGCACTGTTAAGGAAGCACCTGAAGCAGAAAATGGCCTTATTTTCAAACAGCAAATAATTTTCAAAGAATCAGATCATAGTCATAAAATGGTATGGGTTAAAAGGTCTTTTAAAGATCATCTAGTTCCAACGTTACTGCTGTACTTAGATACATCTTCCGCTAAGTTAGGTTCTCAACTCTAGCTCCGTCCGATTATGAATTATTTCAGGTATGGAGTATTCACAGATTCTCTGGGCATTTTTTTTCAGTGTCTCCGCACTCTCATAATAAATAATTTTTTCTTTCATCCTACCTCGTAAGTCCCTGCTTACTGGCCTTGTTTGCCATGTCCCCCATCAGAAATATATGGACTAATTTTAATACCATTTATTCTTTTTCAAATAAAACTGGACAGAATATTTAGACCTCTTTTCATAGTGATATCTTTTCTAGACAAAATTAACTACAAAAGTTAATGAAAAATATGAGGTTTCCTATATTGTTTCACTACATATATTTCTCAATTACTCTTGCTGCTTTGAAAGTCTGGTTTCATAGAATTTGGCAGCACTACTCAACTTCTATTATGTTAAGATTCAGAATTTCCAACATTTAATCATAAGAGCTCACTGTTGAAACAGTTAATAACATAAGAACAACACAAAGTGAAACTAAAAAAAAAGATCATTTTTCTAAAACAATCTCAGTTTAGTTTACCACAAGATAATTTCAAAATTCATTTCTGTTTTTAATACAGTTTTCATGGTCCCTGATTATCTTTTTTTTAAATTTTGAGACAAATAGTGACTTTTTCAAGTACATATTTCAAAATCTTGCAATTTCAAGTACACAAAAAGCATTGTTTTACCAATGTAGATATCTACGCGTAAATAATTTTAACAGAACAAGATTCTAAATTACAATGAATCCTTGAAAATTTGTATGTTTGGCGAATAATGAATGAATTTTCATTTTCAGCACTGCAATATCTCATGAATGAATTTTTATCTTTGTTCAGTGGGTTGAAAATCTGTGCTTCACTTCCTTAACTCAGCATTGGCATCATTGTCTTTCTGAAGCTGCTGGAATGGATGTTCTAAGAAATTGCCTGTGCATTAAATTTAAATTAGCAGCAATTATTATTCAGAAAATAATGAGACTGAGAGCAAATCATGTCATTAGCAAAAGCTTTTGCATTAGTATCATATTTTCTACTCTGTTTACTGCTCAATGTACAGTTTACCTAAAGAAGGACTAAGAGCAGAAATACAGTTAAAGGAATTAGGAACAAACATGTAAAATGAATATTACTTTGCTATACCATAAGAACATTTTTTTTTTCAGAAGTAGGGTATATGACCTTGTATATAAACGATTTTTAAAACTTACTGTAGGTATATACATATCTGACACTTTCCCTAAGAAAGAAATATCAGGTTTTTTTCTTGATGAATAGACTGACACAAAAAAAAATTTAGCTTGGGTGTGATATTATTTGTACTGCTTATCATAGAGCCTAAATACAAAGAGAGGTCTGCAACTATCAGAAATACAAAAATAGCAATAGTTGGAGAAAAATTAGTATTTAAAGGATTCTATTAATTTCAACTGTATCACCTATGACTGTATGATTTTCTAATACTAGATATGTCCTGTTTTCCTCTGCTAGTTTTAAAGTAAGATTAAACCACTCTTTTCAAATGTAATGCTACTATTTGAGCTATATCAGAAAAGAGCAGAAGCACAAGATGAACTCAGGAGAAGACAATGTCAAAAGTAGACACTTTGGAATAAAAGGCCTTAACAGAAGGAATGCAATTCTGGAGTGGGATCTAGTAAGGATGGTAAGTTAGGGAACAGAAAGTTTTTAAAGCAAAAAGTCTCACAATAGTGTAACTAAATGAAAATCAGAATCAATGTGGGATCAAGGCATTAGAAAAAAAGAAAAAATTAAATATATGAGTGTAGATATCTTGTTGTTAAATTTAATTAAAATATTGTTTCTTACATAATTGCAGCATTTTGTCTTAATAAGCTGTCTATGCATTAAAGTGTGAGTTGTCCAGGAGAAATATCTAATTTTGGATGTTTTCAATACAAATTTTCTAATTCTCTGCAGGAAATAAACTTCTTAATCTGAAGTATATAGCTACATATTAAAAATGAAAACAGTGGGGTTTTTTTTAAGTTCATTAAAGAACAACTATAAAAAATCAAGTCACTAAAATCCGTTAATTCATTTTACATTTTGCATACACCAGAAATTCCGGTAGTCTGATGGACACCTATTCTTAGTTTTCTATGGTTTCTCACTCTAGAAGGCATTCCAATATCTCTCTCTACTTTTAATGCCTGAATTTGAGCATGTAAAGGCTACCTTTTCTGCTACCAACATGGAATTTTTATTTTTAAATCAGCAGGAAATATTTTCTTTAATACTTTCACCCAAGCACTCTCCTAAATTCTAATGGTTCATTGCTCAGACAGATTTAGGTTACTATAAAAGCATATTTCTCATGAGCAACTCAAAGGAGGTTATCCTCCAGTATTTGACTACTAAATTAAATGTCTAAATAGCATTGCAGTTGATTTATAGACACATATAGACACACGTAAGTAATTCAAAACCTAGGACATCTATATGTCAGAAAAAATGAGAACATAGAAGAAGAGAAGAGACCTATAGCCTAGCATAGCACTGGATGAAGATAATACTAATGGTACGGAAAAGCCATTAGATAACCAAATATTGGAAAATGGGTTGAGGCCATCTTGTAGTTTTAGGCCTAATTCACATAGTTCCTTATTTTTTCTGATTTTTTCCTCCAAATTTGCAAATAATTCTTAATTGTGCAAGCTGCATCATGATTCTGACTGAGGTCCAGATTTAGGGTAGTTGAAAGTTCACCTTGAAAGGTCTTCACATGATGTAGGGGTCTTAATTCTCATTTTAGCCACTGTGAATCTATTTTGGACAGAGGTATCTATGAATCAGTTCAATTTAGATTGTTGGCAGTTAGAAATAAGGTCAGATGCCTGAACACAGTATTTTTGACACATCTGAGGTTTTCTGAAGGTTCAGAGAAAGTTGGCACATATGATTGTGGAGACAGATACCTTTCTGAAGTGGCAGTTGGAAGCCAGGTGGAAAAATACAGGACATCTCAAATGACATTTGTTAGGAAATACATGGGCGACTGAACTGAAACATATCTTGTCTTTTATGTCAGTACATTGAAATTATGTAGGTAATTAAAACTAACAAACAAATCCTGTGATAGTGGATAGCACAGCAATTTCTTCTGAGCATTTGCCATGTCATAAAAATAAGATTCTCACATCCACTTTTTCAGAGTTTGTTTATTAATCTAAAGGGAAGAGTAGTGATAGAGCAAGATAAAAAATAAGAAAGACAGTCGATGGAGAAAAAGATACACTTTAAATTTAAAATGAGATGGCAAGTTGATAAAGCAGAGAAGCAAGGGAATATTGCTCCAACTGGCAATAGTTAAAAAACTTCTAATACCTGCAAGGTAAGTGCAGATGGAAGAATATAAGCAGAGTAGACTCTTAATGAAGGGAAAAAACATAAAAGATTATTAAAAAAGAAAACATTGAAGAAGCCTTATAGGGATCTTAAAACACTGTCAGCAGAATATAACTGGAACAAAGTAGAGAAAAATTGGATTGAGTACAGGAACAGTAATTATCTTTTCATGTGAATTACTGTGATTACAGTTCCTTGTACGTATATGAGAAAGGGATAATTGTTGTCTTAATTTCTTTATATTAGGAGTTTAACCAGTTTGGAAAGTCATTGGAAGAGGAGGTGATAATAGAGAGCAGAGAAAATGATGAGTCTATGATAGTCCAGGGGTTTACCTACAGCATAAAATAGAAAAGGAAAATATAAATAAAGACTGTACAGTTCTTATAAGTGCTCAGAAAGCAAGTAGTAGTAACTTAGGAGGAACTTGTATTTTGGAATCTGAATGAAACTTGAGTAGAAAGCTCTTCAGCTCTAATTTCCCCTCTGAAATTCAAAGCATTCTGTATTTATGATATTTATCTCCCTTTCCCTAGATCTTTTTGAGATCAAAATGTGAATACACCATCCACCCACTGATTCCTCTTCTTATGAAACAGGACATTGGTTTATCTCACCAGTTGAGTACTTAGGCAGTTAGTTGAGTAATTATGCAGTAATTATATAGTAATTGTGTAACTTCACTCTAACACAATCTCCATAAATGGTTAGAGGAAGTATCTTTTCTGATTGTCCTCTTCTTACATCCTTCCCAAGATGTCTTTTGGTGTCACGGGCCAGATGGACCTGTGGCTGTCTCAGGAGAGATGGTCTACTGTTTTTTGTCACTGTTGCCCAGAATTGTATCATTGTGTAGTGTTAATCGCCATACAACCTAAAACAAGTGTTCATAACTTCTCCTTCATACAGGAAGACCTAATAACACAATAATATTCATAATCATAATTCTTACATTATTAACTCCAGTGTGTACATTATATGTATTTCTAAATTTATTTTGGTCCTATCAAGAAGGGTGATATAATACAAAATATTTAATAAATAATGCAGAATCTCCTGGTAGTTAAATTAGTTTCTTTGCAAACAGGTGATGTGGATGCAAGCGATACCTACAGATGCATCTCAGGATGTAGAAATACTTTAACCAGAATAATCCCATGTGCAATGGTGGGTAAACATACAACTAATATATGGAATGCAGGTAATGCATATTCAAATCTCAGACACTGATCTCTTCTCTCTGGTGACCAGTGGCAGAACCTGAGGGAATGGCATGCAGCTGTGTTGAGGGAGATTATGCTGAATATTAGAAGAAGCTCTTCATGCAGATGGTGGTTGGGCACTGGAATAGGCTTCCCGGGGAGCCTTGATGACCAAGGCTGACAAAGTTCAAGAAGTATTTGAAAAACACTTTCAGGCGTATGAGTTGATCCTTGGGGTGGTCCTGTGAAGGACCAGGAGTTGAACTCAATGATCCTTGTGGGCCCCTTCCAACTCAATGTATTCTGTGATTCTATGTAACTATATCTTCCTTAGTATAGGTGGTGTCTAAAATTTAAGTATGTCCAAAATAAAGGTATTTCTCAGGTACTAAATAATGAAGTAGTGAACTATACTTCAAAGGTTCAATTTGGAACAGTCCCATTTAGAATTTCAAATGTCTGAATCTGAAAAAAAACCCAAGCCAAAACAAACCCAAAGCCAAAACAAAATGTTCAAAGTATTCTTTATCAGCAACACCGCTTTTCAAATACTTAATTTTGACTGATGCTTGAGCAAGATATGCAAATAGGAGTAATACCATCTAGGAAATTTACTAAGGGAGCAATAAGCCATTTGAAGCTAAGCAAGTGTTAAAATAAAGGTGAAAGAGAACTAACACAAGAAAATGAATTCTAGACTAACCATACTTTGGTCTCCAGCTCAAAATACCAGATACCTCTAAAGAAAGATCATCTCTCTTGACAAAGGCATGTCAGGAGGGGACAAATGCAGCAAAGTCAATCTGAGCAATAGTGGAAATGTGACATTGTATTAAGGCTGGTCCAATTGGGATTTCTTGCATTTTGTACTCCCAGGAAAATTCTGATAATATGATAAAGAAGGCTGGAAAAGGGAGCTGGGTTGGGTCATTTTCCTGTTGATCTGTTCCATGTGGAAGTGTTAAAAAAATTGAAAGGCTTGCTATTTATGAAGAAACTGAAATAAGCGAGTGCATATAAAAGTTAATAACTGACACTACTTGCAATGAGAGAAAATCTTGTGGAAATTATGCTGTGTTTTTTCAAAGCTAATGGTATTTTTACTGATACCATCAGAAAAAAAACAGCCATATATGTCCTAGAAGACTGTTTTGACAGACAGCCATGTGTGTTTTGTTCCTTCTCCAAAAAATTATATAGGGAAATAAAAATAAATTCTTCAGTGTGCAGATAGTTTTATAAGTAGAATATCTGGGGCAGGGGGGAGGGGGCAGTGGAGGGAGAAATGGTGTGGGGAATGGGAAAGAAAGACATTTATAAATAGAAACCTTTAAAAATACTGGTGTGGGACTCTTTTAAGGAAGAAAAATCAAACGGTAGCAACATGCATAAGAGACAAAACAGACCCAGCAAAATTTACGTATCTTAAGAAGAACAGAGCAAATAACCCTAAGGAAAAAAATATTTAAAAAATAAAAGTACTCATTCTTTAAATCCTTCTTTTGAGACAATACTGGACCATACCCAATTGTTCATCTCAGTTTGTCTTCTGGGACCATATTATTCATCAACTGTTACTACTTCAATATCCAAATAACTTATTGCTATTTTGTACATTGATGATATTGACAAAAAGTTGACTCAGATTTTCATTTTCAACATTTGCACTGAACAGAAGATGGGAATTCTGGTGTATGAGTTACTTTAATAAACAAAGATCATGAAAGAAATTTTCATTTAGAAATGTCAATTCACTATATAGGCTGTCTTGGCTTACAAATTCAAAACAGGCACCTACATATTAGGAGAAAGAAATCTGTGTCTCAAGATGCTTACATTCAGAGAACAATTTTCTTTACAATTAATATATTTTTTTATAATTTTTCCTTGTTTATTTATATAGTTTTAGTGATTTCTATTATTAAAATTACTATTTCTAAATTTTTAGTTATTCATTCAAAGAAAAAGTCATCATAATAACTCCGAAGCCATGGAGAGAAAAAACAACTCTCTCTTCAGAATTCATTTAATTTTTCAATCATAAATTTATAATCCTCTTATATAAACTGAAATGATATAAGAATTTATAAAAAAACATTGTAGTTATAGATATATTGTTTAACTATTTGACAATTCTATTTTTTGGTACTGCAATGCTTAAAAAGCCAGTGGATTCTTCCAGATTTGCAAGGGTCAAATGTTTCAGAGTTGTGCCTTTCACATAAAAATTTCATGCCCCAAATTACCGGATTCTTAATTTAAAATAATTTCCTACTTTGTCATGTTGAATAGCAGTCATCAGATAACTTCTGATATTGCCTTTTATTTGTTAGTTTTCTTTCTCTCTTATGGTGCCTGGGTTTTTCTTAGTAACTGCTACTTTAGAGGGCAATCTTGAAGAATGAGTATAACCACAAATATAACAGATGTCTCATAAAATTAACTTCAATTGCTTCTATATGACCTCTGTTGAGGAAGTAAGACTCAAATTGAAGTCAGCAAGAGCAGCTGTAGATTCTGCTGTTAGATAACAGCGACCCGCATTCCCAAGGGTAGTGCCCATAAATAAGAGAATTGTGGTCCTGCAAACAATAAATGTGATTAATGCCAGAATAACTTAGCAAGCATAGCTTCAGCCACATAGTGATGTGACATCTTGGGTCAGAAAGAATAGATTCAGTGACAACAATTAAAATTTATCCACTAGGTAAGCAAATCTCAGCTGTACTCAGGAGACAACCGTATACAGAGTTTAATGCCATAATGATTTTTTTTTCTTCTTGTCCACTTCTTACATTCTCTCGCTGAGTTTATCTAAATATCTTGTACTTATATATTTATAAAGAATACATTTATTTATATAGATGCATCAGTTTTACTAAATTATGAATAATCCAAATGTGTAAAAAAATGGAATAGTGCTCTCTTGCCCTTGTATCTCTTTTTACAGAGTTTAATCTAGAGGAATGAGAGATGGCTGAGAAGGAGTGCTATTGGAATAACTACTCAGCTTAAATGTAAATATGGCAAAGGGGAGCTACCATCATCACAGTGATCCAAGTATTTACACAGCTTCTTGAGCAGGCTTTGCAGATCTTAGAAAAATTTTTGCTTTTGCCAATATATTTTTCAAAATATGTGCATATTAGGTGGGGTGACTGAAGAGTAGAAGAGTAGAAATGTTTAGATTTTTGAGGTAACAGTATTCATGAGAATAAAAGGACAATATAAATTTAACTTACACATTTAGCTGGACTCATATATCAAGAGATTCATCTTTCTCTTGATACTTCTCAATCAGTTCAGTGCTCAGAATTTTGTATGCATGCATGGAAGACTCTAGTAATGTCTTTCTGATGGTATCCTGTCACATACTTTTGCCCAAATACTTTGAAATGTACTTTTCACTAAATTACAGATAAAAGCTGGTTCATCCTTATACGTTTATGCATATTTACGTTTTCACTTTAAAAATAACTTTATATGTGGGCAAGTTTCCAGAAATGATTAGGTAAAATTACAGATTCACCATTTTTTCCACACCTCTTGAAATCCTACTATTGCTGTTCTAAACTAGCACCAACCCCTGTCATGTAAAATCATCTGCTGGTGACAGATACAATTTCATATAATATGGAGTAGTCAAGAAATCAGTTTTATTTAATAACAGAAGTCACTTGTGCACATCCATTCTGCTTTAGTGAGAAATTTAGTTTCTCACCACATTTTTACTGGCTCTCAGTAATTTTTAGGATTAGAAAAAAACACGGACTTTTTCATGGAAGAACCATGGTCAGTTTGGTTAAAGAATTGAGGCAGATTAAGTCTCCCAAGACAGACTACTAATGTAAGAAACTACCATGTTTCCAAGAGCTCTAATGACATTTTAAGGTACCTTGGCTTCACTGCATATTTAGACTGACTGTGTTGCATATCTTTACGTCCTCCAGCAATAAAAATTAACATCCTGCACAATATAATGAATAATTTCTGAAAAGAATTTCCATTATTGCTCAAGAGATCAACAGAGAAAAACATGACATCCACATCTTTCCTTGTAATAGATGGTATAAAACCAAGGAGTATAAGGCTGCATACTAGACACAACTTTCATTCATAAGCAATTTTAATTCATCAGGCAAATGATGGAAGGAGTTCTTAGAGAGCACAAAGAAGGAGTACACAGTGTAGCCCTGCAATCTGATAAGTATAATACTCTCTCTAGTTGTATCAATTAACAGGGTTTTTATTAGCATATGCTAGAATTCTGGATTTGCCAAGCTCTGTATGAGCTTGTGTTGGCTTTTTTGCAGTTTGTTTTAGCTTGCTTAGTTGTAACAGTTGTCTAATGACCAGGTGGCTAAAACATAATTTGTCTAATTTATCTATTTTTTGCTTAGCTTTCTGTAATTTTATGCCCTAATTTTTCTTGTTAATAATTTTGATATAAATGAAAAATCAAGTAGTTAGGCTGAGTAGAATGACCTACCTATAATCCTAAAATAATGATGCTGAATAAAAGATGGAATGACATTAGAGATTTCAAGTGTAGGATGATGTGGGAAGTCACAGTGTGGCCAACAATTCAACACTAATCACAAACGAAGAAACTGGGTGAAAAATCTTTTCAGGGGTTATGAATAGGAAAAATACACAGTATCTAATATTTCGAGCAAGCACCAGGTTGCCAGGTGATGAAGAAAAAAAGTGTAAAGAAATTTAGAAAAAAACAGAAATTACATCAACAAACCTCAGCCAGAATATTTTTAAAAATTCCCAATACTCGAACCATCAAACCCCACAGTATTGAAACTGTGCTTCTGTTGATAAAAATAATTAACATCAATTAACATCACAGTCTTGTTGAGGAAGAGCTCAAAGATGATGCCAAACTGATATTCCTTTTAGTGTAGATACACCCATAAGGTTTGGGATCAGGGAAATGATGAGAGTGGGCATTAACACCAGAATGAAGACTTTTCTTGCATAATGATTTTATTTGTATCATTGCTAGTGATTTTTTAAATTATTTGTATCAAATTAAGGTAATTGTGGTAGTACCTAGTACAGGTGCTGTCTTACTCTGCCTTATTACTAACAAGGTTTGGATAAACAAATTAAAAATCACTGGACTACAGGAATTTCAAGCTATGCTTGGTGTATTTATGGTAGTGAAACTGAGTATATATGGAGATGTACATTATGTATGGATATGAGCATATATGCATATTTATAATATGCTGTCTTCCAGTTTAAAGTATTTTACTAGACATTTTCTGATTTCTTCCAGAAAATATTTTGAGGTGAGCAAGAAGAAACACATAATATCAACTTATTAATATCTGTGATAAAACCACAGATTAAATTGCAACCCGACAGCAAATTAGCCTAGAGCAACAAACATATTTAAAAGTGCAGCCAGACTGTGAGTAGTTATTGTTCAGTGTTTATGCTTAAACAAACATATTTATTATAACTGGCAGATTTAAGATAGAGCAACAAACCTGAAATGTTTATTATGAGCAGTTCAAAGTGGGTAAAATTAAATCATGTTTCCTACATTAAGCTGTATTTGCTCATCCATTACTTTAATTTCTGACTAAGATTTCAATATCCATTTGTTAAACATTTCTGTTTTACAGTCTAGACTACCTAAGATCTTGTTGATTTTTATATACAAATGAATTCAGCATTAAACCACTAGAACTTCCTTGTGAGGAGGAGAGGCAGATGCTGATCTGTTCTCTGGTGGCCAGTGACAGGTCCTGAGGGGATGGCCTGAAGCTGTGTCAGGGGAGGTTTAGGTTGGATATTAGGAAAAAGTTCTTTTCTCAGAGGGTGGCTGGGCACTGGAACAGCCTCCCTGGGGAAGTGGTCACTGCACATCCTGAGAGAGTTCAAGAAGCGTTTGAACAATACTCTCAGGCGCGTTATATGACTCTCGGGGATGGCGCTGTGCAAGGGCAGGAGTTGGACTTGATGATCCTTGTGGGTCTCTTCCAACTCAGCATATTCTGTGATTTCCTAGCAAATTTATATGCTACTATTTTACTTTCTGCAAATATGATAATAGCGTTCAGAATATTCCCATGACAAATTGTAATTTCTTGTTCCAGTTTGCAACACTAACTCCTGAGAAATACAAAATTTGTAAGAGCATGTACTAGACCGCATCTTACAGGAGATTTTAAAAATATTTTAAAATCCATTTTTGTCTTTCCCAGTTCTAAAGACATGACTTTTCCTCTGTCTGTTTACTGGTTTCTTCCTCCATCTTATTGATAAGTTTATTAAAACAAAAGAATACAATTTGTTTGTGTGCATATGTGTATAATTTTAAATATTCTGAGGATCAGCAAACAGAAAAAAAGTGATCTTTTTTCTCTGTGGTTTCTTTCATGTCTGTACTTCAAAGGTATGACTCAAGAATAGAAACTATTGTTTGTCTGCCTTTCATCATGGAAATTAAAATATGTTTTAAATTGATGTTCTAAAGTATATGAACTAAACCTTCAATTTTTTCCCTATAACACAACATTAACTAATCTTACTTAGAATTATGTTAGTATGGTTTTATTTATTAATCACCATGTGTTTCTAATACCACATTACCATGCGTTTTTAAGGATTAAAAAGGATAAATTACCTGAATTTTAGATAGATGTTTTCCATTGTCTTTGATGGAAAGATTTATATATTAATTCACTAAAGGAATGTAAGCATCAGACTGGTTAAAACAATGCAAGTTGTAAAGTGCATGGATCTATTTTCACTACACATTTTTTGTTAGTGTAAACGAAATCTAACATGTTCATTAAAAAGTTGTAGAAATATATATAGAAATATATGTATATATTTGCTTTTTCTTATTCTCTAATCTTTCTCAATTAATTTACACTAAATTTGTTCCAGTAGCTTTGCCAGATATATATCATAAATGATTTTCAACATATACATTTTTGTGTGGTTTTTAGATTAAAACAAATTTTTTGGTTCATGCTGACTTTTTTTGTCCTGGTTATGACTTTATAGAAGCTTTAGAAATGCCACAAAATAGTACCAGATCATGAAATGCCTGCTACTGCATGTGCAAGTTCTGGGGAAAAATTTTTCTTTCCCCTTACTCAGAGATTCTATGAGTTGATAGGAGTAGCTCATCCTAAACCCTCTTCTAAATGCTGTCATTCAGCCACTTGGGGTCTGGGTCCTCAGTAGTGTTGGCAGACCTGGGTGGAAAGAGCAAGAAGATCCTTACTCGAAGTATCATATAAAAATAACTAAACAATAGTATTTATACATTTTCTCCCCCATCTTTGAAGTTATTAAATTCTGTGAGGATATGTTCACAATTCTAAATTTAATGCCTGCTGCTTTCAAGAATTAAGGTGCATAGTAAATTAATTATATCTTCAAAGGTTTGATTTTTATGTATGTCTAACAAATCTGAAATTGAACATTCTCAGAATAAATACCCAAAAATATAACATTTCAAAGTAAATTTCAACATTAAGCAGCTTTGGCCATAAATATACAACAGAGCCAGGTTGGTATTTTAACTTTTGTCTCTCCATTCTGAATGTCTGGGAAGTGTTGAGTTTATAACATATTTTAATGTTTTATTCATGTTGAGTGATAAGTTATAAAAATGTCAAATGACAATTATAACAATATTGCTTTTCAAATTCTGTGCATTACTATAATTATTTGTAAGTTAAAAATGTATGGCTTACAGAAGCCTAAAAAGGATAACAATATTTTGTGAGAATTCTGAAAGAAAACCAATTTTCTATATAATATGATAGAAAATTGGCTTAAAATTAAAACAAACCAAAACAAAACAAAATTAAAAAAACCCCAAAAACCCCCTATTCTTTAAAATTACATGCATTTTTTAACGCAAGAAGTTCATTAACACCATTCTAACATTGACACCAATCTAAGATCCACCATTGCAGGGCACATCTAAGTCCCTCAAACAAGACAATGGTGCCTTGGGTAAAATGTTGCTAAGGAAGGGTAAAAACTCTCTGCAGGCACAGAGTCCACCAGTCCCCTGGGCAGTCTGTTTCAATATTTGACAGATCTTTTTGTGAAGATATTTTTTTTTCTTAATAGCTAGACTAACCCTGCCCACTGGTGCACCTTGAGGTCTGTCATCCTGCCAGTGGTTCCCTGCGAAAAGACTGAACCCCCCACTGCTTTTCAGGTATGTGTACAGAGCAGTAAAGTCACCCCTCAGCCTCCTTTTCTCCAGGCTATCTAGCCCCAGTCCCCACAGCTGCTCCAGGCTCTTCACCAGCTTCATTGACCTTCTCTGGACATGTCATTGATCAATGTATGGAAAAAAAATACAGACAAAGGAAAACCACATCATTATCTTCGAGTTTTGTTTACTTATGGGAGGTGGTGCAGTGGAAGATACAGGATAACATGCAGGAAGCAAAGATGACATAATATAGTAGGAAAAGGGAAAAAAAAAAAGTAAAAAAGTGAAAAAGTTAAAAAAAAAGGTAGTTATTAAAAGTTATTCCCAAATCCATAGGATTTGTAATTCGTTCATTTTCAGAGACACAGAAGTTTATAGACCTATTTTTTAAAAACAGTTTTTACAGTACTTCTGCATATTCTCTGTATTTATATGAATACCTTGCCTTTTCTTGAGTATTGAGATACCTGGCATTCAATTACACACTATGCATAACATTTGACAATGAATACGGAGGTACCTTTTCTGTGTAAAATATCCTTAAGTATTCTGAGAACAGTCAGATTTATCAGCAAAAACATCAATGAAAAACATAATGTTGAGAAAATGTCATGGAAAGACACTTGGATTCTTTAAAGCCAGATATTTGCAGTATCTTTAAAGTATATAATAGTGAAATAATGTGCAATTAATAGTGGGATTAATCTGGCCTATTGCTATATAGAAGTTACACTGGTAGTGCACAGTAGTCAGTTACCTGCAGAACCTCCTGTAGAAAGTGATTCAACTCTCCTTGCTCTGTCAAGTACATTTAGTGTAAATGTTGCCTTCTGCAAGATGCCCCTTTCCATTGACTTTAGAGGACATCCAGATAAATAGCTTATATTATGTGCCAAAGTTTTAGACAGCATCTTGGTAGATGAATGTCACTTTACTTAGCTAATGAATATTAAACATTCTCAATTACTATGTATTTATGAACTAATGCTTAATACTGACAGATGCTTTGAAACTTAAGCATGTTGACAGGAAAGTCTGTAAGGGTGTGAAGCTTCCAGTTCTCGCCAGAATGTTTGTCAAATTTGTGGTGCCATCAAATAAATTGCCTTGCAAAAATAAGAGCAAATCTATTGTATTGCATTTTGTTGCGTAGGTCTGACTTCCATAAAAGACTTTCAAAATTTCTTGTATAAGGCTTTTTTTAAAATTTGAAATTCAGAATAAATTCATATTCATACTTATAAATACCTCTTTTAAAAACTTCTAATATATATAAAGGTATTTTGCCCTGACTTGAGAATATAAAAATTGGCCTTTCTACAACTAGCTAAATTCTCAATCATAATGAAGGCGACATAGTAACATTTAGTCTTGACACAGAAGTAACATATCAATAAATCAAGTAATGGAGAAAAAACTGCCCTTCACAGAGAACTGTAAATTTCAATTTTTCAAAACCGGTAGTTCATCATTGTACCCTAAAAGACTGTTTGGTAGATATATATTGTGTTAATAAAGTCTGAATAGAACCAGAACTTAAAAGAGTAGCTGGGAGCTAGATCTCCCACAGTTTTAGGGTTCAGTTTCTGTTTAAAGTCCTTACACATAAAATTAAGATTTTAAAAACTCCTGTTCACATCTCTAATTCCTTACAAACCTAAATCTTACAAACCTAAATCTCCTAAATTGTTTTCAAACAAGTTTAAAATTTAGTAAATAACAATAACAAATGTTAACACTGTGGGATTCAGGTTTTTTTTTTTTTCTTGTCTTTTTTATATGCATTCACCCTATACTTTCATAGGAATAATTCAGTAAATTAGCAGAGAATCTCACAAAGCCACTGAAGTGAGTTACAATTTGAGCAAGAAATACTGAGGAAAGTGCCTGTGTTGACATATTCAGTGACTTTTTGGAAGAATCCTAAAAGGAATCCAATCAAGAAAATTTAAAATTTAATCTGAAACAATGGGGTCCATGTTCTAATTGTATTTCAAAATTTGTAATGAAAGGAAATAGCTGACACTGGTTTCCCACAGCATATCATTTTACCCACTCAATAACAAAATAGGAAATGTGAGCACAGTGAAAGACTAAAATTTATTGAAATTAACAGTTTTATCTCTTTACAGAATTTCCTAGCCATCAGGATAAGATTAGAAGGCATGCTTGGGAATGGAAGAGTCTCTGCCAAAGTTGTTTACTCAAACAGTGGAAGAGCTAGTTCTTTATATTTTAGTTTTTGTGCTGCCCCGCTAGGGGAGAAGCCTGAGGAAAGTGGGAAGCTACTGTTGTATCAAAATATATTAAATATGATAATTACTTTTTCCTGTATTAAAAGAAGAGTAACAAAGCAGTAATACAATAAAACACAATGTCTTTCCCTCTTTTTAATTTGAATTTGAACCCTGCAAATGATAGAACCCTCATAATCTGCCAAGACTCAAAATAGCCATTTTTTTCTTTTTAACATTTGTAACTGGATGATCAAGTAATTCAATCAGAGTATTCTGGGAAGGGAGTTAGACAATTGACTCTGAACTCATCTCCGAAACACTATTTTAGCAAATGCAATTTGCTCTTGATTATCTCATTCCATTTCCTTGTATTGGTGTATGGAGACAAAAATCTTATTTATCCTTTTATTTATGCATTTATTTTCTTTTCCTCTCCTCTCCTACTACTTCAGTACCACCATGCTGAACTAGTGTGCAAGGAAAACAGAGAGGTCTCCATTGAAACTGAAAAATTATTTGACATACAGAATAATCTCAATTTTGTAGATTATATATTCATTACATTCTGTCATCTGATGTTTCTTATGCTGGCAGGAAGAAATGAGACTCAGTTATGGCAATCTATAGGAATTTTGCTTTTCAGTAAAGCGTGAATAACTGTTGCCAGAATTGTTCCCTTGATACTTTATAAAGCACCTGGTAATTCAATAGCCAGGATAATATAAACTGTAGCTTGTTAAACTATTCAAATAGGTAAAACGGAAGGTGTGAAAAAAACTAAATAAAAACTGTCAGGCTTTCTTCCTTTAAAACAAAAAAGACTATATTTGTTCCCAAGCCACTTGTTACAGTTAGCCAGCAGCCTGACAAGGTTTTAGAGTGGAACTTTTGAAAACACACCAACATAGATTTTCACAGAAGCATTGTGTATCACTTTTGAGATACGAACATTTCATCAAATACAGTTCAATTTGAAGTGAGAAGACACTAAAAATAAGAAAGTAATGGAAAAAAGTTATCTTATTCTCGTGTAAAGATGTGTTACAGAAACCTAGGGAATAAAAGATAGAGTTTTTCAGTCGTACAAATATTGACTGCTGTATTTTCTTCTTAACTTGAATATCTGTATCTACGGCTTGGCCAAACATCTTCATGAAACACTGAAAACATAATTTAATCCAATCATCTCCCTTGTTATTATTAAACCAATTACTGCTGTCCATCAAACATATTTGCTCACTAGTGTTGCAACCTATCCAATAATTTTTAATTATCAAATTTGCCTATTATTCCCAGAAATTTAGCAAAAGACACAGCAATCACTCACATGTAATGAGAGTAATTCATAAAGGCGTACATGAAAAAACACTAAATTATCTTATATATTCATTGCTTATTCTTTGAAGGCTATATCTTTCATAAGAAATCAAAAATATTGAAATCAAATTGCTGGAATTTTTGTGATTAAATGGAAAGACAGCAAAATATGATAACATTGTTCTTTAAGAAAAACACAGTTTTAAGAAATGCTGGAACCTATTTGAAATTTTGAACTTCTGAGTAAATGATAGTAGTGAAGTTTTAGTTGTGATAGTCAGTATGCCATTTCCATCAAAATCACTGTAATACTCTGATTTTTGTTGAATTCAGATGAGAAATTTTCTAAAATTTTTACATCTGTGACATATCTTCAACAATCTGTCAGAGCAGTTACTTGTATTTTTTTTAATTTTTCAAAAATTTTTTTTTTCTTTTCCTAGAAGAGTGCAAAAATAATAGGATGCAGAGTTTTAAGGTATACACCTATACACCTAAAACTCCTGATTAAATCCTGACTCTTTCTAGGTTGCAGATGTAGTTCCTAAATGATTATGGGATTACAAGGAAGTTCAGAATCCTTATCATTGGGAAAGAAGGGAAAGACTTTAGCTTAGTATAAAAGACTCAGGCTTTTTTTCATCATTCTTCCAAAATTTGTTGGTTACATGACTGCTTCCTTCTTATCCCTTCCTGGTCCTCTCTTGACAATTCTGCTTTCTTTTCCATTCTACAGTCTGACTAGAAAGATGCTGCAGCCTAAATGTTAATGATATGTAATTCTCTATATAAATTACCCGGCCACTGAGAACATTTACATGCAAAACCAAATAGACTGTCCACACAAGAGAACAGATACAGAAATATACAGCTAAGCCAATAAAAGTTTATGCCCTGTTGTCTTCTGTGTTGCCAAAAATAGTGTTGAGTTACAAAGTAACTCACACCATTACACTGCAGATGGAATTATAAGAAATTCATTACCGACAATAAATGGACACACTCAGTATTCCATTCAAATTCTACTTGAGTGGTGAGCCATTTTTTTCTCCACTTGTTTGTTTTACATAAATGGTGAGGTGATAAAGCAACTATGAATATCTAAAATAACTGTGAAACTGCTACGGAACAACTGCTGTAACTCTTACTGAGATAACAATCTTAACTCCAGGGGTGACTTTCTCCTAAATTGTGGAATATGTTGCAAATATTTTTTCAAAAAGAATAGCAAAGGAGGAGGAGACTCAGTCTCCTAAATGCAGGTGTCTAGCACAAACTGAGTTGCCCTGCAGTATCCTCTTTGGTTTCCAGTTCCTTGTTCACCTACTTGCTCCAGAAGCACACGAATTTCATGCGCCAGGGTGACTGGCTGTCCCAGATGTGTTGGCATATTGTAAAAGCTGCTAAAAAGCTATCAACTTGGAGTTTAGAATAGATATAAGGAAGAAATTTTTTACTATCAAGTGGTAAAAAACTGGAACAAGTTACCTGAAGAACTCGCGGACTTCCCATCCCTGGAAGTTCACAAGACCTGTTGGGATGGGCTTCTTTTGCCTGATCTAGTGAAAGGTGTCTCTGCTCATGGAAGGGGAGTTGAACTAGATGATCTTTAAGGTTCCTGCTAACCTAAACCATTCTGTCATTCTGTGATCATGCCTTCATTTGCATACTGGCAATAAAATCACTACCAAGTAAACCATTTGATATTTGTTATAAAAATAAGGTTTATAAAAAAATTTAATAAAGGCCCCATTAAATGTAGTGTGTACCTCTTGTTTAATCCTCAGAGCAGAATTTCATACAAAATTTGCATGTAGAATTATAACCTCAGAAAATTTAGATAATTACCTTTTCATCTCTTTACCATGGAAATATATGTGGTAAAATCCGTATGACAAACTAAACTGATAAAAGACATTCAGACAAAAATCACAGATTCTTCTTCAAACATTAACTCTTGAAGGTAAATTTGTGTCATAAAATATGGTTTGTTTTCAATATTTATACAGCATTTGAAAAGATAGAATTATATATAAATTGCAGAGATGAAAATCATAATTTTAGCTGTTTAGAAGCTTGTCCATAGATCTAGTTCCTAGATATAAATAAAATCAAATTGACACTTGATAATTGAATTCTTCATAACTCAAATAATTGACAACAACTTATTTATCCTGTTACATATATGACAACACCATCTGTCTTGCAGAGTTTTTGGTTACTGACAGTACAAATTATATTTTGGAGTTTGGGTTTGGTTTTTTTTCTGTGTGTTAAAGATGAGTGTAATTTTAACTTATTATTGGTATCTTTTTTATTTATGGAGGTATAATAAAATTTTAAATACCTTCAGGTAGTTAGAGAGCTCTTACCAGAAAGAGCAATAAAATAGCTTCCATGAAGTTGCACAAATATTTATCTGACGCAGCTTCAAGAAGACAAGTATTTATTTATTAATGAACATCTACAAACTAGCAATTTTTGTTTTGAAAAAAGAAATTCTCTGTCACCTTTTTCAATGAATTCAATAAATGAAACAGTTATATATAAGACTCCTGGGTACACCAACAAAAAAGAAAAAAGTGAGAGCTTTAATGGCAGATGTGGTGCAATGGGCAATTAAGTAAGATAATAAAGATACCAACTTTCTTGAAAAATACTGGCTGGGGTTGTGTTGGAATGTATAACACTAGTCTGAACAAGGGGACACTTCATAAACTATATATTACAACTAATAAATATTCATTACATATTTAGTATAGTTTCCCACTAAATATCACACAGAATATTTGAAAGCAAGTGTCAGTGACACTGTTTTACTTATGGAAAGAAAACTTTTATTTCCAGATGAATAGATAAAGCCAAAACAACATTAAATAAACCAAAAGAAAATAAAAGAAAATAAAAAAGAACAAAAGACTGCTCACAAATAGAAGACTTCCCTTTTTCCATAAATCTTCCATCATAATCTCTCAGGGTTGTTTTGTTTTGTTTTGTTATCATTTCTTTTTGTTGAGGTTTGCTTGTTTTTTAATTTAGAGTAAAATCCGTGAGTGCCTGCTGTTACAGCTGATGAAGGACAGACTTGATAAACTTGTAGAACCATCTGTTGCTTAATAAAACACCATAGCTGTGTCAAGAATTGCAATATATTCCTCTAGAAACAAACAACAAAAAAAAATGCTACTGTAGAAAGTAAAGATTCTTAAATCTTTGTGAAAGATTTTTTGTGTGTCAGAATTAAAAATTAGAAAAAAACAACTTGTGGAATGACAATATGATTACCATCTCCTTAGAAAAAATAATATTTAATATTCTTTCACTTACAAATTACAGAGATGATAATATGATAATATTAAGACAATATGTGCAATGCCATACAGGTTTTTTCTGAAGACTATCTATAGTATTTTCAGTTTCATAAGTTCACCATGTGAAATAATTTCTTCTTCAGTTCTTAATAATAATTATTAATAATAATTAATAATAACCATAATAATTGGCTTGTAACACCTTTAGTATTTCAGTATTTCAGTATTTAGTATTACAGTAACCAGACAAACAGATAAAAGACTTTAGGAAAAGTACTTACATATAATAAGTGGATTTAACTTTATCACAAAAATATTATGTGAAAGAGGACTTCAGCAGTTTATGACACAAATAACCTGTAAATAAGAGTTATACATGAAGTATTTAAGAAATATGAATATTTGATATATAACAGAAGGAAAATCTTAGAATTTTAAGAGTTGAAAGGGAATTTAAAGGTAATTTGATCCCAACTATCTCCCACCCTGCCCTACTGGAAGATGTTGCTGAAGGCCTTATCCAAAACACTACCAGGGTCAGGGTATTCAAGACTACCTGGCCAAGCTGATTCAATATCTCACCATCCTTACAGTAAAGAATTTTTTCTGTATATCTAACCTTAATTTCACCTCTTTTAATTTGCAGTCATTCTCCTGATGAAGTCCCACTCCACCTTCCCTATAGGCTCCTTTCAGATCCTGGAAGGTTGTTTTGGGGTCTCCAAGCAACCTTCTCCAGGCTGAACAGCCAAAATTGTGTCAGCCTGTCTTCACAGGGGATGTGCTCCAGTCCTCTAATCAGCTTTTGGCCTTCGTCTGGACTTGCTCCAGCTGTTCCATGTCTTTCTGGGAACACCAGAACTGTGTGCAGTATTCCAGGTGGGGTCTCACCAAAGCAGAATAGAGAGGGAGAATCACCTCCTTTGAGCTACTGACCAGTCTCCTTTTGATGCAGACAGGGATTCAGTTGACTCTGTGGGCTGTCAGCACACCAGTCCCAGCTCATGTTGAGTTTTGCATAAATCATCCCCCCTGAGTCCTTCTTTCCATCAATTATCTGCCCAGACTGTAGGTGTGTCGGGAATTGCCATGATCTAGTGTAGGACTGTTGAGGAATACATTTGGTGTAGGTAGCTTGGGGTGCAGCTGCACTGCAAGTGGCAGGTTGAGCCCTGGAGGCAGGACACTGGGCTGAGAAAAGAGGTCTTGAACTGTTGACTATTTGCATAACATCCAGGTGACTAGACACTCAGTGAAGTGTCAGGAGTCAACAACCCCCAGACTCTACTGCACTTAGACTGTCAGGGTGTAGAAGCACAGAGATTCCTTTGTTTGGGGTCCATTCCCAGAAGCACCCAACTCAAGACATATTCTGTGATTCTATCATTTAATTGCAGCACCAGCAGTAAATTTTTTTAAGGATAGTGACATCTGAGACTCTGCTATGGAAAATCTAAGGTAAAGTTGGTAAGGAAACCTGATCTGATGTGGGGTGTGTAGCTGTGGAGTAGCTTCAGTTCCAGCTTGGGTAGTGCGAGAATGACTGTCAGAAAGGCTCCTGGACGATCACAGAGGAACATTTCCTTAACAAGAACCTTGCATTTCACATTTTGCACTAGCCCACCTCACAAGCTTTCTAGGTTCCTCTGGATGGCAGCTCTCCCCTCCATATGGTGATTACACAACTGCACCTCACAGCTTGGTGTAATCAGCAACCTTGCTGAGGGGGCACTTGATCACAGTGCTCACGTTGTCAACAAATATGCTGAACCTTAGCACCGACCCTACTACCGACCCCAGGGGACAGTGTTCGTCACTGAACAATCTGTCTATTCTAATTTCTAAACTATCTGACAGGTAACAGAAAGGAATTATTTTAAATACATATGCATTTCAGCAATCCATTTGCAATATTGTGGGACTGTTCAATCTCTGTGTCTTGGAAGTTCAGTCATGCTGTGGACATCTGTATGCATAGTAGGAGGCATCCAAAACTATTTGGAACTAAGATAAATAGTTTCACAGATCGAAATGTTTTAGTGAGGCACCACTGTGAATTTGGCACAGTTGTGTTTAGGAAATTGTTGGTGATTTGTGAGAAAGCTAAGGCCGTATCAAAATTTTGAACATGTTTTTGAGACGGTAATAGTTGGCAGCCAAGAACTCAAGAGAGAAAATGTGGAAAAGAAAACATATAAATATGTTAGAAATAACTAGAGAATTGAAAAATGGTATCGCAGCAACATGAATATTAGCATGTTCACTGTAAAATACCCACACAAGTCAGAGAGAGGCTGGTTTAAGATAGAAATAATGTTGTGTAAGCATAATTATGTAAATATATAATGAGAAACAAATGATGATTTACTACTGTAAATTTTCTAGGAGGGGTGAAATATTTTCATTTTTTGCTTATTTCTGTGAATGCACCAAAACAATCGCATTAAGCACTATGAAAAACAGAACCCAGTTCTCTCTGAAGTAATTTACCTAAATGTAGATTGAATTAGAACTGGACTAATTATCCAATGAACACAAAGTAGATCATGTCTATGTAGTTAAACATAAATAATAATAAGAAAATTCACAGGAGGATGGAATACATGGTACTTTTATTCCATTTTCATGTCCAAAATACTTAGAATGCATCTAGTATCTAAACAAGAGTCTATTAAAATGTTGGTGAATTTATTAAAAAAAAACCAAACTCATTGTTTTTTAAACATTGTAAACCAACTATTTTTTCCCTTAAGATAAGATATCACATGAATTTAATTTTGCTATTGAAAACACATTAAAATAAATATTGTCTTCTTCTGCCTGATAATAAAATACTTTTGTATATTTTTATCCAAAATTCCTTATCATGTGGGTAATAAAGTTTTTCTCTCCCTTTTTGGCATGGATTGATTTTCAAGAATTCAAAAAAGCAGAAAGGAAAGGAGCAGATAGACTTTGTACTTCTGTGTTTCAGAGATGTCTGAAATTCTGTGTGTATCACAAGTGAACACATGAAGCAGTCATTTAAATTTTGATATTTTTAATTTGTACACTGAGAACTTATTGTTTAAAAGACATCCAAACTTGTATAATTATAAAAGAATTCTTAGAGTATTTTTAACCAGAACTTACCAAACTAATTAGCTCCTCATACTAGTATATTGAAAAAAATACTAAATATTAAAATATTAAAATTACTTAAAAATACAACATGGGTATGAAGAGGGAAAAAAATCACATTCAATATCAAAAAATACAGAAAAATTGTGCAGTCATTTGGAACTTTGTTTCTTCCCCCAGAATCTCTTGATTTCTTTCCTGGTTTTCCATCATAAAAATGCTGTAATGATGAGACTTTTCTTATGCCTCCAAAAGGTTTTCTTTACTTGACAGGTGGGGAAGTTTTTAGACATGCTGATTGTGAACACGCTCAAACTAAAATAAGAATCTATTCCTCATCTGGGTTTTGGGTAAGTTCTATAGGCATTTCCTAGAAAGGGTGATAGCTTTTTTACCCCCCTTTTTCAAAGAAATAAGGAAATATCACTGATTACTTCTTAATGAGGGAGTACAATACCATTAGTATGTATCAGATGTCATTTGAAGGCATTATGAATGTGTCCAAAAAACAAAGCAGAAGAATGTTTTTTTGTTTGTTTGTTTGTTTGTTTTTTCAAATTGATATAGTGTTGAATTTTGGTTAAACTCTTAAAAGATTGACATTTACAAATGCAAAAGTCTCAGGCAATGAAGAAACTCCTGAAAGTACACAGCTTAAGCATTTCCACTGTTAGGCAGAAACAAGGCTTTACAGCGTTTGCACTACAGGATTTTTTTTTTTTTTCAATAATTGCCATAGTTTGGCCTGTACTAAGTATTATTGCTTTATTTTATTTCCATGGGTAGGGTTAAAATTTGTCATAGTATATCACAATATGTTCTCATAATTTAAAAAAGGATATATTATATATATATATATAAACAGTATTGTTTAATAGATATGCTTTAGTGTTTTTTATAAGGTTTCAATCTCCCTGTAATATAGCTCTTCAAATTCATGCTGGTAAAATTCCAAAATCTGCTCATTTGGTTGATTATAAAGCAGTCATTTTGAAAACAAAAAACAGTCCTCCAAGACTGTTGCTGAGATCTGATACTGAAAATTCTATAATTTCAGGTAAAAAGAGTTGTTCATAGAGCTGAAATAATTTTTTAAATACTGTATTTGTGCAAGAATAATGAAAGTTAAGAAGTGCAGTTATCAATAACCATTCCATAATTATCAGTAGGAAGATAGGTTGGAAACACTCACAGATAAAACAGATCATCTGGTAACAACTTAGGCACTCAAATTTCAGTTTTAAATTCATTCCAATGGGTACGGTTTTTTTTAGAAATTATGGATATATTGTATCTTCACATATATCCCAAATCAAGCTATCTATATGTTAGCAAATATACATTGCAGTGGGAAAGGTAAAGTTTCACAACCCTCAGTTTCTCTTCAGGCTTCTGAAAGGCACTTTGAACTAAATGAAGCTCAGTTAATGTGTTTCACATGATTAAAAGGATGAGCACAGTCATTAACAAAACTGAATAATGGACTAGAGGGTTCTAAAACTCCCAAATGCCATCATGATGAAATGAAGGGATTTTCTTATTAATTTTCTTGCATAGATCTTAGCTGAAGAACCAGGAATCTGTTATTACTTTGGAACTTCCCAGGCTGTGTAGGTGTTGTGGGTGTGGAGTGATATTGCTTGTTCTATGACTATCACTCTTTCCTTGGCATTCTAGTTACAATATATAAGGGGTAACATCTGTTCCTTATTTCACAAGCCAGAATATAAATTTGAAGAATAAACAAGAGAGCAATGATGTGTATATATATGTACACATATCTTCCTAGACACAATCTCTGTCTTTGACCAGTTAAAGGATATTGCCATTTATCTTGAACATAAATTGCCAATTATTTAAGGTACTGCAGAATATAAGTTCAGTTTCTTATGCAGACTGTTTCTAAAGTCAACCCATGTTATTGGGTTAAATATTAGATTTTAATAATAATAGGTAAGCATCAAATACTTCATTAAATAAAGATATATACCTCCATATTCTAGAAGAAATGTCTAGAACTTTTGATGCCAGATTTTGATTCTACTTATATGAGAGAGAATGATTTATCAAACAGGAACTACATTAAATAAGGGAAATTTCTACTTAATCATTATTAGTTTATTAACTCTGAAGTGAAAAATTATATTTTTAGTACCAACTAAACACTGCAAAGTGTTTTCTCATATCTTTCTACTCAGAAGTTGATTGCCACAAATTTATGGATCATGACCTTCAAAGTTTTTGGGCTTATTCACCCTGTGGCTATGATTTTATCACCACCACATCAAGAGTTAAAGATTCAGAACCTGTGTTTCTATCAGGTGCATTTTTTATAAATATCCGTTCCTTTGCCTTCATTGACAAACTAGTAACAGCTCCTATCATAAGAGTTCCATCATACCATGTTTGTAATAGATTGTAGCAGCAGTAGTGTCCAGCAGGACCAGGGCAGTGATCATCGACTCTGATGAGGCTGCAACTCAAATCTTTCAGCTTAGTTCTGGGCCCCTCACCATGAGAAAGACACTGAGATTCTGGAGTATGTCCAGGGAAGGGCAGTGGAGCTGGGGAAAGTCTGGAGCACAAGTCTGATGGGGAGCAGCTGAGGGAACTGGGGTAGGTTAGCCTGGAGGAAATGACACTCACAGGAGCGTGTGTGGGTGGGTGCGTGCGTGTATGCGTGTATGTGCGTGCAACATGATGACACCGCCTTATCACTCTACAACTACTAAAAAGGATATCTTAGTGAGGTGGTGATTGATCCGTTCTCCCATTTAACAAGTGGCAGAACCAGATGAAATGGCCTTTATTTGCACCAGGAGAAGTTTAAATTGGATATTGGGAAAATTTTTTCACTGAAAGTGTGGTCAGGTGTTGGAACTGGCTGCTCAGAGAAGTGATGATATCACCATCCCAGAAAGAATTCCAAAGATGCCTGGGTGTGGTACTTGGGGACACAGTTTACTGGTGAACATGGTGGTGCTGAGTTAACAGTCGCTATCGATAATCGTAGAAGTCTTTTCCAATCTTAACCATTCTATGGTAATATGAATAATGTGTCCTTCCATTTATTCTGTTATCCAAAGAACTTGGCAACTACAAGACAAGGAACCTATAAATGAAAAAAAATATTTTATTGTACTGTTTTTCACTCAGTCTTGGGGGATAGTTATTCTAACCTTTATCATTTCTATATTTACTTTATTTCAAATGATTCCTCTGCTGTATACTGGGAGAATGTCAAATTACTTAGATGACATATGAATATGTTTTCAGAAGTCAAGTTACATGGTGATTCAGTGTCACTATTAGCAGAAAAATCTGCAAATGAGATACCAATCTATGAGTTTTATAGTGGCAAATACAAGTATCCAATAATTTTGGTAATCTGGGTTGGAATCAACACCCAAAAGAAGTGCTCATAAATTATAGCAATATCATAAGGTATTAGTTTGTCTCCTAAATTATTTTAAAACTTCAATGTAAACTTTTGTAGGTGAGAAATAATTGGCTTCTTACCAAGAAATTACTTACATTATTCATTAAAATTCACTGTAATGACACAATCCTTGAAAAATTAAAATCATAAAAGAGAGAAAAATGTCCTCAAAATTTTAAAATTAAAATTAAAAACCCAAACAAAGAAAAATCAAAATCTTTTTCATATATTGTCTAACTTGGAATGTGGAAGGAGTCAGTAACAACTAAATTTCAATTATCATTGTTCTTATTCCCCTAATAAAAAATTAATAAAATTCCTGAAGTCGACATGGGTAATCTGTCCACTCAAAGAAGTAGACAAGTAATAACAACACAAAAAATTTCACTAACTCAGTCACAAAATAAACAGATATGATTAACAAAATAAGCCTTTCTCTGTTTAGCATACCTGAGAGATCATACCGATAAATCATGCTTAATAAGCTATTTGAGAACACAAAACTAGTAGTGCTTCTAATTTAAAAATTATTGGAGCAATTCCATGAAAATCTGGAGAATTAAGTAAAAAATCCCAGCTCTTCTGTGGTAACTATAGTATACAATTTATAATTTCAGGAAGACATTGCAGTCCCATGACTTTTGACTAATCTGGGACAGACATTTCTCCCAAGGATTTCCATTTTGTATGCAGTAATTAAATATACAAAGATCCAAAGTGAGATCCCAGCTGGAGAGAAGAATTATCCCAATGAATATATGTCTACTTTATTCAAAATGGAATGGAATCCTCAGACATTTTAGAAAACAATGTATTTTTATAGTACTCTACTCCCAGTGTTTCTTGAATTATTGTTAGGTACTCTGCTTACAAGCTTGTTGGATACAAGGATATGATCATATTTTTAGTATAGTTTTTTTTCCAGGTGAAAAAAAAAAAAAAACTAAAACCTTTCTTTTCTACCTATTTCCAGAAGATTTATCGAAGAAGATATTGGGAAAAAGTGGAAAATCACATAGACTACTAAAGGTGGACTTAATGTCTATGTTCAGAAGAGCAGTCTAAGAAGTAATATCCCAACAAAGCCTACACAAACAAAAGGCTGTTATCCCACAGGTAAACATGTCCAGAAGCACAGGTGTTGCTCTTGTAAACAGCTACAGCTGATGAGAGAAAGAGGATCATTTCATCCAGTTTTTGAGTTCAACAAAGTGCGTGTCAACATTCAAACTAGTTATCTTCCCAAATCATTATTTGGAAACCCCTACTTATTTGCATTGACTAGTTTAAGTGAGATGTCTAAAGCCTACACATAAGATGGTAAGCAATTTGAGTTTTATGTTGAGGGTCCCTATTTCTATGTCTCTTGAAAGATTCAATTTGCTAGACATGTTAAAAGAACACCTCACACTGAGAGCATTTGTCAAAACAAAATTGGAGAAAATGGTGCTGCTGTGACGACCCACCCCTCTACTAACATAATTGTCTAGTAATTTGGGCTTTCTGTCAGGATTTGATCTAGAGAAAACCAAGCAAAATGAAACATGACTTGACAGCCTACTGCTTCAGTCATTCTACTGATTGTAGAATCTCTCTTCCACTGTGTTCTGTTTTATTCGAAAAAGGGGATGAGAGTTATTTTATTTTTAATCTGAAGACTCCTAGGAAGAGGCAGTGTTTCCTCTTTCCTTAGTTTTTGTGGGTGAATATTAATAAAAAGTCTTGGGTTTTATCAGTTTCTTCCCATCTGGAAGTTTTCTGGCATGCTGATTTTCAGAGTAGATATTTTGAGTAGTCAAATTCCTCTCTACTCTGACCACATTCTCACTCTGTACTCCACTTTCTTTTGCAGACTGCTGCCCAAAGAAATGGGCTGGCTTTGCTGTAGTACAGAATCACCTTTGGTCATTTCATAGTTGTGAATTCCCAAACCTGGGATTCTAAAACTCACAATGTATAACACCGAATATTCAACCAAATGTGGGTACTGCTTTTAGCTGGGGTGGAGGTAACTTCCTGCACAGATGTTGAATTGGGGCTCTGTTTTGGATTTTTGTTGAACACAATGATAATACAGAGATATTTTTGTCATTGCTGAGCAGGGCAGAGCCAAGGTTGCTTCTGCTTTTTGTAGTGCCATGCTGGCAAGGAACTTCAGGGTGTGTGGAAGGCTTTGAGGTGACAGAGCCAGGACAGGTGACCCAAACTGACCAAAGGGATATTCCAGACCATATGGCATCATACTCAATATTTGAAGAGAGGAAATAAGGAGGAAGGACGGTGGACATATTTGGTATCATGTTATTTGTCTTCCCAAGTCACTGGTACGTGTGATGAGGCCTTGCTCTCCTGGAGATGGCTGAGCACCTACCTTCCCATGGGAAGCAGTGAATTGATTCCTTGTTTTGCTTTCTTTGTGTGCCCAACTTTTGGTGTCCCTATTAAATTGTCTTTATCTCAACCCATCACTTTTCTGGCTTTTACCCTTCCCATTCTCTCCCTCTGGTGTGAGAAATAGGTGAGTGTTTGTGCGGGGCTTGGTGGCTGGCCAGGTTTAAACCACAATAGTGAAGGAGGATTATATATATATATATATATAAGTTGGTCCTCAGTTTCCAACTGAGCACATATGAAAACTTTGAGGAAGTATTGTCAGTAATGACCTCATATTATTTTCAGATTCTAGCTGTAGTGAAGCATCTCTTGGGTTCATCACTTATTCAATGAATATGAAGGCCATAATAATTTAATTATAAAAATGTAATTTGATGAGCACTTTGCAACTTTCATGACATGAGCTTTTAAGTCAAAACAAAGACATGCCAGAAAAGAGATGGTCTAACTCATGGCTATGGAGTGATATACTTATAAATTTTCAGCCTCTTTTCAAACAATACAAAAAAACACTCAGCACTTGGTAAGCATAGCTCATACTTAAACACCTAACAAAGTTATTAATTCCTTGTAGAAGTAGAGCCTAAAATTTGCTGGAATTCATCATGGCAAATGAATTAAATCATTAAAATAATGTTGAGGATATTCTAAATATACAGTCAGTAAATCAAGACAGTTTTAAAAGGAAAGGAATTGAAATATAGTCTATCACCAACTTGTTTCCTTATTTCAGTGTAAGGTTGCAAAAACCCATTGCAGGAATATTTCTATCAATGTAAAAAATGGCAGCATGGTCTGAGAAAAAATAAGATTGTCTCCAATGTACTGTGCTGGCAAATTTTATTTGTTGACAGTATATTACATGTGAAGCATATCCCAAATTTAATTTATTTTGAAAGAGGAGGAGAGAAGTTTGAAAAATACAAACTTTATTCATGAGATTATACATGCAGAAGTGGTATTTTGCAGTAGTTCTATTTATAAAGAGCAGGTTGACATTACATATTTGTTATGTAAAGTGCCTAAACTGATCCTAGAGCAGGTACAGTATTTCAGAGCTTTCACAACAACTACCAAGTATTCACCAAAATACCAATCTATCTGTAATATAGATATATGAATTTTTGTGGGATTTATTTTCTCTGTAGTGTTGCAGTATGACTCAGCAACCAGTTCTTACCTTAGAAATTAGCTAATTATGAGTCATAGTTTTCATAAGAGTTTGCAAACAAAATTAAGGAGAGAAAAGAAGACAGAATAAAAGGAAGGAAGGAGGGATGGAGATGGGGGGAAGTTCTGGGAAGTTCCAGGAAGGGAAGGGAAGGGAAGTTCCGGGAAGGGAAGGGAAGGGAAGTTCCGGGAAGGGAAGGGAAGTTCCGGGAAGGGAAGTTCCGGGAAGGGAAGTTCCGGGAAGTTCCGGGAAGTTCCGGGAAGTTCCGGGAAGTTCCGGGAAGGGAAGGGAAGGGAAGGGAAGGGAAGGGAAGGGAAGGGGAACAAAAAGTGCCAAAGCCCAACTGCCTTTAAGATTCCTCTTACTGGATCACGCTTCTTCACTGTCATTAGTTTCAGCTAGGATAGAGCAAATTTTCTTCATAGTATCTGGTACAGGACCATGCTTTGGGTGTAGAATGAGAATAATGCTGATGACATGCTCATGTTTTAGTTGTTGCTAGATAGAGCTCACTTTAAACATTCAAAATCCTTTTAGCATACTTTATGGTGCTATGGAAAAAATATTGTCAGCACATCTTCCTCACTACTGTGGCCAATATAAGATTTCCCCATTAAAAAAAAATCTCATCAAATAAAAATCTAAATTGATGTCCATATAAGATGAAGAGAGAAACATGGAATGCATTTTCCATTGATTAACTTCAGTCAAAAATTCAAGACTCTCTAATACAAAGAACCACATTATGCATAGCAGAAGTGAAGAAATACAAAATTACAAATACAAGGTAGGCCAGTCAGGATATGTAGGAATATCAAATGTTCCTTAATAAATTAATCAGTCTGATAGCAGGCCAATCACATCAGCTAAAATGCTTCATAATTTAAATAGTTCATTGATCTAAGAGATGGTAAATACTGCTGAAATAAAGTGTGAAATTGTATACATAATAATAAGTTAATGTATAAAAATAATGCTTGCATTAGGAAACAACAACAACAAAAAAAACCCCTACAAATTAATAGAACACAGACTTATTTTCTTTGCCCCCAAAAAAGAAACTGGACACACTAATAGTATCTTTCCCCACTGAACAGGAATCATTTCACATTTCACTTAGCTTTTTACTACATTTGGTACAGTAATGTCTATCAAGGGGTAAATTGACTTTCCTTTTACAGATCATTAACAGCTGCAATCAGCCAAGAGAGTTTGCATGAACTGGTTCTAGATTGTCTCTAAGTTCAGACATGAGTTCATTCAGCATTATAAGGCACACTAAATAAAAGGGATATCTTTGTAATGTGCAACTTTGGAGTTGCAAACATAGCAAATAATTTTCTATATAATTTATTCATCATTTAAAACTTTAATTTGCAAAGAATTTATGTTTTGAAATACATGAACTATATGTTTCAAACAATATCTTATGATAATTCATCAGGAGTCTAATCCACATTATCCATAGGCATCATCATAATGGTAAAAATCAGTCTAAGCATTTGATTGACTTTGAACAAGGACAAGCTTGACCTGTGAATTAAAAAATTCTAAAGAGTCAGAGAATGTTACACTTTATTTTCTTTTAGGTAAAATAGTTAATTGTAAATTACACTGGTCAGCTCTTTGAAAGGAACTATGCATGCATGGGTGTGAATTTCTTAATGTGCATTCTCTTCTAGAATTCAGACTTCAATATGCTTACATTTGTCTTGTATATAACAAACATTTTTCCTTTCCTCAAAAGTCTCACTGAATTATCCACACAAAAGTGAGAGTTCTGGAGGTGCATTTTTTTCACTTGAATACAAGTTCTTGAATGGCAGAGCAGTACAGCACAATTAGCTGGCTTTTGACATAGGGAAAGGAAGACCTGCATCATCAATTTGTTGTCTCTTCCTAAAGATTTGTTTCTCTAAAATATAAGCACAAGAACAAAACTCAAACTCAACAAAAGATGAGAAAGAGGAATGGGTTGGTTCATTGTCATGTCCAAAAACAGTGAGGTTGGTTAATGAGATTGGAGGAGAGATTATCTGGTCCAACCAAAGCAAATCATATTGCGCAGGCCCTTATCAAATGGTTATTTGAAAGTTTCCAAAAATGGTACCTCCACTGGCCCTCTGATAGATCACCTTCATGCTACACAGTGTTTCCTATTATCAAACTGGAACTTGTCATGACACATATTAATTTCTGCTTTTTATCTATGTATGCTCAGTAAATTTCTGTCTTCTTAGTGCCTTTTCAAGTTGTGTCAGCTTTCACAAGCAAAATCTCTCATGCCCTAGTTTTGGAGCACTTGGCTTAGGAGAACAAAAACAATTGGGGTTGGTGAGTCTAGAAAAGAGAAAACATCTATTCCCAGAGATAAAAGAACTTTGTTTCTATATTAGAACAGTTTATCCTTAAAATTTTACCCTAATAAGCTGAAATGATCCACTGTAGTAATTGTGATAAGACTACCAAATCGTGGGAGAAACTTCACAATTGCAGATACCCAGGTAGCTTCTACTAGTGAAAATTAAAGCCGCAATAGAACTGTTTCTTGTGGAAAAGTCGCCATGGCATGCCAGGAGAGACTCCTCTCCCTAAGTGAACTGAAGAAAGATTATTTTAGAAGTGGTGAAAAACAAATTTTGTCTCTACATTGTCAGTAGGAAAGGAAAGAAAAGTTAGGGGGAGAAGTGTTCTGAAGATTTATTCTGATTCTTATTATTCTTCTTTTAGTTCTGTTAATAAAGTTTTCTTTATACTTTTTAAAGTTTTGAGCTTGATTTTGCCCTTCTCCGAATCTTAATCTCACAGCAGCAAATGAGTGAACAATTTTGGTGAGTGCACTGGCATTTGGCCAGCACTCAACCCACCTAACATTTGCAGGTGCATTTTACTTTGTTAAGCTTCTTGAGGTTCCTGATAGGTAATTTCTGTATTCTGTCATGGCCTATCATTGTAGCATGCCTTCCTTTGAGTGCATCATTTAATGCCCAACTAACATCACTTTTTGATACTATCCACAAATTCCTTGAGGGAGATTTCCTTCACATTATCATGACACAGACATAAAAAACCTGTAATTGCATATCAAAAAGAGTTCTAGATACCCATGAAGAATATCAATAATTATTGGCCTCCAGGTGGACTTCATTCTCTGGTTACTTCATCACCCAATTTAAGACAAACATTAAATTTTCTTACCTTAAAGCCAAACCATGCCTCTACAGCTTTGATATAAAGATACTGCAAAAAACAGTGTCAAAATTCTTGTTAAAGTCATGATAAACAACATCACTGTGTGAAAGATGCTCAACAAAACACAAGACCTACAATTGAATTGAACTATTTTGTTCTTAGTTTAATCCTATTCAAAATTAATTCAGGATAATAACTTATTAAGTTATGCTCTATATTTTAGTAGCAAAAACAGGTGACCATTTTATTCACCAGTTGATAAGAGAAAAATTGAAAAGAAATTGCTTTGGATAAGCAGAAATGTTAATTAGAACTAGGTGAGATTAGGCATAATATTGGCTTTTTTTTTTTGCAAATTCTTTTTTTTCACAAGTTTGTAAATCCAAATCATTCATTTGAAATTGATACATTGAACACATCACAATTATGCTCAGACTTTTTTCCGAACATTGTTATATTGTAAATAAAACTGATTTAAAGGGTAATTGCTTCCTCTGAGGTTTTGCATTAAATAGTTCTTTAAAGAAATTATAACAGCATCAAAGGATGTATAAAAATTTATTATTAGTGTAATTTTGCAACTCTTTACCAGAGTAGAAAAGATTTTTATTTGGAAGACATAACGGGAGGTAAAAATATCTATCTTTAATATCTTCTGGACATTTTAAAAGTTCTGACAAAGGCAAAAGTATTAAACGTAAGTGATGTACAGCTGTGAAAGAGTAGAACTCAATGTAGCATAAGCAGCTATCCTGGAAGAAAAAACACAGAGGAACAATGGAATAAATTGCAGTTGATTGTAAAATTGGTTGAATTGTTATATATTTGCTCTTACTAAAAACTCGTTCCACTTGCTTTACTACCTTTTGAGAAGAAAAAGTATTTTCTGAGGAGAAAAAGTAATTTAAAGTCCTTTTAATGTATGGTAGATATTTTGGAAGAAAAAAATCTGTTTCTAACTGTTTCCTTCATGGAAATAACCAGGATGAATTTATGGTAGTGGTCCAACCCGGCCAAAAATCTCCTGTGTGTTATCAGAGATATTATCACGATGAATCCTCAGCTCAACATGAGATTTTTGGTCCAGAAGTTCATGACAGTTCTGGGCCGCTATAGACTACCCCTCATATCACTCACTTGCATCAGTCTATCAGATGACGCATGATTTTGTGCCTTACTCTTTAGGACCAAAAAAAAAAAAAAAATGTACATACATTTTTCTTAATGGAATGGTAAGCTCTGGAAGTTTATTAGTTTAGAGGTCTGATTTTATGTTATTCTCAAAACACAGGAATGCATCCAGGAGGGTAGTTAAAGTGCTGCTGCTTCATTGCACGTTTTGAATGGATGTGTTATTAGTCCCCAAAGTACAATATAAACCCCTATAAATCTATAGAAATGAAATACTTTTACTTGACTAATGAGAACATGATAATAGTAGAAGTAAACCACAAAAAAGTAGGCAGTTTAATACTGTACCTGTAATAATTTGATTTTGTAGGTCCCGTTTTATAGCCTAGGTAACTTAAATGTTTCAAGATACTGCAATTATTATGAGACCTTTCTTCAATTAATGTATTGTTTGAAAGTCAGTTCAAGGAGGCTTCACTCATTAAAACAGTCTCAAGCAGCTTCAGGCTCCTCTTTTACCCCCACTTGCTGTTTGCAGATGAAAAGTATGTTACAAGATCAAGTAATAACCATAATCTTCTGAGATGCAAATCAGCAAGATACACCAAGGACTTTCTTCTTCTAGAATGTTGTTAAACCAAGACCACTTTCAGAATTTTCTTGTCAAGGTGTAATACTAGTGATGATAGACCTGGTGGGTCCTGGAAAAGCAGCTGCACATGGGGATGATTCAGTCCCTGTGTCTCTGACTGCCACTTTCCTGGACAGCAGAGAAACTGTCCGGTCTCTGTTTACTCTCTTTACTCCTCTGTACTACACCTGTTCAGGTGTAGTACAAGGAGTAAAGTCTATTATAGGGAGGTGTAGTTCTGACCACACTAATGCTTAACCTAATATCTCATTAAATCCATTATACATCATTAAATCCCTTGTTTATTGCGTGCTATCTAATAGCTTTTTCTCTTCATACTTTTGAATTGTTTACAACCTGCTTTAAAATATCTCTGCATTCAGCTAAAGGTGTCTAAACTGTTCCATATGATTGGTCATAATTTCTCTGTAAAGGCTACCCTATCTTCTCGATGTAACCACTGAATTAGTTATATCATGTAAAAATAGACCCTCTGAGACAGTCTTACTCATACTTGAAGGTAACAGTTTTGAAACTTACTCTTCCTACATAGATTTGCTATGATGTTTTTGCTGCAATTGAGCCCAAGCTGGTATATTAATAGTGCCACATGTTCTTTGATTGTACTAATTTCTGTAATTTCATAAAAGATGACTGGTGATCACATACATTCTCCCTTCTTATGCATGGCATGTTGGATTAGATAACTTCAGTTGAAATTCTGAATAATTTTTGATGGGTATTGGGAACAAGAGAAGAAAATATTTTGTCTTTTATTTTCTTATCTGAATGATTCTTATGAATGAAACCTGTGTATTTTTCTAAGTAAAAAATCCCAACCATATCAAATTTGTATTGAAACTTGATGTCAATTTCTGTGCAACATTAGGGTCACCATGCTACTATCCCAAAAGTGTCCATAGTTATGGAGAAACATTTAAGTACTTGTGGTAATGCAATTTCCCATTTAAATCTTTGCAGAAATACTGTAAGTGTAGTAAAATTAAGTCTGATGTTTTGTTAAGCCTTCCCATATCATCTAGACTGCTCATGCTTATTTACCAGCAGAAAAGAGAGCAATGTATTTTATATATACATATTCTTTTTATATACAAAACCATTTAATTAATACATATTCCCCAAGGAAAAGCTGCCTTTATTCTTTGCATACGAATCATAAAAATATATTCAGATCTAAATTAAGGGGTTAGATCAGCCTATACAAACAAAATAATTCCTTTTTACTTAATATTAAATTATCACAATTTTTTCTGGTGTATGTCTGTGTACCTGAATCTCCCCTGCTATAAAACATAGTAATGTGGTTATATGAGACTTATTACAAAATTAGTCCAGAGTATTTTTAATCATGGAGACTATTTTTTCTAATTCATAGCATTTTATTTCCTTATTTTCTGTGTTGCTTTTTTGTTACTTTATTTGGGGTTCTGAGTTTGTGTTCTTTTCCTCCATAATGTATATTCTAGGAGATTATTAGTTTTGCTCTATTTTATTTCTTCCTTACAGCTTGCTTAAATATTTAGAAGTCTCAGGTCTGTTTTTTCTGCAACAGGGAAAGGTGCAGTACTCCTTTCAACCACAACAAGGAAACTATGTGTGTGAGAATGCAATCACTATGAGAATTGAGTTACTGTGCAGGCCTAAAGTGACAGTGATCTTGTAGTAAAGCATTTTCTTTAAGCAAAGTCTAGACCCTTCATATAGTCATAGAATCATTAAGGTTGGAAAATACCTCCAAGACCACCAAGCCCAATCTTGAGACATCCAACCAACACAGGACGAAATCCCTACCACCATGCCAACTCAACCATATTGTGAACCTAGGTTTGTGTCAGATCAGTGTCTTATTCAAGGATTGTTTAATTCATAACTGTCCTAGAAGCTGAAATCAGGGTAACTAATCGTTCTAATTAAGAGCTCTAACTGACTGGTAGGAGGAGGTTCCTACTTTCTTATGCTTTCTGTGGTCTTTAATTCCTGAATTCACAATAGCTCAGGTTAAACATAAGAAATCAGATAGATTTTAAGATAGTTTTGTAGTCTAATTTTAAGAAAGTTTTGGGTGAAGCACAAATTAGAATCAACTTAAATTTTGAGAAACATCACTTATTTGTCTTTCGCTATGGAGGATCAGTTTTAGCAGTACCCTGTCATAGCGAAACATTGCTTCTAGGCTTATCTGAAAGATTCTCAAGCCTACTTAACCAGTCCTTCAGTCTCAGAGGAGACTCTATCCTGGATCCTGATAGGATGTATGCATTCAAGCTTAAGTTCAAGAGCTGGAAATCCTTAGAGTAGTAGAAAATGAGCCATTCAGCTGCTGCCTAGATTCCAAAGTGATGGATAGTGAATTGTTCTGTATTGTTTGTGGATCTATATAATTCCAAATATTATACAAAATTTATTTGCCTTTAATGCTTTGTAGGCATTCCCACAAATGACTGTAAACATGTTCAGGATGTTGCAAAAAAAGGTAGCTGTGTCTGAAATCCGCACAGCTGTGCATCAAGGCATAATGCTCAAGCCAATGTGTTTTTCTTTTACTTCAGATACTTTTCCTGCTTACAGCATTTAATTCCATGATAATGTTGTCCTTTAATTTCTATCTTTGACTGCCTTTCTATACCAGACTGAATCTGAGCTGAGCAAACTTGGTGTGTCCAAATCTTCTCAGTCTCCTGGCTCTGCTTATTTCCTTGTTTCTCTGCACTGCAATATCTTCTTTTGGATACATATTTACATATTATGAAACTTAACTTGACTCTAAAATATTTCAAAAGTTAAGAAAATCAAGATTTAACAAAACTTGATGCAAACACTTCTAAGGCTAGAAAAGAAAGATAGCAACATTGACAAAATCACAAGGACTTCAGGTATTCTTAAGGTTAATTTAATTTTACCTTGGAGTTTAAGCCTATGAAACTATGGTATCCCTTTCAGCTTAATTCTAAATATATATATATATATTACACACCCTTGTAGGGAATGTCATTTTTTGTTGCTATCTCTGTCATGTATGATTTTTCCCAACTGCAACATCTGTAATATTAAATCAAAATAAATCTAAAAAAAATCTACACCTAAAATAAGGGGACTAGACAGACAGAGTTATTTATTTTCCTTATTGCTATAAAGAATATCTGTGTATCTAATCTAATCTCTTCTATTATTAAGTTCCAGCTTCTTTGATATCAAATGAAACTTTTTTTTTTTCTTTTTTGCTTTATTTGTTTTGGGGTTTTTTTGTTGTTTTTTTTTCTTTTTCTTTTTTCTTTTTTCTTTTTTCTTTTTTCTTTTTTCTTTTTTATCTTTTTTTCTTTTTTTTTTCTTCCTTAATTTAATCACTGAGAAATAATACCTGCACAAACTAATTACTTTCCAGTTTATATTCTGGTCTAATAGTTTTCTTCAAGAAATACAACATCTGGTCTTTCCTTAGATTATTTGCTTATAATTCACTTACTCTCTCCATTTATATTTGAATGGTCTCAGTCAGGCATGTTAATGATGCACGGTTTAATATTTGATTGAACCCTTCCATTTTCACAATGTTTTCCTTATTAAGGCTCCTTATCCCTTTGTCTAATCTTGATATAGCAGCTGAAATTAAAAGATATTAGCACCCTAGTTCAGAAATCTAATTCCCTTCATGTATCTTTTAACCCCTCAATGGTCTACTTTGCTTATGTGAATCCAGATGGCTCCAGAAGGTTTCTAAAGCTTTTACATGGCTCCTACTTAATTGAGTTTTAGCACTTCTTTCCACTTTTCCATGATATTTTAATTGACCTTATACATAGAATGAATCCCAATATTGAACTAGATTCAAATCAGTGGAGTTACAGTGACTTCCAAAGTTGTCTCTCTTTTTTTCCTTGCAAATTTTTGCTATTGGGCTTCAATAACTTTTTTTTTTTTTCTGACTCTTTGTAGAATTTTGAATTTGATAAAATTCATTGGCCTTTATTTTTAGTTTGAGTGACAAACTTTCTACTTTGGAGGCAACTGTTTAGCACTTGACTCCATGGAAAAAGGAGAGTTAAAGACAGCCCAAGTTCAATTTTGAGCTACTAACAACTGAATTCTGAAGTTCTGAACAACTTAACATATACATGTTTTGATTCATTCAAGTTTTATTACTTTTAAAATAGAGCACCAAGCATCCTTTGAGCAAGAAAGAATAGTCACCAATGAAAGGATTTTTATCTTCTACAAATAGCTGCTAGTCTAATAATTTTGATCCAGGATTTTGATTTGACAATATCTACTTTTATGTCTCTTTATGTGGTATCCAAGGGAAAGAATTAATTAATCATTTTAAGGACTATTTTTCAGTATTTCCTGAAATACACTCTCTTTGCAATTGAACAACATGGCTTTTTAAATGGAAATACAGTGCCACAGTTTCCTAAGAAATCTTCTCAATAGGAGTGATCATATGTTGGTATTCTCAGCGGTAGACTCTTGACAAGCTGATTATCCCCCCTGTGCTTGCAACAGTCACAGCCTGTAATAAGTAAGAGGCTGTAAATTGTATGGGCCACTCATTTTCCCATTTCACTGTCTACAGGAGCTAGTGAAAGCTGAAAATCTTCTATTCTGCCCTTTCATGTCAGTTAAGACAATAGCCCAATTTATTTTTTTTTAAACAGAATATAATTGAGAAATATGTGATGGTGCCAGAAAAGTGAGATCACTTAATCAAAGGTCAAATTAGTTTCTCACTCCATACACCCATCTAATCAAAAGCTTTTCTTTTTTTTTTATCTACTTGTGTTGATCAAACATTTCCCAAAGGTGCTCTGTACATGACATCCTCCTAATGAAGTGTTTCTATGACATTTCTGCTTTATTGTTTTTGTCCATGGACATAGAGCGTAGGGGGAAAATTCAAAATGCAAGCATATTTTTCTTGATAATCTTTGATTATTCCATATTTCTATAGTATTATAGGATAGAGGATTTTAAAATGACAAAATACTTGAAGAAAAAAATGTATTTCCTTTTTTTAACCTATAATATCAATAATATTCCACATGAATAAAACCTACTTTCCACAATCTAAAGGATACTTGAGCAATAGATACATTAGAATAGCTATCTGTCAAAGGTAGAATTTGTGTTTTTTAAGCACAGACCAACTGCTAGTTGGCACTCTGCTCAATGACTTTTTCTCTTGAAACAAAATTAACATTAATCTGGCAAGTAATGAATTATTATATCCAAACTTCTGTTTGAATAAATATTGTAAGTATAAATGGATAGCCACTAGTGTTTCATTGTGGAGTTAATTTTTGGTTTTTAATTACTGGAGTTAATTCTTGTTAATTATTGCTTCATATCTCTTTTGTCTTAGCAGGATTTGGTATTTCCATTCACTGTCCTATTCAGGGAAAATATTTTCATAATTGGTTCTTCTCTTTCTAACACATTAATACAGGCCCATCATTTTATAAAGGCGCCATTAATCAAGCTGTTTTGCAAGATCCAAATGAAAGGATGTATGCCTAAACAGAAAACAAATCACATCAAAAAGCAATGGAAACTCTGCATGAAAGGCTTTCACCCATGGACAGACATCCTTTGAATGTAGAGGAGTTACAAAATACAAAATCCATATTATAAAGAGGAATTTTGCAAGAAGGATGGAGTCAGTATAATATAATTGGCTGCGTATCAGTCACACTGACAAAACAAGTATTAGAAAATTTAAATCAGATTACTTAAGCTAGTTATCATCTCCAAACAAGATGAATGATTTAAAAAGAAAAACCCATACCTTCTGGAATACCTAAAAGATATTTGAGCAAAGACCATGGAATTTCGTACAAGAAAACCAAACACAGATTCTTGCTGTGTATTTCAGTTGTAATATTTCCACCTCAGTCATATGCATAGATCTCAAAAGAATAATCATACAGAATTAATAATTAGGTATGTATGTATGTATAATAATGTAAGAAGAATTTGTTATTTCACATTTCAGAGCTGTGGGATTTTTTAATAGCAGGATTTTGACCTCTGAAATGTCTATTCCGCAGTTAGAGCTTTTGAGAAAGAGCAAGGCAATTCCAGGTATAAGCTGTTATAATACATGTCTGGGGCCTACAGTTTGGAAGGAGTTCCACAACCAACGAACAGGTGGGATGCACGCTAACATCAGTCAGAACTCTTCAGGCCTGCTACTCACACAACCAGCCTGACTCTTGTGTGCACAACCAGCCTGACTCTTGCTCTGTTAAGTCATAATCCATTTAGACTCATTGTTGCATAGTCTTGCTTTGCACCTTGATTTGTGGTTGCTCTCAGAACCAGTCTGAGACTAAGACAAAAGCCTTGAAAGACATCGTGGATAGAATTCACCTGTCCAAACAATAAAGAACTGCTCTTATTTGAGATGCCACAAGGTATTTGAGACATCTGCAAGAGGCTAGACAACATGCTGTAAATTGTAAAATATAGAGGAATCTTTTGGAAAACAGACGGAGGCTGAGCTAGATATCCTAAGTAATTTAATGTTATTTGACATTTTTTAGGCATGTAAAAGCAGTTACATCCCTCACAGTTAAAATGTTATATATATATATATATATATATATATATAATTGTGAATATATATGCTAAAGCTGCAAAACCAATCCAAGTATATTTACTTACAAAACTTCCTACCATGGTTTCACTGCAAAGTGACATGAAAAACTAGACTAAAACTGAAGTTTTAATTTAGTTCTGTTTCTTTTTAGAACAGCAGTTTAAAAGCAAGCCTTTCATTCATTAATAGGTGTTTTTACCGTAACATATTGCGTATTTATCTGATAAGCTTCCTCTGGTTTATGTGGTACACATACTATTTGAACAAGGTTTTTTCAAAAATGTTATTTATTTAACGAAATTAAAGTCTACTATACAAATTCAGACTTCTCTCACCAAAGTGACTGTGTTTTATAAGAGTTTTAAGGATGAAGGCGCGAAATGAGGAAAATAATAATTTCTTTACAAAAATATGCAATTATCAGATCTATATAAAAAATTTCTAGAGTTAAATTTTAAATCAAATTGCTTGTTTAAAAATAATTTATGATAACCTTAGAGAAAGCAAGAAATAGATGAGTGGGTTTTTTTCACCAATTATAAACAAAAGGAATATTTGGGCAGTTACCTTTCTGAGCACTACACGACTATTTAGTTACAGTGTGATTAACTGATTATAGGGCATTCTTATTGGGTAATTAGATTATTTTCAATAAAATTCCTATTTCATTCACTATCATCTGCATACAGTAGCTCTTCAAATAGTGTCCCATAAATAGGTTGATTTTCATATGAGATACTGATTACGAACTCATTGTAATCTTATTTAATTTCATTCAAGTTAAGTCTGTTAAAATAATTCAATTTATTAATTTGGAGACAAAAAAGCTTTCATGGACTCATTTGTATTTGTTTTATAGCTATTCCACTGAAAGAAAAACAGATGAAACAAATGAGATAGCACTTTCCTCTTGCATTTCTTAATTTATTTCACACACCATTATGCTTCACACCTTCTGTTCAGACATCCTTTATGTCTTTCTTTGTCTCTTTAAGTCTCATCTCTTTCACATATGTTTTCAATCTTTTCTCAGCTCTTTAGAGCAATTCATAGGTACTTCAACTGAGTAATTCACTTGAATAGATAAATATTTTATTAGTACTTAACTTAAAGGTCTGACAGTTGGACTTTTAATTATAGCCATTTCACCCTCATCTCCTACCAACGCTTCTTCACCTTTCATTTTTTTTTTTTTTTTAACTCATCTCTCATTCTCCTTCTCATTATTGAATTTCAAAAAGATTAGCCACAGTGGTGACTGAAATTATGTTTTTGGTATATTAATATTTATCAGAAATTTAAAGGCCTGCAATATTAAGATATTTAGTAGATCAAGGTGATGTCTAAGTCCTTCAAAACTTTTAAACATGATCCATCTAATCTGTAATTTAAAATTTACTTCTTAAAGACATACATGAGATATCATAAATCATCGACTTCATCACTATCTATTTCAGATACTGAAAATATTATCTGGGCAATTAATTTTAATTTCAGGAAAATGGTCTTATTCTTTATTTCAAACCAGCTCGAACTTATCTGCTCATTATGACCATGAAAGTCTGTGGGATGGGGCAACTAGACTTTCACTGTCACCTTAGAAAATTTTCAGTTAAATGTCTAAAACTTAAATATGAAAACTTCAATAGGAAAACATCCTGCTTGAATGCAATCTCTTTCTGCAGATGGATGTATGCATGCATGTAATTATTAATTTCTGTGAGATCTTTCCTACTAAATAAAAATGTAAGATAACCACTTTGTCTTACAGATCGTCCAACTTATAGAGACATTGTAGAAATAATAAAATAAATACATTCCTTCCATTATATATATATATATATATACATATCCACAAATTTCTTCTCTATACATCTATTCTTCAGTTGTTTTCTTTGCCTTTGAACTATTGCTTCTGTGTTTTATATATACATCAACAGAAGAATATAGAGACTTCCTGAGGTGATTTTATATTGGGTTTACCTCAAATATTTTGCCTTATAGCTCTCAAGATAATGTTTTTTTTCCTCTAATATTGGGGACTTACAATCACACTGCTATTGATAAATTTAAGAAAATCCTTCATTCACCTTGTCATCCAGCTGGTAGATCTTTACCTGTTAGTAGAGATGGGGTTTTAATTCCCCAGGTGGATTGCACTTCATGTTATCATTTTTATTGTTTCTTTTTTCAAGGTTGTCTTATTCTTCCCAGGAGACCTTCAGGTGCTCCTACTGCTTCATACATTTCAAGGTTTTCCATCAGCATAAAAATCCATTAGTATCAGCTACATCACTATCATTAAACAAGGTACTAAAGATTATCAAAATTAATCCATTGAGTACTCCACTAGTACAGTAATTTCACGACTATAAGACGCACTCTTTTGGCTAAAATTTTCCCCTGAAACCAGAAGTGCGCCTTATAGTCCGGTGTGCCTTATCTGATGTACAAAGTTGCGACATTTGCCATCCCGGAAGTGCGAGCCAGCAACAGTCCCCAGCCGAGCAGAGCCCACCCAGAGGCGGCATCAGGCCAGTGCCAGGATGGAGCGGACCCACGGGCATCAGGGCGGCCCCTGCGCAGGGCGGGCTCGCTGGCATCGGGGCAGTGGCTGCGCGGGGATGCGAAAGAGCGGCAATGCAGCCCAAGTGAGGAGGCAAAGCTGCTGGCATTGGGGCGGCCCCTGCAGGGCCGGGCCCACCAGCATTGGGGCGACCGTTGCGTGGGGGGTGGGGAGAGCCGCTGGAATCGGGGCAGCGGGAGCACGGGGCGAGCCTACCAGCATCAGGGCAGCAGCGGCGCGGGATGAGTCTGCCTGCATCGGGTCACCCGGAATGCCAGGGGACTCCTGGAGCGCACCGGCAGTGCGGGGTTCCCGGTGTGCCAGGGGGATGCCTGACACCCGGAGTGCCAGGGAACTCCCGGAGCAGTGGGGCCCTGGGGATGCTACGCAGAGTGGTGGCGGACATAGCCCAGCCCTGGGGATGCTCCACGGAGCAGCGGCGGGCATAGCCCAGCCTCGCTGGGTACAGGCAGACCCGGGGGCCAATGGCTGCCGGGTTGAGGTGGGGCCTCGGCCAGCAACCGCATGGGGAGAGCTGGGGGTGGAGCCTCACTGGACCTTATAGTCCAGTGTGCCTTATACGATCTACAAAGTTGCCAAATTTGCTGACTCCTGGGAGGTGCTCCTTATAGTTCGGTGCGCCTTATTGTTGTGAAATTGCTGTAATCTCTCTATCACATGATAATTCTTTATTCAACTTTCAATCCATGTACTAACCACCATCTTCTGTGAAAATTTCCCATGGGGTACTAAAGCAAGTGTTGTAAAGAAGCCAAAATAGATTAGATCTACCACAATTCTCCTATCTTTAACAAAAGAGTCATTTTGTTAAAGAAAATATTTTATCGGTCTAGCACAATCTGTCTTTGCAAATCCCTTGTGTTGATTTATTCACTTTCCACTCACCTCAATATACTTAATTATTTCTTCCTTCATAATTTGTTCTGCTGATTGTGGTCTCCTGTTGAGGTCAGGCTCTGTAGTTGTCCAGTTTTATTTTTCATCCTGTTTTTAATTAGTGCCACTGTACTATAGTCCTAAAAGTTGAAAGATTGTATTAGGTGTAAATGGGAAGTTTTGGTAGGAGTAGACTACAGGCTTGACCTCAGTGAGAAAAGACAAGGGTCTGCCCTGTGCTGGACACAACCAGTCCCAACTAACTCCACTGAGCCCACCCACCACAGAACACAGCTGAACACATCAGCAAAGACAGCTGTATCTTTGTGAAAATGTATTTAAGAAAGGGGAAAGAAAAAGTTAAGGATGAATGAGCAAATAGCAGAGGAAATGAGGGAATGAAGAAAGGTATTTTATTGATTGTCATCTCTGTTTCTCTGGTCTGAACAGTAATACAGCCTGACAACAATTTATTAACAAAGTCTTATTGAGACAGTACAAAAGATAAGCAGCAGTGCACCCAATACGGAAATTCACCCAATTGCTGATAAACACAAGATCTTAACCGATGTAGTGGTTTTGGTCCACTGTCAGGAACATTTGTTGTCCAGATCATCTGACAGCAACAGTCCACCATGCAAATCACTTTTGAATGCAGGTAAGAGTCATGCTGACCTTTGGCTCACCATAGTAGTGTGGATCAGGCCTACAAATATGGTGAAGGGCCTTGTGGGGCAGCCATATGAGGAGTGGTTGGGGTCACTTGGTCTGTTCAGCCTGAAGAAGAGGAGACTGAGGGGAAATCCTATTGGAGTCTACCTTCTCACACGGGAAAGTGGAAAGCCGGATACTCATCTCTTCTCTCTGGTGACCAGTGAGAGGACCCAAGGGAATGTCATGAGGAAAATTTTATGAAAAAAGCTGTAAAGTGACAAATACTAAGTGAGATATTGATACAATTCTCAGTCAAAAGAGATATGAAATTGAACATTTAAATTATATGAAATAAAAATGAATTGAATTGGAACTACGTAGAAGCTATTGAAAAGGTATATAATATAGCATGCATGATAACAGTCAACTGTTTTTTGTTTGTCAATTTGATTTTATTTTTATTTCTCAAATGAATAGGGGCTTCACACCAAATACAAATATTGGAATACAATCTAATGACATGAACACACACTATTTCTTTCATGTTAGAAAACATACATAGCAAAAAGCATTAAAGCAACTTGGCAAAGAGATATGTTAGGGAATGTGCAAATAATATTTACTAAAGGGACGAGATATTTTTTAAAAACAGATGCTCAGCGCATCAAAAAGTAGTTTGGGACTCTCTTCGACACAATCCCAACAGCATGATTTTGTTGACTTACAATGTACTGTCAGGGTTACACAAATATTTCTGTAATTTATTTTCCCTCTTTGCATATTCCCTCTATGCACTTTTATTGCCCTAGGAAGGAAGAGTAATAGAGACTTCACTTGTTTTCAAGAGCACACATGTATAGACAGATGCTGAACTTTGAAAGGAAAGTAAAATGCCTTCCAGTGAAAATTCTGATAGATCTTAAAGACTGAAGGAATAACTTCAGTCTTCCACAGAGAACATTCTCCTCCCTTATGTTGGAAACCGAAACAAGATTTAATGACACATGCAGTTTTATCCAACAGGGCAGCTGTTATAATTGGCATGTAGGAAAGAGAAACTGGAGTGATAACAGTAGAGTATCTAGATTTAATTTTGATGTGAGCTGTGGATTTTTTTTTAGGTCCTGGTCTCCTAAGAATTAAGTCAAATATCTCACTGAGGCACATTTGATTCCCATGTGAAGTCATACTGGCTTTGGCAGGAACAGAATTAATTTCTTCACAGCAGTCTGTTTAATACTACATTTTGCAATTTTAATCAGAACAGTGTTGATAACACACTGACAATTTAGCTATTTCTGAGAAGTGCTTACCAATCATCTTTTTTTTCTGTTTCTCGCTCTGGCCCCAGTGAGTAACTTGGAAGAGGACAAATCAAGGAGGCATCAGAACTGAGATAGCTAATCAAAATTGATCAAAAGGTCAATGTTATGTCATGCTTTTCAATAAAACTGGAGGGCAGAGTTAGCCAGAGACTGTCATTACTCAAGGACCAGCAGGGCATTGGTTAGACCAGTGAACAATTACTTTTGAAATATTTGTTTAAATTTGCTGTGTTTTACTGGGATTTTGTTGCTTTTGTTGCTTTTCTCTTTTGCTTTGGTTTTCTCATACTTAATAAACCACGTGTATATCAACCCATGATTTTTCTCATTTCTGCTTTTCCAGTTCTATTCCACATTGTACTGGGGGCAAGGAGTGAGTATCCATGTAGGTCGTAGAAGCCAAATGGTGTTAACCCAAAAAACAGATGAACATTGAAACTCCTTTATTTTGAAACTGTGAAACAGGATAAAAGGAGCTTGACCCTTTAGCCCAGTCCCAGAGATCTGGCATCACTGTCATAAACAAAACCTGGTGCGTTGAGTTCTGTAATGGGAATGACACACTGGGTGGTTGGAGGCTCTTCAGGAGGGATAGGTAGGGCAGGCAAGGAGCAATTGGAATATATGGAGCTCACAGGTGGCAATGGCACAGTTGAGAGCCACTGTGTAAGGATTAAGGGACAAACAAATAATGAAATGTCACTGTGGAAGTCAGTTAAGGACTACCTAGCCAGGACAATCACACTGATGAATTATTCTTTGAGGAACTAAGGGACACCGACTAATCAAATGCCTTTATCCCTATGGAGGGCTTCAACTTGCTGGATGTCAACTGCGAACACCACACAGTTGGCATAAACAGATCTGTAAGATTAGTGAAACACATGGATGATAATTTCATGGTACAGATACTAAGGCAGTTGACTAGGAAAGATGTCCTTGTTGTTTTGTTTTTAACAGAGAAAGTTGCATGAGTGAAGCGGTCATTGATGGCCATCTTGGCCACAACAACCACAGAATGGTCGAGTTCAAAATCTCTGCTGACAGGAGGAAAAGAGATAGCAAAACTTCAACCCTGTGCATGAGAGCAGACTTAGTCTGCTTGGTGAAGTAGTGACTAAGGTCCACTATAGAAGACGTTTGGGTCCACCACTTAAGAGCACAGGAGCAGGCAATTCCAAAATGTTGAAAGTCAAGCAGCAAAGGAAGAAAGTCCTTTTGGAAATAAGACAAGAAAAAAAGTGTACGTCTAGCAGAAGCAAGGTAAGGTGACATGGGAGGACAGCAGAGATGCCTCTGTAGAGAGAAAATTTGTGTGGCCAAAGCTCAAATGGAGCTGAAGCTCGAGAGTACTGTGGGAACAATAAAAAAAGAACCTTTTAAAATATATTAATAGCAAAAAGTAGTGCAAAAATGAAATCATCCCATTGCAAAATGCAGATGGTCACCCCACAAACGGGGGCAGAGATGTTTCATCCTTTGTTTGCCTCTGTTTTCAACACTAACAATGGGGTAAAAGGGGTCCCAGTGCTCTGAGTTGAAGAACCATGACTCTAAGAATGATCAATTTGATCATCCTTCCCTGGTCTTTGATCAACTCTCATTTGACCTTGAACTTGTGCAGGTACTGCTGCTCCAACTGGATCCCTATAAAGTCTCTGGGAGCCAAAAGGATTCAAGAATACTAAAAGAGCTGAATAACATCATTTCAAGACGTCTCTCTACGATTTTTGAACTGTTTTGGGAATCTGGGAAGGTCTCAGTGGACTGGAAGCTGTCTAATGTTGTCCAAATTTTCAAGAAGGGAAAGAAGAATGACCCTGGAAACTATGGGCCTGTCAGTCTCGATTCAGTGATTGTTAAAATTATGGAAGATTATTCACAGAGGTATTGAAAAATACCTGAAGAACAATGCAGTCATTGGTCACAGTCAGCGTGACTTCATGATAGAAGCCCTGCTTGTCGAACATAATTTCTTTTTGACAAGGTAACTCACCTAATTGACCAAGGGAAACCAGCTGATATAATCTTAGAATTTCAGTAAAGTTTTTGATATTGTCCCTCACGGTGTGCTTCAGGATTAAATGCCCAGTATTCAGCTGGATAAACATGTCATGCTATGGGCAAACAGGAGAGAGAGGGCTGGATGAGAGGGCTGGGCAATTACCAACCGCATAAAGTTTAACAAAAACATGTGTCAGATTCTGTACCTGGGAAGAGGTAACCCTGGATTTATGTACAGATGGGGAATTGAAATGCTGGAAAGAAGTGCTGTAGAAAGGAACCAAGGGTGTCCTTGTTGATGGTAAAGTGAATATGAGCCAGCAGTTCCCTGGCAGCCAGGAGGACCAACGCTATCCTGGGGTGCATCAGTCACAGCATTGCCAACCAGGCAAGGGAGGGGATTGTCCTGCTCTGCTCTGAGCTGGGGCAGCCTCACCTTGAGTGCTGAGAGCAGCTTTGGTGTAATATTAAACTGTTGCAAAAGTGTCCAGAGGAGGGCAACAAAGATGGTGAAAAGCTGTGAGGGGAAGCTGTGTGAGGAGCAGTTGAGGTCACTTGTTCTGTTCAGCCTGGAGAAGAGACTGAGGGGAGACCTCATAGCAGTCCACAACTTCATTGTCAGAAGAAGAGGGACAGAAACTGATCTCTTCTCTCTGGTGGCCAGGGACAGGATCTGAGGGAATGCCATGGAAGTGTTTCAGGAGATATTTACGTTCCTATTTAGGAAAAGGTTCTTTACACAGAGAGTGGTTGGTGACTGAAACAGGCTCCCCATATTGGGCTTTCATGACTAGTCTTTGTTAAAAGGTGTGGCATCTGTGAGAAGCTGACAGAAGCTTCCTCCATGTCCAGCAGAACCAATGCCAGATGGCTCCAAGACAGATGTGCTGTTGGCCAAGGGTAAGCCAACCCAAAAGCATGGTAATGCCCCTGTGATAACATGATTAAGAAGAAGAAGAAAAAAAACAGTTATTGCACATATGTAATTGCAACCATAAAAGAGAAGGGTGAGAACATGCGAGAGGAATAGCCCTACATACCCCAAGGTCAGTGGAGAAGGAGGGGGAGGACATGCTCCTGGCAAAGACCATAATGAGGTAGCGGTGCCCCTGCAGCCCATGGAGGACCACAGGGATTAAGAGATCCAACTGCAGACGATGGAGGGGATCCCCAAGGAAACATGTGGATGCCTGAGAGTTGGCTGTGAACCCATGGGAGGCCTGTGCTGGAGCAAACTCCTGGCAGGGACCTGTGGACCTACAGAGAGAGGAACCCACACTGGAACAGTATTCTTGGTAGGATTTGCAGCCCTGTAGGGGACCTACCCCAAAGCAGCCTGTCCTGGAGGGACATCATCCCATGCAAGTGAGCCATATTAAGAAGTTTGTGGAGGATTGTTGCCAGTGGGATGGACTTGCATTGGAGAAGTTAATGGAGAACTTTCCATGGGATGGACCCCATGGTTACAGGTGGAGATGGACTCCTGTACTTGAGCAATGGTAGGAGCGACCTGTGATGAACTGACAGTAATCTCTATTCCTTGTCTCGCTGCACTTCTGGGGCAGAGGAAGTAGATCTGAAGAAGGGGTGAGGGGTGGAAGGAAGGTTTTTAAAGTCTTATTTTACTTCTCATTAGCCTGCTCTGATCTTTTTAGTTATAAATTCAATCACATTAATTTCAAGACTATAAGGTGCACCCTTTTGACTAAAATTTTGGCCCGAACCTGGAAGTGCACCTTATAATCTGGTGCACCTTATATATGGACAAAGAACGAAAATTTGCCAGCCTGGAAGGGGGAGCCGTGAACGCCCTAAGCTGTGGCACTCCCGGCACCACGGGAGCCCCGTGCCGTGGTGTCCCCTGCTCCCACTTCCAAGCTGGCTTGGATTGGCCGGGGCTCCCAGAGCAGCACAGGGCCCCCGGAGCACAGGGGTGGCATGGGGCTCCCAGAGTGGCGAGGGACTCCCGGAGCGCAGGGGTAGCGCAGGGAGGGAGGGAGCGGGCGGCCGCAGAAGCCCCAAGCTACCAACCGCGGCCACCCCGAGCCAACCGGGAAATGTGAGCTGCGGCCATGCCACGGTAGCCCCAAGCCTCCCCAAACCGTGGCAACCCCAAGCCGTCCTGAACCGCCATGAGCTGTGGCAGCCCTGAACCACCGTCACCCCGAGCCACACCTCACCAGCCGGTGCCGGGGGTGGGCAGGAGTGCTGGGAACCGCACACAAGGAGGGTGCTTGGGACTGCGTTTAAAGGCTACAACACTCTGTGAAAAATGTTTGCAAATTGAGTACCTGCCAGTAAACCCCGCAATCCCGATTCCATTACTAATTCGTTATTTTGTTGCGTGCGGTGCAGATCCTCGCTGAAAAAAAAAAAAAAAAATGTGGACCTTATAGTCCAGTGTGCCTTATATAATGTACAAAGTTGCAAAACTTGCCGACTCCCAGAGGTGCGCCTTATAATCTGGTGCGCCTTATAGTCGTGAAATTACTGTAATTTCTCAAATTCAGGTGTTTTGCCTATGATGTTATTTGATGAGTGACTTCTCCAGCCCTTATTTCAGCTCATGAAACCTTCATTACAAGTTCTCTTCCCTGTCCCAGCTATGGAGTTGAGTGATAGGTAGGATTTGGTAGCTGCCTGGCATCTAGCCAGGGTCAATCCCCTACAAACTTTTTGGTGTAAAAACTCAGGCACACATGCAAATTTTTGCTTTTTCTTTAGCAAACTGCCTTATCTAAACCTATTAGTTGTTTTCAATCCTATATTCTCTCTCCTATCCATGTGGGAAGGAGAGTTGTACAGTGGCTTGGTGGATACCCGTTGTCCAGCCAAGGTCAACTCACCACTCTTACTAGGGAAGTGGTCACAGCACCAACCTACCAGAGTTCAAGAAGTGTTTGGACAATGTTCTCAGGTTCATGATGGGATTTTTGCAGCTGTCCTGTGCAGAACTAGGAGTTAGATTTGATGATCTTCTTGGGTCCCTTCCAATTCAGGATATTGAATGATTTTATGAAAACATTCTGCTAAAAATGCAAATAATTTTCTAGCATGAGTGCGAAGTTATATGCAACATTTCACTGTTGAATCATATTGATGGAAAGCCATCTGGCTAAAATTACATAAAATCACATAAAATCATAAGGTATGATTTTTGAAGTCTGAATTTTAGACTGAAAAAAACTTCTGTTTTGCCTCATAAATTCTGTGATATCTCATCATATAGACCATTATTAAAAACAGTTTCAATTCTCAGCTTTTTTATGATTAATTCATAATTATCACAAGCTCAGTTTTATGTTAATTATGTACTTACAGAATTAGAAAAAGTATCTTCTCAATTCTGGCTTGTAAAATACAATCTATACTTCGTTATATAGGAAAATAGAACAAATATACAAGCTATTATCCTTTTCCAAATTTGAAAAATCCTATTGTCAAAAAGACTGTCATAAAATATTACCAAAAGATCAAAGCAATTTGGACGAGGTATAGGAAGTGTAAAATGGAGGTTAATAGAGGTTAAAATTCCCCAATTTGGACCATTATCTCAATTGCTGAGTTTGAATCATTTATTCCTGGTTAATGAATAAACAACACCTTCTAATCCCCAGGGCTCAGGAAGAAAATCATCCATGCATGCTAGGTTTATCAAAGTGGACAAAAGTACACAGATAGATGGCATGTAAGAATTAATCCAATGATATATACAATTCCATTTCTCTCTCCCAAATGCAAAAGATGACAATCTTTTCTATAGCTAAGGATATTTCTTACCTTCTTTTGTGAAAGTTATGTCATTTTAACACATATACTTGATCTGTAACTGAAAATTATTTGTCAATCCTTATAACCTAAATAAATCTGTGTCTCAGACGCACTGGGAAAAGAGGCAACAAGGCCTGCTTTTGAATAGCCAAAATTGGGAAACATTGAATACAGTAGACAGATAAGACAGGAAAGTAGTAGTTTTTTCATTTTTCAGTAACCTCAACTGATAACTAATTTTATTCACTCTTAAAATAAAAAAAAAAAAAAAAGAAAAGTTTAACCGTTCAGTTAATTTTACTTTTTTTTTTTTTAATTTTATTGTAATCTTATAAATTTTCTCATAGGTTTTACAGGAATTGATTCAGAAGATGTTCACAAAGTTAGTTCTGGAAAAAATCCTATTCAATTTTCTTTTAAAAATCCATTTTCCTGTCATGAAGGATTTATAATTAAGCTGCTATAATCCTTATAATGATTGTGATTTTAAATAGCTTCAACTGTTTTTCCTGGTTTTAACATCAGAACAGTCAGTATATTTTTCATTATATTTCAGCTTAAATATATGATTGTTTACATTTATACATTCATAAATAACCTCTTGTTTAAATGAATACAAGTTTTGTGTTGTTTATAGAAATACATCTGTTGAAACTGTTAATTCTCAGTTCATTCAGAAGTGAAGGAGAGAGTAGTTGTTGACCCTACAAGTTGCCAATACAAATGCCACTACATTTGCCAATAGAATCACAAAATGACCTGTTCTGTAAGGGGCCTTGAAGCACATCTCGTTCCAACTCCCTCTCCATCTTCCTTGTAGGCTCCCCTCAGGTATTGAAGACTGCAGTTAGGTAACCCCAGAGCTTTCCTAAAGATGAGCAATCCCAATTCTCTCATACTTTCCCCACAGATGAGCTGTTCCATCATTCTAATCACCTTCATGGCCCTCCTCTGGACTTGCTTCAACAGATCAATGTCCTTCCTGAGGACAGGAGACCTGGACACAGTTCTCCAGGAGAGGTCTCACCAGAGCAGAATAGAGGGGTAGAATCTCCTCTCTCGACCTTCTGGCCATGCTTTTGATGCAGCCCAGGATTTGCTTTCTGCAAAGCCCACACTACTATACTCAATAGTCTGTTTAAAGAGTCAGAGTTACCAACTGTTAACCATGTCTTCTCACTCAAATCTATTTTCTCTTTCTGTTTAATTAATGACTTGGGCTTTTTGTTTGTATGTTTGTTTAATTAATGCTGTTTCTGTTTCACTGATCCTAGATCATACAGGACATTATCACAAGGATGCACACATCCAGAACTTGTGAAGCTGACTCCTGGTGACTACTAGAGAAATTAACTTGTGTCCTATCATCTGAAATGGTTATTTGAATTAAAGCAGACAATTATTTAGAGACTTACAACAATTACAGTAATTTCACGAATACAAGCCGCACCAATTTGACCAAAAGTTTGGTGGAAACCCAGAAGTGCGGCTAATATTCGAGGGCGGCTAATACATGAACAATATTCTAAAATCTGCCAACACGGAAGTGAGAGCTCGCGGCAGCCCCAAGCCAAGCTGGAGCCTGGCCGGCCCCGGTTGAGGTGGGAAAGCCTGGCAGAGGCGGGGCCAGCAGTGTGGGTGGGGGCGGCTGAGCCTGAGCCAGCAGGGCGGGGCAGGGGGGGCGGCAGAGCCCGGGCCAGCAGGGCGGGGAAGCCCGGGAGAACTGGGGCTAGCAGTGCAGGGGAACATGGCAGAAGCAGGAAGGCCGGCGGGTGGGGCTGCCTGGCAGCGGGGGAAGCCCAACAGAATCGGGGCCAGCAGCGTGGGAGAACCCGGCGGTGCGGGGGCCTGCAGTGCCGGCCAGGGCGAGCAAACGCAGCGGCGGTGCAGACGGGAGGGGGCGGCCGGCGAGCCTGGCGGCGGCGGCAGCCCTGTCGGCCGGGCGAGCAAACATGACGCGGGGCGACCGGCGTGCCTGGCAGCGGCAGCAGTGGCTGGCCCGCCGGCAGGGTGAGTAAACTCAGTGGCAGGGCGGCCGGCGTGCCTGCCAGCGGCGGCAGTGGCCGGCCCGCCGGCAGGGCGAGTAAACGCAGCGGCGGGGCAGTGCTGACGGGAGAGGGGGGCCAGTGAGCCCAGCGGTGGCTGCAGCACCACCCGGCCGGCCCCGTTGGCAACCATGAGCGGGCCGAGCCTTCCTGGCCCCACCCCGAGCCAGTAAACCCCGCTATGCCGCGATCCTGTTACTAATTGGCCAATTTGTGAAAGCTGCGCACGGATTCTCGCTACGAACGAAAGTGCGGCTAATATTCGGGGTGCGGCTTATCTATTGACAAAGACAGCAACATTGTCGAGGCACCGGAAATGCGGCTTATAATCCGTGTGGCTTGTATTCGTGAAACTACTGTATTTAGAGACTTACAGAAGCTAAGTTTGTTAATAGCAATTAATCCTTTAAAATTCTTAAAACAGTCACAATAGCAAATAATCCAAAACATAAACTAAGCAGAACAGGTTTTAAAAATACTTTTCTTTCTTGTGACTGGAGCAATGATAGACCTATTTTACTACCTGTAATTATTAGATAATATTTATATCAATTTTAAAGACCTGTCATATTCAGAGAGTTTTTATTCCTTTATGAATAATTTCACTAATCTCTTGATTTTGCATTTCTTACCTTATATACATGCATATGGGTACATATAGATACACAGTGTTTAAAACTTCCTTATATGTATTCTCTGTTTTTCAAGTGACATTGAAATTCTAACCTGCTCCAGAGGAAAACTCAAAAACTTTTCTTTTACCCCCAGTGTTCTGCTTCAATATCTATATTCTGTGATGCCTTTAAGAAATCGAATTACTGCTTTAGGCAACAGTCAGAAAATCCTGATACACATGCCATTTTCATTTTTATAAATTTGCTTCATATTTTAAATCTACTTTCTCTTCCCTGCATTCCTAAAAGTAAGTTGGCTTTTATTATCACCATGTTATAATTCAGAATTCTTGCCTTGAAGGAAATAATCCCTTCATGTTCTCCTATGAGTCAGTAACCAAGCTCAAATTAGAATTCGCCATTCCGAGCGCCACATTCTAAACAATGCCATCTTGTTGTTTCTTTGAAGAATATTATGAAAAGATGAAATGAGGCATAATGTTTGAGATTTTCCCATCATTTTCAGTCTGTTGTTGATCTGATCCACTGCCTGAATTTTATTCTGTCAAGTTCAGAGCTCTTTGGGTATTTTTATACTGTTCCTTCCAATTCTTCCTGTAACAGTCTGTTATATTTTCATTTGAAATACTGACAGCATTTCAACATTATCAGATCACCTTTCCTTTCTATCTTAACCAAACTAGACATATTTAATGTTGTATTTTTTTTTCCTGCAAGTGTTGGGAAACCTTTAATCAACTTTGTTGTCCTTCTTTGCATCCTAATCAATTTCCTGATCATTAAGTGACCATGAGTACGCACCACCGCACACAGTAGTCTGTTGGCAGGGAGGAATGAAAGTTAGAGGACAGATCTTAAATTTCAATGTGTTTTTGTAATATATAGTTGGAATGGCTAATGTTATGCATCTTAGAGAAGACAGGAGACCAATGAAATGCTGAATTCGTTGACTTCAATGTCAAAATACTCACATCGTTCCGGGGGCGGGGGGCAAAATTTATCTAATATATCACCTTGTAAGGATATCCAGAATGCATGGATCTGTTCTATCAGGTTACTATATGTCATGGTTTAGGAATGGCATTCTCCAATTTAGTGCTCCGACTTCTAAACTAGAAGCTGGTCTCTCACTCCTCCCTCTCACTACTACTGCAGTGGAATGGAGAGGATAACTGGTCAAAAGGTAAAGATCATGAGCTAAGAACAATTTTTCTGGAAACAGCAAATAAAAATATTATGAGGGCCCTCCTTCCTCTTCATCCCTCTCTGAGTGATTTGATTTGATCTTGAATTCTTCTTTTGCCTAAAGGCAATTGTCAATAGAATGGATTATTCTTCTGACTCAGCTGCAGTTTCAGTGGTCACAGTCATCATAGGTCTGCTTTCCTCCAATTCTTCCTGAACATGCTGTCTAGTGATGAGCAGTGTCTGGTAAATAGTAGCTGAGATCCGGCTCATTGCATAACTTCCTGCCTCTCTGGAATTGCAAGAACAATTTTCTTTCAAATATTTTCTCACTTTATCAGGGTCCTGAGTAGTTCAAGGGCAAACTTTCAAACCATTGGAACAGAATAGTCCTTCAAGAGCTGGCCCATTTTCTCCCATCTTCCATGTCACTTCTGACTATTCAATCTTGGGGCCTATCTCTGAAAGACCATCCTAAAATATCTCTATTATAACTCTGAATGTGGTGTGGACTGCCCTGAGGAGACCCGGCAGACCTAGCAACAAGCACATGCTTTCCTTAACATCCAAGGAAGAATGCAAAATTCTCAAAAGCTGTTTTAACAAGTGTAAAGGAAGAAAAGGGTGTGAAAAGCTGGGAACAATAATCCTTCCCTGTTCCTCCCACAGACTGGGGATGATTGCTGTTGAACTTTTAGAGATAGAACCCGAGGGAAAGATAGGAGAGCAACCCTACATACCCATCCCAAATGACCCTCATTGCCCTTGAGGTTATTATATAATAAGCTAGTATCACACAGTACAGCATCAAAGCAGTTTTGATCCCTCTCCCTGCTCTGAAAAATATCATGAGTAGCACATTTTCCTTTTACAGGAACACACACAGTTAGGTACCACACACACATGAACAGACCAAGAAACACTGTGATCCATGGTTCATCATCTAATACAGCAAATGCTTAGATGAAATTTCTTTCCAACCAGCTCTGGGAAGATCTGTTGTCATCCCAATGCTTCATGCCTGATGTTGAGCGCCAAATAATGTTGGGTGTTGTTCAGGAACAGTAGTTTCTGATTTAGTGTTCCAAGTAAACTACTCTAAACCACATTCTTCTTCCTCACTTCTCTTTCCTTCTCCCTGTGAGACTGAACAAGGAGGAGAACTGGAGGTAGAAAAGGTAAAGATCTTGGGTTGAGACAAGAATAAATTATTGAAAACAGTTAATAAGTAAGACAGCAAACAGCTACAACAAAGTCCTAATGACAGAACATATAAGAAAAAAGTTGGACTATTTGCTTGTTGTTTGCTCACTGCTCCTGGACAACCCCTGAAAATTCATGATGGCTTCCTCCCCACACTAGTCAGACTCAGTAGGGAGCCCTCCCCTGTTCCCAGCATAGAGGGCAGGTGATGCAGAATAATCTCTGAGTCCTAGCCTTACCCAATCCTGGCTACTGCAGAAATTAACACTATCCTGGCCCAAACCAGGACACCACGTTATTCAGCATAAGAGACAAATACAAGAGATGTGAACAGTAGTAAATTAAATGCATACAAAGAAAAAGATATTTGTGCTATTTACATCCCTCTCAAGGGGAATTAATGAATGTTCTTAGTTCTTCATATCTCATTTTTGGTTTTCCTATCACAGCTCTTGTTCATTCCAGAAAATGAACTTCCTATCTGTAGTTCTCTCTCCTTTTTAATATTTGATTGTCTCCTACCTGCACTATGGTCACAAATTGAGTCCAACCATTAACCTGACACTGCTAAATCCACCTCCAAAGTACATCCTCAAATGTCATATCCATGTGTTTTTTATATACAGTACTTTCACGATTATAAGCCGCACCATTTTGACTAAAATTTTGGTCTGAACCCGAAGTGCGGCTTATAATCAGGTGCGGCTTATATATGGACAAAGAACAAAAAGTTGTTTTAGTTTGGAGGACAGGTGTCTGCTGAGAAAGGCAGGAACTTCTCTTTGAAATGGAGAATGTAGACCCCTCTCTCCAAATTATTATAATTTGGAAATCAAGGGGCTTTCAGGCAAAAATATGGAAATTAGGAATAACAGTTCTTTTCTAGGGAAATCAAAATAGAAATACAGTACTACAAAGAAAAAAACTGCAAACCCTGACAAAGTCAGAGTACAGCCTGACACCCCGTCAGGCAGGGTGTTGGTAGCAGTCCCATTAAATGGTGGCTGCATCCTCCTGCAGTGACAGATGTGATTCAGTTGGAGCAGTGCTCCTGCAGAAGGTGCAGTTTCCCTCTGGAGGTCCAGTGGTGATGTGGAGAAATCCGGTTTTCCTCTGGAGTCCAGTGGAGAAAGGGGCTCCCTTAGTGTCCCAAAACCTCTGTTTTTATCTTGGTAAGAAATGTTGGGCTCTTCCCCCGGGCTGGAGCAACTTCCAATGGGATGCAGTAATTTTATCAGTCACACAGTGGGACTCAATGGGCCATTACAGACAATGACTCGCTGGAGGAAGGATGGGGTGTGAAAAGATAAAGAACAATGCCCCACCTGGTTTCAATGGATGGCCCATTAGCAGAATATCTGTTGTTGAGATAAGGATCACTGTCCCCACCCTCAACAGATGGTGATAGAACAGATACCTTTTAGCACACTCTGTGTTGTAACATGCGGCTTATAATCAGGTGCGGCTTATGTATGGACAAAAAACCAAAAAGTTGCTGAAACCCAGAAGTGCGGCTTATACTCAGTGCGGCTTATAATCGTGAAATTATCCAGGCATGGTGATTCCACCACTTCCTTGGGGAGCCTGTTCCAATGCCTGACCACCCTTGCAATGATGAAATTTTTCCTAATATCCAATCTAAACCTTGCCTGGCACAATTTGAGGATATTTTATCAGGGCCAGTCACTTGCTGTCTGGGAGAAGAGACTGACCTCCAACTCACTACAACCTCCTTTCAGGTCAGGGTAGGGAGTGTTAAAGTGTCTCCTGGGCTTTCCATGACATTTTTATGTACCTATTGATTAGAAAGAGTAAGCATATTTTAATTCAAATTGTTGGGGAGTATTCATGATTAGGGTATGGGTAGTTTCATTAAATACTTTTTCAATTCAAAATTAGGCAAAAATTAATATAATATTTCATTAAAATACTAGATTAAAACTGCTATTGAGGAGATGTATGCTTCATGGTCTTAGAGAAAAATTAAACTTGTGCCACCATTTTAAATCATACAACACTGCTGCTAGAGCAGATGAGAACAGGATGTGTCACAGTTGCTTCTGTTGCACTCCTCTTTTTTCATCCAATAAATAATTCATTTATCCATGTAGTGTGAAACATTTCTAACAGCATAGAACAACAGATTTATTTCCTCAAATTGATGGTCGCCTAAAGGTTATGGCTCTCATAAGAGTTTCTCAGCCACTATCAGAAGAAGACCTATGCAGAGTGTTTGCATTCTTCCCATAGCACTTATTTGTGAGAAGATCCTTAGGAATATAGCACTGTTAGTCTCATTGTCTGAAAACCTAAGGATAATCCTCATAAAATAGTGCTTTCCTAAGCCATTGTAATTGCCCTGGGAAAGACAAATACACACACAAATGGTATTATAAGGGTGTCATTTTGCAATTTGAAAAGGATGAATATTTTTCAGACTATACAAAATTTTGTAATTGGACTTTTTTGTATGTGTGTGTGTCTGTGTGTCCGTGTGTCTGTGTATGTGTGTATACCATATCAGCAACATTTTTAATTTGGGAACTCTTAGGAGTTTATTGAATGAAGGATACCCTAGTGAGGAAAACAAACACTTTGCCGTGTATTACACCTCAATAGATGATGAATAAGAGTATTGCTCTCATGCTATTTCAAAGCACACTACTGTCCCAGTAAATCTATCTACACACAGGTTTTGCACCAGTATGTTTTTACTAAAGGAACGTGGTCTGGATATTTCCAGGAGCTTCATACCAGTCTGTTAGCCGAATAAGATTCTATCTTTCTTGCTTGTGTTTATAAGAATGCATTTTCACATTAAATTGGAAACAAATTAGTCTATTGCCATTCCTCTCTGGAGTACACATACTCCTGATACATGGATTTAACACAGGCTTAAGGGGAGAATGATTTGTGAGAGGCTCTTGTTAAAATATTGGCAACACATCACCGAGGATTTCCTCCAGCAAGGGGAACAGATTATACCTCTGTGAGCTGAATGCAAAACTGCTGAGTTTTCTTTGTGTTTGTTTGCAAAAAGGCATACACAAACAGCAAGCAAAACATAATTAGAAATAGTGAAACTGGTTAATGACAAAAATATGGAAAAACCCCACATTCAGAGTATTTGCATTGCATCAAGAGAATGTCACTCAAACATAACAAACTATTCAATTAAACTAGAAGCAGGATTCAATTTCTAAATGTTTATATTAGATTTAAAAGAAAGATTAAAACTTGCGGGCAGAATCACATGCACATAATTACTAATGTTTATTTGTGGTCTATTAAGTCACTTAAATTTAGGACCATTTCACAGATGATCTAGGATAGTCACCTGTCCTCTAGCAGTGTCTCTATGAGCAGAAAGGCAGGTGTGAATTTCTATAGATATTATCTCATGCCTGTTTACCCCAGGTAAATATCTCAAGCATCCTATCAAATAGTACCAAAATTATATTTAGGCAATTTCATCTCTAATTTCTGTGTTCTGATTTTTACCTAAAAATTCTAAATTGCCCATTTCAATATCTTCTCACACTATTAATAAAAATACTCTAGACTAATAGGAAGTGCAGAAGAGCTTAGAGTACAAATTTCTACTTATAAGTGTCCATGAAATTTGTGTAATTTGTGTAAAAAACATCTAGATACCAATTCAAAATTACTGTTAACTTCCTTTAATGATCACCTTTAAGATAGCTGAAATAGTCAGACTATTTTGTTTCCAGTCACAAAAAAAATATTTTATATAGTTTTTCAAAGGATTATACCCTCAAGACACTTATTTAGTCAGACATACATAGTGAAAAAAACCACAACCCCTAGACAAGATGTTAATATTATTTATTAAAACAAATATGTGTAGGTGTTAATAATAAATATCCACCATGACATTTAAAGAACTACAGGAAAGAAAGAGACAAAATAAAATTAATATAAAAAATCAGAGTACGTTTGTTGCATAATTATTAAAACTAGCAAAAGGACCAGGCCTAGTGTACACTGCTGCATACTGCTCAGCATTGGATTATCCACATTTTCACTTCTCAGTGTCCCAATGTATAAGTCACCTCTGACTTAGTTTACACTTACATTATGCTCTGTCACATAGCAACCTAGTCCTTTGTTGAAGAGCTTCTCTTCCATGTGGAGTTTGAATTAATTCTTCATTAATAAACCTGCATGGAGTTTGAACTAACACATAAGACCAGAGCATTTGTAGTGTGGGTGCCCCATATGGTGTTGAGAAATAGATTATTTGTCAAGTATTCTACATCATAAACTGTTATGGTATACAAAGTATTAATGGAAGTGTAGGCTGGGTGGTCACATTGATGCAATTGTGCCTATTCCTCAAAATTCAAGCAGGTCAGGCTATATGGATGTCATTCTTCATTTCTCTTAATATTCATGTATATGTAGTCTAGAAGAATGCTCTCACAGCAGGCAACATGGGTACCCTTCACATCATCTCTTCATATGGCAAAATCCATTCATAAACTCTACAGTTTAAATTACAAAGTAACCATCTGATTACAGAGTTGGTTTTCAGCCGTTTACAGCTGCTTTGCCCACTATTTGAGCTGAAAAAAATATGTTAATGGTATAGAAGAATGTTCTCTGGAGTAAATTTTGTGGAAGGAAAATATACTGAGATTTGCTTTATATGAGTTGCAAACCTTGCAGCATTTTAAAAGTTAGCATACCACTTTGTTCCCAATTGCTTCATAATTGTGGACATAAAAACATTGTTAACTTTGGTGTTATGCCTTAAAATCTGCTATTGTCACCAAAAGCCCCTTAATAAGAAGTTTTTTAAAAAAATCCCCAGAAACTTGTTATTTTTTTCTGAATATGACTTTCTAATCCAAGCCCTATTACCCAAAGGCTTATAAGATGTGAATATGAAAGCTGGTGGCAACAAATCTACCCAACAGAGAGGAAAAACAAAACCAAAAACAAATTAAAAAAAACAAACCAAACAAAACCAAACAAAACAACCAAACAAAAAAAAACAAAACAACCTACCACCAAAAAAATCCAGACATCTATAGTCTTTCTGCTCAGTATAACTGTTGTTATTGCTGAATATGAACCATGCAGGAGTCGTTTTATTGAGGTGATTGGAAGTAAGATACGGACACTTTTTACCTCTAGGTCACTATTTCAGGTATAGCTCAGACTAATAAAGACAAAACTGTATAGTATCATCCGCTGTCTCTGGAATGATCTTCACCAAATTATTTGGCAATTCAAAAGAAATCTTAAGGGACTTCAAACTCATCAACTTGGTATCAAATAAAATCTTAATTGCAAATCTTAACAGACCAGCAGTATCTTCCTCGGCTTAGAAAAACGAGTACTTTTACTTCACTAGCTATGTCAATGGATGAAAAAGAGCTAAAATTTTGCATTTTGGCCAACTGTTTATTTGCCAGAGAACACAGCTGTAATTATTCCCAATATTTGGTAAGTTTAAAAACTACTGTATTGGTTTAAATGAAGATATTAAACTTCCATTTCCACCTCCATTTTAAAGAGTTAAATAGCTATGAAATTTATTGAGTATATCTAAAGATGCACTGGAGTCTTGGTTTTTATTTCTTCCTAATAAGAACTGGGTCTATAAGACATTTTCTTTAAAGAAAATAATCCAAAACAAAATCTATCAACACCTTTTCAATTTAACCTTGTCTGTAATATATATTCTGTCTTGTATTTAGCAAACACTAAATTGAAGTCTTTCGACTAGGTATTTCACCTGTCAGGTGCACTTCTGAAGGCCAAGTCCATCAGCCTTGGTAGAAAATTGTCTACTTCTCTTGGTCTGAAATAACCTTCTACAATTTCATGCATAGTGAAACCTTTGTGAGAAATGGGCTTAAAAATGTATCATATTAGGACACCTTATAAATGGATGGTTGGCATCTGTCTCCAGAGTAATGTAAGTCCATTTCAAAACCTTTCACAGCCTGAATAAAAGAGATAGTTGAAACTAATTTTGCCTCAGGCCAAGATTCACAAAGGCATTCAGGATTTTGGATTTTTTTTCTGTGTTGAATGAGATTTAGTTTCCTCAATGACTTTGGGAATCTGCAGTCTACTTCTCAGAACTCTTAGCTAATGACCAGCTCTGAGATTAGTTTCCTTCACTATTAATTTAATGGTTGTGATACACCCCACTGAAACTCTCAGAGTTTAAGCATTCACTCCAAACTATTGTATGACAGACAGCCTTGTTTTCTAGATAGAGTGATGTTTGTTTGTCTTTATCAGAGATTTACCTTTTAGAACTTCTCTCTGGAACATAATTCCTACAGAAATCTCAGCTAGTTTTCACATTCTGAGAGCACTCTAGAACTCCCTGATAGTGGAGGGATATTATTTCTTCCAGATATCCCTCATCTCACACCAAATTCACTACAGGAAAAAAATTAATCTTTGACTCCAAAATCATTCTATCTAGCTTTTAAAACAGACACAATGATATAATTTGGCCATTCTTCTTAATTAAAATAATGTTCCTTACTTTTCCCCCTGAAAATTCTTTAATAGACTAGAAGTTCTCTTTTGTATTTCGCTGGCTAACACAGGGTACTTCAGAAAGCTACCTCTCTGGTAATGGCCTCCTTATTTTCATGTGTTACAGCATGAGACTTTTTTGGTTGAAAAAAGCCCTGAAGTTTCCATTCCTTCTCAATCTGCTTATACAAAAACAGAGAGGATGCAAACACACAAGGATAACCACTGTTGAATGAGACAAGAGACCTGGTTCACAAGACAACGAAAATGCAGAAGTGCTGAATGTCTTCTTTGCCTAGAAACTGTAGTATCTACTATAAAACCCAGCCTTTGTGAATCCCCGACACCAGAAAAAAAAAGGGAATAATCTGGAGAAAAGAATATGAAAAGCTGGTGGAAAAGAATCATGTCAGGGAATACTTGAGCAGACCAGGCATACATAAATCCAACATCCGTGAGGGGATACACCCACAATTTCTGAGGGAGCTTGCTGATGCCATTGAAAGGAAAGTAAATGTTATTCCTATTTTCAGAAAGGGCAATGAGGAGGACCCAAGAGCTATAGACTGCTCAGCTTCAGTGCCTCTGAGGGCCTCTAGGGGAATAAACTAAACCCAAACTCCATTTTCCTGCATGTAAAGAAGACAGTTATCAGGAATAGACATCAAGGTTTCACTGAGGGGAACAATCACACACTTGACAACTTAATGAACTTCTACGCTAAAAGGACTGTCCTGGTAAATGAGGGTAGAGCAGTAGATATTATCTACTCCAATTTCAGCAAGATCTTTCACACTGTCTCCTTTAAGATGCTCACAGACATGCTGATTAAGTATGGGTTGTATAAGTAGACAGTGAGGAGCATTGAAAACTCAAAGAATGCACAGACTCAGAGGGTCATGATCAGTGGCACAGAGGCCAGTTGGAGTCCAGTAACTGGTGGTGTACTCCAGTGGTCAGTACTTGGTCCAGTTGTTCTTAACATCCTTAATGATCTGGATGATGGGGCAGAGTTCAGCTTCAGCAACTTTGCTAATGACACCAAACTAGGAGTCACTGATGATCATGCAACCACCCAGAAGGATCCCAACAGGCTGGAGAAATGGGCTGATAGGAACATCATGAAGTTCAGCAACGAGTTGTGCAACACTTAAAAGCAACCAAGAGTGTTCCGTTTAGATTAATGAGTTCCAGAATTGGAGGAAAAATAATGAAGCATAGATACATTTCAAAGTTACTTGTCCTTCTAATTTTTTCATTATCTCATTGGAGTATCTACAGTTGGACCTCAGTCATCGGTCACGATTTTTCTTGATGGAATGAGTGCTTTTCATCTAGACACAAAACTTCAGGCCTCTTACAGCTACACTTCTCACTTCCTATATTCTGCTCTTGGTTATAACATACAGATATATTGTCTGCTTCTCAGAGTTAATCAGTGACAAGACAACTTCCCAAATAACACAGACATCATTTGGGGTAAACCAAAAGCAAAAAGAAGTATACACTAAAGCATTTAAATAGGTTTTGCATACATTTAGGAATATGATTTCACATGCAGAATATTGACAGATTAATTCCATAATTCAGTTAATAGGTTCTTGAAAGACTTTGGCCATCTCTGTTGATTGTTTTCTTCCTTTATTTCTCTGTTTTTGAATCAGATGAAAGTAGTACTATTTTCCAGTCATCAGTGCAAAAATGAATGTCGTTTAAGCAGCAGTAGAATTTGCACCAAGACCTCTTTTCCACATGACTGAAATTCCAATTTTCTTTCTAGTGCTTAGTCAGGAATGCAATAATTACCATCTCCTAGAAAACATCTGTATTATACTGTATTATTCAGTATATTCTGATGTTGTATTTCTCAAATGTTCCATGTGTCCAGAGCATCCACCATCTGACTGGAACAGTCCATAAATATTCTAAGCATTCAGAGTATAACATCTGGCACACTCGTTATTAGCCTTTCATTCCACATTTTATTTATATTATAATTTCAGTAATGGCTTTTTAGTTCAGACATGATGCCTGTGTCAAAAGTACGTCTTATTAGTATTCACAAACTACAGACTGATGAAATAATAATGTCAAAGATTTGCTGATCATAATTTCTATGATACTGAGGATTTCAACAGATATTACAATTGTCTCCATGTTCTGTATTATTAATGATAACAGCTGCAAGTCTTGCATGTTGCAGTAGTCTGAGATGAGACTTACCATATTTTGACATATGACTACTTAACCTAAGTTCAGAACTGGTACATTTCTTCAGAAAAGTGTTAAACTACTGCTAGCAGTTAGAAGAGGGAAAAATAGCTTTGTTTTAACTCCATACTAGAAATCCAAACTGTTGCTAATAAAACATTGAATCTTGTACAGAGTACATGGTAAAAAAATCTGGGGGGGGGGAAAAGGGTAAATAACTACATACTTTGATAATTGCAAAAACAGAACTGAAAAGATTACAGGCAGACACAAAAATAGTTTTAAATGATGGTACCACAATAGCATAATAGGCTTCACTGAAAGCTTGCCTATGAAAGATGATTCTTGCAACTACCATTCCAATGTATACAAAATTGCATGCATAAAGGAAAAGTTAGTTTTAGTCAGAATTCTTATTAGGTTTTTAAACAACCCCACATTATTGGATAGATCTGATTTACTCCATGCTAAAAGAAAAAGAAGCCAAAAAAACAGCCTAAAACAAACCTAAGCAAAGATAAGTGCATAATTCCTTAAAGCCATTTGAAAACTTGCAGGTCTAAACATGAGAGAACTCCACAAATCCTTGTTAACAAATTTAATAAATCAGTTTTTAGGTAAAGTTGCAAGGAATTTAAAACAACATGATATATGACTAGAGACTTGCAGGAATTAAAATTTCCTGTACAAAATCTCAAGGTACTCAGAATCACAAAATACCATTTACAGAGGAATTGTCTCCTAGTAACCAAAGACAGCCAACCATGTACCAACTAGAGGAGAAGCCATCCTTGACCTACTTGCAAATAGAGAGGAATTGATTGAAAAATTGAGAAAGATTGTGAAATGTGGAGCAGTCACAATGAACTAGCAGAATCCAGAGAAATAGTTAATGAGTTTACTTAGGACAATGGTCCATGAGTACTGAATTTTAAGAAAGGAAATTAGACTCAAATCCACAAAAACTGAGGAGGCAGACAAATTTCTGAGCAGGACAGGGAGCATGAGAGAAGCTTCCCGGGACTTTTCACACTAAATCCTGCGAACAAGTCACTGAGACACTTCTGTAGCTGATCTGCATGAGTTTAAGTTTCCAGTGTCCATGGTCCCACTGCTCCTTCTCATGCTTAGCTCCTCTTCATATTCTGTGTCCTTCCCATATATCTGTGTAGCAAAACCCATAGAACCCATTGTACTAATGCCAAATGCTTCATTAGAATAGCACATCCAAAGTTCATACCTAAAAATGCTTCTAACAAATTGGGTTTAATAGTTCACAGGGTAGAAAAGAGAAACAGTAAACCTAAAATTACAGAATTAAAACTCATTTAGATAATTGAGTTTCCCAGGCCAAAATAATATTGATATTGATATTATTAATAATAATATTCATATCAATATTAATAATGATAACAACAATAATAGTAACAGACATTGCATTGCAAGGATTCTGGACCCTACAGAAGTGGGCAATATTCCTGCTTAAGGCCATGAGTTCTGTAACCTTTTCTGATATTCGACCAACACCACAGCATGCATGAAGACTGCCTAACATGTACTGCTTTTCAAATCTCAATGGGGTGATTATGTTGAAAGACAAAACTAATGGGGAGGGAAGGGGGTGTGAGAGGGGGAAATTGAATGTGCCTGATTGTCTTTATTTTAGTTCTGATCCAAAGACCTTTTTTTATTTCAGTTAATTTGAAAAGTTGACTAGATAGAATGTGTCTTATTTTGGGATTGCCCTTTCATCTAGGATGCAGTCCCAAAAAAACCACTGTGCTCAGGCTTGCTTTCTGTGAAGTAGATGTTGATCAGAGGATAGGTTTATTCTTATGCCCTTCCTTTCTCCTGAGGCTACAGTCATGCACACAACTTCCTCCAAGGGATTTTCTGTAATCCATGAACTTGCCAGATAATCACAGTAGTAGCTTCTCTCAGAGAATAGGCACCTGATAAGGCATATCAGAAACACTGCTGTCTTCTGGGTGCTAGTAAATCCTTTTCTCCCCTGGAAAGTAGTAAACATAGCATTTATGAAGGGTGAAACTAATGGTCAGAGAAATTATTGAGCAATAATCCTGACTAAAAATAGTTTCCTCAGCAAATTAAATCCTTCAGTTTTGTAGAGGTTTATGCATAATTCTCTGTAACATAGAAATTGAAAACCACATCTCAAAGAATTAAATGAATATATTAAAAGCACCAGGGCCCTTTCCCTGAGTCACATCAGCTAACTCCCAAAAGCTAGTATCCATACTACTAAATTTTTATACACTCCAGAGAAAGTATTTGTGTATTGGGAGTGGTCCATGACCCCACTCTAACTCTCAAGAACTTAATATACAGTAGTTTCACGAATACAAGCCGCACGGATTATAAGCCGCACCCCCGGTGCCTCGACAATGTTGCTGTCTTTGTCAATAGATAAGCCGCACCCCGAATATTAGCCGCACTTTCGTTCGTCGCGAGAATCCGTGCGCAGCTTTCACAAATTGGCCAATTAGTAAGAGGATCGCGGCATAGCGGGCTTTACTGGCTCGGGGCGGGGCCAGGCAGGCTCGGCCCGCTCATGGTTGCCAACGGGGCCGGGTGGCCCAGCTCAGCGCCACGGCTCGGCGGGGCTGGCCGGGTGGTGCTGCCGCCGCCGCCGGGCTCGCTGGCCCCCCTCTCCCGTCAGCACCGCCCCGCTGCCGCGTTCGCTCGCCCGGCTGGCAGGGCTGCCGCCGCCGCCGCCGGGCTCGCCGTCCGCCCCGCTGCCGCTTTCGCTCGCCCCGCGCCGCGCCTCGCGAGCGCCGCGCCCGCCCCGCGCCGCGCCCGCCCCGCGGCGCTTTCGCGGCTCGCGGCTCGCGGTTCGCGGCTCGCGGTTCGCGGCTCGCGGTTCGCGGTTCGCGGCTCGCGGCGGCGCTTTCGCGGCTCGCGGCGGCGCTTTCGCGAGTGCCGCTTTCGCTCGCCCCGCCGGCAGGGCTGCCGCCGCCGCCACCACGCTTGCCGGCCGCCCCCTCCCGTCTGCACCGCCGCCGCGTTTCCTCGCCCTGGCCGGCACTGCAGGCCCCCGCACCGCCGGGCTCCCCCACGCTGCTGGCCCCGATTATGCTGGGCTTCCCCCGCTGCCAGGCAGCCCCACCCGCCGGCCTTCCTGCTTCTGCCATGCTCCCCTGCACTGCTAGCCCCAGTTCTCCCGGGCTCCCCCGCCCTGCTGGCTCAGGCTCTGCCGCCCGCCCCCGACACTGCTGGCCCCGCCTCTGCCAGGCTTTCCCACCTCTGCCGGGGCCGGCCGGGCTCCAGCTTGGCTTGGGGCTGCCGCGGGCTCTCACTTCCGTGTTGGTAGCTTTTAGAATTTTGTTAATAGATTAGCCGCCCCGGAATATTAGCCGCACTTCCGGGTTTCCACCAAAATTTTGGTCAAATTGGTGCGGCTTGTATTCGTGAAATTACTGTAAATTGTTTGGGAAATGGCTGGAGACCAAAAAACAGAACCATACTAATAAACAATTAAAGCAATTTAAGATGTTTAATGGTACATGTGCACAAGCAATAGAGTTACAGTGCTCAGGAATGCTATTGATACTCTTTAGTGGAGACCATACAATATTCCAGAAAACTATTGCTTTTATAGGAAAAAAAAAAATTGCTACTTTTTATAATTCTTGATGAATCAGATGCCACATCAGGCAAAAAAATTTTGCGAATAGAGGATGTTTGGAAGGAGTAACTTTTAAATATGACACTCTGGGGCTAAGACTCACAATAATCCTGGTACAACAGAACAGTATATCTGCTGTTGTAGAGGGATGATTTCTTTATTGAAGACCACACAGACTGCAGTTATACAGCTACCTGCTGAACATGTCCCACCAAGTCAAGTAGATTGCAGAGAGATAAACAACCAGGTAGATTGTCTCAGATAGAACTTTAGACCAGAGCCTATAGTAATTTTAACTTCATATTAAATAACCAAATGGAAAACCAGGATTGTGGCTGTCCTCACATCATTTTATGAGGGTCAGTAATGGAGAATATATTGCACTAGATATTTAAGTCACAGTATTAAAGATAGAAAAACAGATTTTTCACATTTTAATAAATTTAAAACATTTATTATTAGAAATAAGAAAGTGCTATAGGGGAAAAATTTAGCAGTGCAAAACCAAAATAGCTCATGAGCAAAAAGGTCATACAAATAAAAGAAAATCAAAACAGATTGCTTAACTAATAGTTTGTATAAGAAGATCTATAAGGAAAACCTTGAGATCTTGTCATAAGCAGTGCAGTAGAAGCTTGCCTCTTAAGGAATCTGCTGTTACTTTACTGCATTTTAGGTTTCACAATATTACTGGAGGAAAAAATCATCAACAAAGATAAATTAATACATGTAAAGAATTTAAAATGTGTAGATGAGTGGCACTCTAACAATACACAAGCATTTTTACAGTGTGTATTACAAGATTTTATAGGTGTTGTACTTAAGACCCTGAGTTTATTGATTGGAATTTTTGGTTACTTCAATGAACCTTGATTGCATTTGCCATTTTGCTTGATAGAGTAATAGATAATTAGACTTAAGGAAGAACATTTTACATATCACTACAAAGTTGTATAGTGAAAATGTCTTAGAAATATTTCTGCATTATTTACTTTCCTTGCTGCAGTGGAATTTTTTAAGGTTTGGGGTTTTTTCTAAAGTAAACAAAAAATCAGGTGAAAATTTGTGTTGATTTCTACTTTGGTGCAAAATCAAGCAAATGCACCTCTGTATTTCTTATTTGACCTTTACTCTATTGTTGTTTTTTCCCCTAAAAATCTTCTGAAGTACTCATTTAATTTAAAATTGAGAACCAATCAATCATATGCTAGATATTATTATGAGAAGAATCTGTTCACTGGAAGTTTTATAAACTGAATTAATTTGATTACTATTTCTCTTTAGTCAATGTGATATTTATCACCACAAATACAATCAGAGATTTCTACCAAACCAAAAAAAAAAGAAAGAAAGAAAGAAAGAAAGCTACAGGTGCAAATAAAACAGTAGCTATGAT